>NC_132921.1:64385144-64688174 GCF_047675955.1 Chlorocebus sabaeus | reverse complement strand
GGTTATTTATGTTTTCAAAGACAGTTGTGTCAAGGGGAGAAATACCCAGGAAGACGGGGAGGTGATGTGGCCCTACCATGCCTACTTGGTGCGCTCTGGAATGAGTTGGACAAGGTGAACCTGATGTTCTTCGGCCTGCCTTTCACAGCATGAACATATCGCTGGGCTGAGAATGGATTGAATGTCTAAGCTGTATTTCTCACACAACATGAACCCTAAAACAAGCTGAATATTGCTCTCGGGCTCATCCTGATAGGAAGGTGACTGTTTTAGTGTTGGGGAGGAGGAAATGGGCTCAGTGGGACTGTGTGAGACATGGTATGTCAGTATCCAGCATGGTGCCTTCTTCAAGGATTTTCCCTCGTAATTTCGACAGTTCCTGATTTGAGTGAGTGTACACTGTGACCCCTGGGTTACATGGCATTGGACTGTGTGTAGAAGGATCATTAAGTTAAACAATTTCAGAGTTGAATAGAGCTTCCTGTCTTTTACTTTGTTCAGTATTGGGGACCCAGCCCCCAATATTTTAACGTAGGTTCTTTCTATTTTCCCTAAGTGTCGGCTGGTCTGAGAAAGAAAGAGAAAGAGTACAAAGAGGAATTTCACAGCTGGGCCTCTGGGGGTGACATCACATATTGCTAGGACTGTGATGACAACCCCGAGCCGCAAAACCAGCAAGTTTTTATTAGTGATTTTAAAAGGGGAGGCGGTGTATGAACAGGGAGTAGGTCACAAAGATCACATGCTTCAAAGGGCAATAAGATCACAAAAAGGCAAAATTAGAATTACTGATGAGGGTCTGTGTCCCGCTGTGCACGTATTGTCTTGATAAACATCTTTACAGGAAACAGGGTTCGAGAGCAGAGAACTGGTCTGACTAGAATTTACCAGGCTGGAATTTACCAGTCCTAGTAAGCCTGAGGGTACTGCAGGAGACCAGGGTATATTTCAGTCCTTATCTCAACTGCATAAGACAGACACTCCCAGAGCGACCATTTATAGACCTCCCCCCAGGAATGCATTCCTTCCCCAGGGTATCAGTTATTAATATTCTTTGCAGGGAAAAGAATTCAGCGATATCTCTCCTACTTACACATCCATTTATAGGCTCTCTGCTAGAAGAAAAATATGGCTCTATTCTGCCTGATCCCACAGGCAGTCAGACCTTATAGTTATCTTCCCTTGTTCCCTGAAAATCGCTATCATTGTGTTCTTCTCAGGGTGCACTGATTTCATATTGTTCAAACACGTTTTACAATCGATTGTACAATAGTGGTCCTGAGGTGATGTACGTTCTCAGCTCACGAAGATAACGTGATTAAGAGATTAAAGTAAAAGCAGGCATAAGAAGTTATGAGTATTATTAGGGTAGTGATAAATGTCCATGAAATCTTCACAATTTATGTTCAGAGATTGCAGTAAAGACAGGCGTAAGAAGTTATGAAAGTATTAATTTTGGGAATTGGTAAATGTCCATGAAATCTTCACAATTTATGTACTTCTGCCTTGGCTCCAGCCAGTCCCTCTATTCGGAGTCCTTTACTTCCCACAACAGGTCAGAAATCCAGGTCCCATCACATTGTTGGTAGCCAGTGGAAACCCCTAATACAATTGAGAATCTGAATTCTCTTTGAGCAGATCTGTCTTTTGAACTAGTGCTTTCTTCATTGTATCATTTGACTGACTTGGTAACTACATCTGCAGATGAGCTCCCCGCTAACGGAGTTTTAGTAGTGTTTTACTTAGTATAATTGAATAAATGAATGACATATCAGCTCTGATGAAGAACCTTTCATTAAATAGAAATATACTCATAGACCTTTAGGAATTCCCAAATTCATGAATATTCTTTTGATGAATCATTTACTCAGTTGTCTCTTTTGTAATGGGGAGATAACAGTACCTACTTGACAGGCTGGTTCTGAGGATTAAATGAGGTCATATGTTAAACTGGAGCCAGCAGCCACCTGTAGGTCTTACTAGGCCAGAGGAGCCGGTGTTGAGTCATAGGACAAGGGGCGAAAGGTGAATGAACATTCCTCTTGTCCTGAAGTAGCTGATAGTGTCATAGAGGAATCAAGTAGGTCTGCTTCTGCATAAAGCAGGGTTTTGTGAATCAGGGACAAGGAGGGACTTAGAAGGGAGTACTGCTTGAGCGATTGTGGAGTCTGAGGAACTGTCTTGGAGACAGCTCTGGGCTTATATTTTTAATGTGAGAATTTAATGTTTAGTTGGAAGCTTATTTTTATCTCAAAAAAAAAAAAAAACCCCGTTTCATGTGTTTGCTTAGAATTTCCTTCATGACCCAGAAAGAAAGAAATTTCTTTATCCTCATAGTGCCAAAGTTAGAAATTTTGTATACAAATCTTATGCACAATATGTGTTTATAAATGTAATCCTTAAGATTTTTGCCATCATTTCATCTATGGCTGCATGAATTTTGTTAACGTGTGGGCCTGTAGGAGGAGCCTTATCTTTGTATTTAGAATGGGACTTCTAGAAAGCACAGTTGTTTATACCTAGTATATTGCAGGTGATCATTTAACTAAAAGAAAAACATTTGCTGATTAATTCATAAGGCCTCTAACATATTTCTATAAGCTTGAATAATTGATTTTCATTAGAATGGACACCAGTTTTCTTAGATTATAAAACTACATGAAATTTTATTCTCTGCCAGTTGAAAAATGTAGGAACTGGTATACCTATATTGCTAGGCTGGCTTTTTTTTTTTTTTTTTGTCCTTTGAAGGTCATCCTTTTAAATGCTGGCTGAATCTTTCAGTGCTATCCTTGCCATGGAATGGAAATAGACCTTCCCCACCCCCCACCCCCCGCCCCCCGCCAAGTGTGCTATCTTCATGGCAGTCAAGGAATAGGACTTTTGTTTTAGGTCATCTCCCTGTCCCAAGTGAATGAACTAGATAACTTTGTTGTAAATTTCCTGGTTTGTTTGTTTTGTCTTACTAATGAGACATACCTAAATGTCAGATGAACCACAGGTGCTGATCCTGAGAGTTGGAAAGTAACTTTTCCTAATTAAAAGCAAAACAAAAAAAGCCTTACAATGCTTGTATTTGCTTGGTGTTCATATTTTCCTTCCCTTAGTAGTTTTCATTTCTGTAAATACAATTCTTATTAGACTATCTCACATAATAGTTCTGTTTATTTTTTAAAATCCAAAGTTGAGGAAGTATATTATTTTTACATGTAATTTAAACATTTAAGTACATAGTACTGTGAGGTTTATAATGAAAAACCCCAGTTCTCTTTCTCACAGCTGATTACTGCTCCCTAGCAAAAGCCCCTTTCATTTCTTTTCTGTTGCTTGTGGAATTGGATGCCGTGCTTGCAATGCATACACTACTGTAGCTTGTTTTTTTAATTTTAGACCGCCTCTATTGATTTCCTACTCTGCAGGATGAAGGTTCATCTCTTACGTAACCCTCCTGTCACAAACACGTTTCTTTATACTAAGCTCTCAATACCGTTTCCTAATTTTCTTAATATTCATTGTTTATATTTTCATGGCTAAATATTGCTCACAGCTAAGCATGTGCAGTGATTTTATTTCTTCGCCAGTTCATATTTTTCTTTTCTCTAGAGTCAGCAATTATTTTTTTGGTTTACATTTCTTAGTACCAGTCACAAATTCAGGCCCCCAGTTTCTGATAGGACTATAGAACTCTGTAGTCAACACCTCACTCACCCTGAATCCCAGTAATTTCCTGTGTTGGATTCTGAGTCCTGGATTATGCGTTGTCTTCTGTCTTGGCATGCTTCCCCGTTTTGATGGAGCACATCCTCCAGCAGCTTTTTGAGAAAGGGTTTACATGGAGGAAGTTCTTTGAGAGCTGACATGTCTGAAAATGTCTTTATTTGAACCTCCTACCCAACTGATAGGCTAGCTGTAGAATGCTGGAATGGAAATAGTTTTCCTTTAGAATTGTTACTTTTGAGAAGTTACCTTTTTTTGAGGAGTCTCAAGGCTTTTTGATTTCTCTCTCTCCCTCCCTGTACGCCCCCTTTCCCCCTTTTCCTGTCCTTTCCCCCACCCATTTTTTTTTGTAGCACGTTTACTTTGTCTCTTTTTAAAATACCTCATTATCATCTCTTGATGAAGTGCCTTGGTTTGGGATTTGCCATCTCAGTTTTTGGACGAGACACAGTCTCTTAGGAGGGAACCCAGGAAGTAGCCACCTTATCTGGCTTCACAGTGAACCCTCACCCCGTTCTTGTTTCGTTACTTACACCTGGCTAGCAGGCAGGTATGTCACCAGATTCTCTGCAGGCCAGAGGGCATAGAAACACCCAGAGACTGTAGTGGGTATTTATCAGGCCTGGTGAGGCCTCTCCCCACAGGTAGAATCATCTGTAGCTGTATACACTCATGATGTTGGGTAAGTGGCTGGCACTAGGTGCCGTACATCTGATGGAGGGCATGGTGTGTATCCTGCTTTGTGTAGCCGTGCCCATATGGTGATTTTGGAATCCTTTGTGTAGCCTTTAACGTTGTCTGTTGGCGTGTTTCTGTCCTGACTGTCTTAGGTGGAGTCCACAGCAGTTCAGGTATTTCTTCATCCTTTGAGCTGGGCACCTGGTGGGAACTTTCAATTTGGAAAATCATGTTTCTGACTCCAGGAAATTTCTTGTATGATTTATTTGATAATATCCAACCCCTGCCTTCCCCTACCTTTTTTTTCCCCTCCTGTTTCTGTTCTTTAAAAAGCCTACAAGTCAGATATTGGGGCCATTTTGGATTGATACTCTGATATTCATCTTTTTCCTCCCTTTGCCCATTCTTTTATCCTTGTTGGATTTACTGGGAGATTTGCTTTCTACATTTTCTCCTCCTCCCCCTCCTGCTCCTCCTGCCCCTCTTCTCCCTCCTGCCCCCTTCCTCCTTCTCCTTTTCCTCCTCTTCCTGCTCCTCCTCCTCTTCTTTTTCTTCTTCTTCTTTTTTTTTTTTTTTTTGGAGACTGAGTTTCGCTCTTGTTGCCCAGGCTGTAGTGCAATGGCACGATCTTGGCTCACTGCAACCTCCGCCTCCCAGGTTCAAGTGATTCTCCTGTGTCAGCCTCCCGAGTAGCTGAGGTTACAAGCATGTGCCACCATCCCCGGCTAATTTTTTTGTATTTTTGATAGAGACGGGGTTTCTCCTTGTTGGTCAGTCTGATCTCGAACTCCCGACCTTAGGTGATCCCCCTGTCTTGGCCTCCCAAAGTGCTGGGATTCCAGGTGTGAGCCACCGCGCCCGGCTCTTCTTTTTAAAAGAAAAACAAAACAAAACAAAGCAGAGATAGGGTCTCACTAATGTTGCCCAAGTTGGTCTTGAACTTCCAACCTTAAGCAGTCCTCCCACCTCAGCCTCCTGAAGTGCTGGGATTACAGGTGAGACCCACCGTGCCTTGCTGTTTTTTAATTTTTGTAGAGTCAGGGTCTTGCTGTGTTTCCCAGGCTGGTATTTATTTTCCAACCCTTCTATAGAATGTCTCAATTTTACAATTGTGTTTTAATTTCCAAGAACGCTTTCTCATTCTTGGATGCTTATTTTTATTAGCATCCTCTCCTAGCTGCTGGTGGGTCACTGGCAGCCTTTGGCGTTCCTTGGCTTATATAGATGCATCACCCCAATCTCTGCCTTTATATTCACATGGCGTTCTTCTTGTATGCATGTCTGTCTCTCTGTCCAGATTTCCTCTTTTATTTAATTTTTATTATTTTTATTATTTTTTTTGAGATGGAATCTCACTCTGTCGCCCAGGCTGGAGTGCAGTGGCACGATCTCGGCTCACTGCAAGCTCCGCCTCCTGGGCTCACGCCATTCTCCTGCCTCAGCCTCCCAAGTAGCTGTGACTACAGGCACCCGCCAGCACACCCGGCTAATTTTTTGTATTTTTAGTAAAGACAGGGTTTCACTGTGTTAGCCAGGATGGTCTCGATCTCTTGACCTTGTGATCTGCCTGCCTCAGCCTCCCAAAGTGCTGGGATTACAGGCGTGAGCCACCGTGGCCCAAATTTCCTTTTTTTATGAGGACATCAGTCCTACTGGATTAGGGCCAGCCCTAATGACCTCGTTTTAACTTGAATACCTCAGTAAAGATCCCTCTTCTAAATGAGGTCACATTCTGAGCTACTAGAGGTTAGGACTTCAGTATTTCTGTTTTGGAGGATATAGTTCAACCCAAACAGTGGGATTTGAGAGTGGAGGTAACACATGTGACATCCTCTGACAGGATGTCTAGTTACAGCAATATTTTTAAAGATGCTTTTAGTTACACCTGTCTTCACTAATGATCAGGAAGAAACTCTTAGGGAGTAATTTTTAGATTGCAACTGGAGATTTTTGTTCAGACTTGTGACTGCTAAAATTTTCTACATGTTCCTGAATGTTTAATGCCAGTATCTCAGTTGTCTCATTTTCACTCTTGCTTTGTTTCTAAAGTCATTTGAAGGTTGGCAAAATGACTAAAGAAAGAACAGCAGCAGTGTCTTATGAGAAAGTAAGCCCTATCTGTATTCTGGCATAGTTAGGTGAATATGTTAGCCAGTTTCTCATGCTCTGTCCCTCCGTGTTATACTCTTATTTCTTTTTTCAGATATGAGCCTTCTTGGAGCTTTGTTGCTTTGAAAAAAAAATCTGTCATGTACTTTCCTGTTCTGGGCTCTACAGCCCTTTTCTTTACTTAAAGTATCTCTTGCTGCTCTTCCTCCCTCTCCTCAGGCAGCAACACCCTCTTTTATTTCCTTTATGATAGTTGTCCCAGCCTAACATATGTTGTTGTTGTCGTCTGTCTCCCCCCATTAGAATATAAGCACTACAAGGACAGGTACCTTGTCAGCCAAGTTCATTGCTTGATCCCCAGCTCTCAGAATAGAATACACACTGCTGTTGAACAGATCAGTGAGTGAAACAGGCTTTGTTTTTGGACTTTCAAGTGCTGTTTCGCTGACTTGCTGTTGCTCTTGGAAGTCCTTCTCTCTTGTTGAAGTAGCTTAGTATGCAAGTCAGCTTGTGATAACACACTGCTGCAGCCTTACTTGGCATTTGTTTTGCAAAACTATTTAAAAATAGCCTAAATCTGAGTGATTGGTGGCATTGATTGCAGCAGTGCCATTGGTACGGCCACAGCCTTTCCCTTTATCCACCCAAGTGTCCTCCCAGAGCCCGGAAAGGGAGGTCCCCCTCCTTACATTTCTGAAGATTCTGATGTGGTCCCAGTGGACACCATGCAGAATTTAATAAAGCAGGGCATGAAACTTGAACTGTGTTTTGATTGACATTGGGAAAGACTCCTCTGCAGACACAGGCACAGGGTGCCTGGAGCTGCCTGGCACTGGGAACTCGGCCTCACGGTCATCGTGTTCTGTTTAACTGAGACAAGGAGACACTTCAGGCACTTCCAAAGGAAAGAGTAGAGAAGTTGTGAATTCATGCTTACCGATCTAGCAGACTTACAGTAACAGACTTCTAGTCGTTATGGAAGAGCCTGCTTTCCCCCCGCAGGAGCCATTCAACAGTGATGGATGCCATATGTCAGGTTGGTGAAGTGTTTATGCAGCAGAAGTCACCTTTTGATCGGTATTGTGGCACACTGCGGAGTTACGGGCATAGTGGCCTGGTATTCTGATGATGTCTTGAAAGTGACTGCTATAGCTTTGACTTCATTCATGTTCCTTTGAATTTCTTATGTTTAGAAAAATAGAAGCCTCTGCCAGGTGCAGTGGCTCATGCTTGTAATCCCAGCACTTTGGGAAGCTGAGGTGGGCAGATCACATGAGGTCAGGAGTTCAAGACCAGCCTGGCCAACAGAGTAAACCCCCATCTCTACTAAGAAAAAAAAAAAAAAAAAAATGAGACCGGGTACGGTGTCTCAAGCCTGTAATCCCAGTACTTTGGGAGGCCAAGGCTGGCGGATCACCTGAGGTCAGGAGTTCGAGACCAGCCTAGCCAACATGGCGAAACCCTGTTTCTACTAAAAATACAAAAATTAGCTGGGCATGGTGGTGGGCACCTGTAATCCCAGCTACTTGGGAGGCTGAGGCAGGAGAATTGCTTGAATCCGGGAGGTGGAGGTTTCAGTGAGCTGAGATCAAGCCACTGCACTCCAGCCTGGGTGAAGGAGTGAGACCCCGTCTCCAAAAAAAAAAAAAGAAAGAAAGAAAAAGAAAAATATAAGCCTCCAAAAATGAAATGTACATGTTTATGATATGTTGACACTGGCACCTCTTCTGCAGAAGTTTACCATTAGCAAGTACAGCAAACTTGGTGCCATTGTCAAGGCCTTTGTAGAACCAAATGATGCTTTGTTTGGAGAGGGTGGGATGTGGTTCCGTTGTTCTGGGATATATATGATATTCAATAGATAGATGAAGGTATTGGTCGGGCGTGGTGGCTCATGCCTGTAATCCCAGCACTTTGGAAGGCCGAGGCAGGTGGATCATGAGGTCAGGAGATCGAGACCATCCTGGCTAACACAGTGAAACCCCGTCTCTAGTAAAAATACAAAAAATTAGCCAGGCGTGATGGCGGGCGCCTGTAGTCCCAGCTACTCGGGAGACTGAGGCAGGAGAATGATGTGAACCCTGGAGCTGGAGATTACAGGGAGCTGAGATGGTGCCACTGCACTCCAGCCTGGGTGACAGAGCTAGACTCTGTCCCACCCAAAAAAAAAAAAAATACATATCCTGGGAGGTAAGCATGTAATCATATCTTTTCTGCAGCATCACCGTGCCAGTTGAAATGGAGATGTTGGATGATGTAATTGATGGACATTATAAAATGACCAATGTAACACTTTTATTTTTGGGGGAGTCTCGCACTGTCGCCAGGCTGGACTGCAGTGGTGCAATCTCGGCTCACTGCAACCTCCAACTCCTGGGTTCAAGCGATTCTCCTGCCTCAGCCTCCCAAGTAGCTGGGATTATAGGCATGCACCACCACACTCAGCTAATTTTTTGTATTTTTAGTAGAGACGGAGTTTCACCATGTTGGCCAGGATGGTCTCGATCTCCTGACCTCGCGATCCACCCGCCTCGGCCTCCCAAAGTGCTGGGATTATAGGCGTGAGCCACTGCGCCCGGCCGTAACATTTTATTAGTAAGTTTAAAGTTTGCCCATAGAGCTAATTACCTCTGATTCTTCAGTTTTTCCCTCCATTATACACGTATAATAAGGAAACTTGGTACCCTGCTTAAAAAATGTGACTGTGAAGGAACATGACTAAAAACTTACACAATGAAATGTGCTTTGCACTTTAGGGGCAACATACACATTTCATCTATGCTGTCATTCTGGAAAACATTTTGAAACACCCCTTCCTTTTTTTTTTTTTTTTTTTTTTTGAGATGGAGTCTCGCTCTGTCGCCCAGGCTGGAGTGCGGTGGCCAGATCTCAGTTCACTGCAAGCTCCGCCTCCCGGGTTCACGCCATTCTCCTGCCTCAGCCTCCTGAGTAGCTGGGACTACAGGCGCCCGCCACCATGCCCGGCTAGTTTTTTGTATTTTTTAGTAGAAACGGGTTTCACCGGGTTAGCCAGAATGGTCTCGATCTCCTGACCTCATGATCCGCCCGTCTCGGTCTCCCAAGGTTCCTTTTTAAATTGCTTTCAGAATCTCACAATGTAACCTTTTTTTTTTTTTTTTTTTTTTTGAGATGGAGTCTTGCTCTGTAGCCCGGGCTGGACTGCAGTGGCCGGATCTCAGCTCACTGCAAGCTCCGCCTCCCGGGTTTACGCCATTCTCCTGCCTCAGCCTCCCAAGTAGCTGGGACTACAGGCGCCCACCACCTCGCCCGGCTAGTTTTTTGTATTTTTAGTAGAGACGGGGTTTCACCGTGTTAGCCAGGATGGTCTCGATCTCCTGACCTCATGATCCGCCCGTCTCGGCCTCCCAAAGTGCTGGGATTACAGGCTTGAGCCACCGCGCCCGGCCACAATGTAACCTTTTATTCCCAGTGGTGGAAAATCTTTACCCTTCAAGGTAGATTAGGTTTTTGGAAATAGCTAGAAGCCATTCAAAGCAACATCTGATGAACCATGCACGTCAGATGAATTATATTTACTTTTGGAGTATAAGAGTCCTGTGACTATGTGGGATTGATACTCATTTTTATCCTGTGTAGCACCTAAATTAAATTTAAAGATAGTTCTTTCAGAAAGAAAGAAGAGCCCTCATGTCATGTTACACAGTGGTATATCAGTGGAATTAATTTATTGTAGCCTTCAGAGGTGGTTGATTTAAAAGACAACATTCATGCTAGAGTGTAGATGTGACTAGACAGTTTTACACCAAAACTTGGAAGAAGAGAAAACACTGGGGACAAATAGGCTGAAGAGTGGGGTGCAGTTGGATGAGTCTTAAGGAATAGGGAAATGGTTTGGGAAGTTAAAACAGATGCACAGAACTGATGATTGAAGCATTTAGATTTAGAAGGTCATTTGTTTTCCTTTCCAGGGTCCCTCATTATTAAATAGCTCCATGATGGCTGGAATCCTGTCCTAACAGTCAGCTGCTGAAGCACTTACTGTGGCATATGTCTTGGAACTATTCAGTTCATTGTTCCTTTTTAATGAAAAGAAGAAAGAAAACTAGCATTTATGAAGCAGCCGGTAGTTTCCAGGCACCACCTCATGGGATCCTCACAGTGGTCCTACCTGACAGGTGCTCTTAACCCTGCTATATGAAGGGGGCCTCTGAAGCTTAGGTCCAGCTGAAACGGAGGAAGGTTTCATCCTGGAGGTCCGTGGCAAGTGGGAGAGCTTTGGTGTAAAACTCCCCGTCTAAATTCAGCCACGTCATGTGCTTGCCAGCCCACCCCTAACATGTTTGTGGGGACCCAGTCAGAACAGGCTTATCAATACAGGGCCACATACCATCTGTTTAAACCAGTGGTTCTCAGCTGCGGACAGTTTTGCCCCCCACCCCACCCCCGGGGACATTCAGAAATAACCAGAGACCTTTTTTTGGCTGTCCTAACTGGGGAGGGTGCTACTGGCATCTGGTGGTTGGAGGCCAGGGATGCTATACTCCTCACCTCCCAAGCAAAGAATTATCTGACCAAAAATGTCAGTATGCTGAGAAAACCTGTATCTAAACTATTAAAAGCCATAAATCCAAAGAAAAGATAATTGTTCGAGGGGATGGATATCCCATTTACCCTGATTTGAGCATTACACATTGTATACATGTATAAAATATTACATGTCCTCCCCAATTATGATATATCATTAAAAAATTTTTTTTTACAGCTGTAAATCCAGTCACCACCCCCATGGCCTGGCCTCCATGGCCACCAGTGACCCTGCAGAAGCCTTGTCCTTTGCCAGCTGCCCTAGGGAGCCTGAGTGTAGGTCTGCTGGACAGATCTACACTGACTTGCAGGGCACAGGTCTGGGGCAGCTTGGCTTGTGATAACCACCTGTTCCCTTATCTAAATTGTCTTCAAAAAGCTTTCCTAGAGATCTGAAATGAATCAGAAAAATACTTACTGCCTTCATATTTTGGGTTTGTGATACACAGAGCCTTCTAAAGTGCAGGACCTAGGACTAAAGGCAGTATTGGTACCTGAGACATTATAGGCACCGGGAAAGTTCTTGAATGATAGGTGTACATTTATGTACAGTCTGCACTACTTCGTTTTAAGGGCTGTTACTGTGTAATGTAAGGCTAGATTGAACATGTTGTAACTACTTTGGCTGCGAAGTGATTGACTTTTTCAATACGTGTATACTCTCATCTTTCAAATAGCAGTGTGGTCTAGAACCAGGGGTTCTTTACTTGCGGTCTGAAGACTAACCATAGTGTGGTTCCATCGGATCCTCCGAGCACAGATCTGTGTATGGTTGTATGGGTATGCACGTATGCTGCTGGTTTGCATGTTTTCTGTAAAGAGGGTATATTGCAAAGCTTAGTTGGGTTCTCAGAAATGAGAGTCACACAAACTACTCACGGGCTATATATTCTCTAGGGTTACTTTTAGATGTTTAGAAGCTGAGATTAGGAATTTACGTTGAGATCAGAAGTGAATTTGTTGTGGTCCAATGTAATTTTTGACGGAAGGAAGAAGCTCTCTGTTGTGTGTAGGTATACATAAAATGAAAGTTACATGTAATTTTCTGTTGAAATTACTACTGTGGAATCACCAAGCTCATGATAAAAATGAAGTTGTGGGAAATACTTTGCTTTGTACTTAGTAGAGTTGAACGCTCAGAAAGCCATGGTTTTCGAAATGTCAGATTGTTTTACCTAGGATACGTAGAAATTGTCTAGAAATTCACTTTTTGAGTGAGGAAATTGAGGGCTAATGATATTCAATGAGTTGTTCGAATAACCTAGGAAGTTTGTAACAGTATAGGAATAGAAGATGATATTTATAGCCAAGAATGAATATATTCACGTTTTAAACTGTGTACTGTATTGACATTGCTTTACATTTCAATTAGAGTTTTATTGCATAATTTTATTCCTATTTTTCTTCTTCTACCTTTTTTCCTTCTTCTTTCTTCCTTCTTTCTTCCTCCTCCTTTCTTTCTTCCTTCCTTTTCTTCTTTCTTTTTTTTCTTCCTCCATCAGGGTCTCGCTCTGTTTCCCAGGCTGGAGTGCAGTGGTGTAAACATGGCTCACTGCACGCTCAACTTCCTGAGCTCAAGCCATCCTCCCACCTCAGCCTCTGAGTACTACAGATGCACACCACCGCACCTGGCTAATAATAGTTTTTTTTTTTTTTTTTTTTTGGAGACAGAGGTTTGCTCTGTTGCCCAGGCTGGAGTGCGGTGTCACTGTCTCAGAGGCTCACTGCAAGCTCCGCCTCCTGGGTTCACGATGTTTTCCTGCCTCAGCCTTCCGAGTACCTGGGACTACAGGTGCCCGCCACCACGCCTAGCTAATTGTTTTTTTGTATTTTTAGTAGAGACGGGATTTCACTGTGTTAGCCAGGACAGTCTTGATCTCCTGACCTCATGATCCGCCCTCTTTGGCCTCCCAAAGCGCTGGGATTACTGGCATGAGCCACCACACCCGGCCTAAAAATTTTTTATAGAGAGGAGATCTCACTACTGTGTTGCCCAGGCTGATCTTGAACTCCTGGAACTCAAGTGGTCTTCCCACCTTGGCCTCCCAAAGTGTTGGGATTACAGATGTGAGCCACCGTGCCTGGCCCCATTGCATAATTTTCTAATTGTAGTAAGATTCAACCATTTTTGAATGTCTGATTTCGTGGTATTAACTACATTTACTATGTTGTACAACCATCACTGCTATTTCCAAAATTTTTCATGACCCCAAACTCTGTAACCATTAAGCAATAACTCTCCATTTCCCCCAGTCCCTGGTAACCTCTAATCTACCTTTTATTTATGGATTTGCCTATTCTAGATATTTCACATAATTGGAATCATATGATATTTGTGTCAGGCTTATTTCCTTTAGCATGTTTTCAGGGTTCATCCATGTTGTGGCATGTATCAGAACTTCACTTACTTTCATGACTGAGTAATATTCCATTGCATGGATATAACACATTTTGTTTCTCCATTCGTCTGTTGATGGACAGTTGTGGTGTTTCCACATTTTGGCTGTTGCGAATAATGCTGCCACGAACACTGGTATACAGATGTCTGTTTTCAGTTCTTTTGTGTGTATACCTGGGAGTGAAATTGCTGGATTATATGGCAATTCTATATTTATTTTTTATTTTATTATTATACTTTTTTTTTTTTTTCGAGATGGAGTCTCACTCTGTCACCCAGGCTAGAGTGCAGTGGCGCTGTCTCAACTCACTGCAACCTCCATCTCCTGCGTTTGGCAGTTCTCTACCTCAGCCTCCTGAGTAGCTGGAATTACAGGCGCCTGCCACCACGCCCAGCTAATTGTTGTATTTTCAGTAGCGGTGGGGTTTTACCATCTTGGCCAGGCTGATCTTGAACTCCTGACCTCATGATCCACCCACCTCAGCCTTCTAAAGTGCTGGGATTATAGGCATGAGCCACTGTACCCGGCCTTATTATTTTTTGAGACAGATCTCACTCTGGCGCCCAGGCTGGAGTGTAGTGACGTGGTCTCGGCTCACTACAACCTCAACCTCTTGGGCTCAAGCAGTCCTCCCACCTTAGCCTTCTCAGGAGCTGCGATTATACATGCACACCACCACGCCTGGCTTATTTTGTTTATTTTTTGTAGAAACAGGGTCTCACTATGTTGCCGAGGCTGGTCTCTAACTCCTGGGCTCACGTGATCCTCCCACCTTAGTCCCCCACAGTGTGAGCCACTGTGCCTAGCCTGGTAATTCCATATTTAGCTTTTGAGAAACCACTAAACTTGTTTTCTACAGTAGTTACACCATTTTACATTCTCACCAACAGTGCACAAGTGTTTCAGTTTCTCCAGTTTTCTTTCTAACATATATTTTCTCTTTTTAAAAAACGTTGACAATTTTATTTTCATATTTCACAATATAAATAAAAACTGCACTTTTTTTGTCCCACTTCTCTACTCCAAAACTATTCTCTCTTTAATAGGAAAGGGGAGCACCTTTTCTGTATCAGGCTGTTAAGAAAACACCCAGAGTCACAGCATTGTGATCTCCTGGTGAAGTAGAACAAGTAATATAAAACTGATATAGGGACGTCTCCCCTCTATCCTTTCTGTCTGCTTGAGTCATTCTGGGCCAAATGGGCACCATCATGGGGACAAGCAAGAGGTCTCATCATTGGGGACCCAGGCATCATTGGCATGTAGCTTCCCATGGGCAGCCTCATTCCAGGAGCAGGTCCCACTGGCATCATCCTAGGAGGGGGCCCCATATGGGCTGCTGGCATCATACCAGGGTGAGGACGACCCAGAAGACTGGAGGGAGGTGGTATCATTGTTCCTGCCGGCGGAGGAACAGAGATTGAAGTAGGAAGTGTCTTTCCTTGTTGAAATGCAACCCTTGTTTTGTCAGTCAGGCTCTGAGCCTGTTCTTCCATCCTTTTCTAATAGTAATTTTTCACATTCTCTCTCTGTTTCCTACCACTGCAGTATGTCTTTCTCATAAATGGAGAGTCGTGGGTGAGGTATGTATTGCAGTAGTCACAGCCATTGGCCACTCTGTTCCCTTTTTACAGAAACGGTGGCCATCATAGTGGGTATGAATTGGTATCTCATTGTGGTTTTGATTTGCCTTTCTCTGATGGTTAATGATGTTGAGCATCTTTTCATGTATTTATTTGCCATTTTGTCTGTCTTCTTTGAAGAGGGGTTTATCTAGATCCTTTGTCCATATTTTAATTGAATCATTTGTCTTTTTGTTGTTGTAGGAATTTTTAAATGTATTCTGGAGTTAAACGCCCCAATTTGCAAATATTTTACATTCTGTCTGATGTCTTTTTCTTGATAATGTCCTTTGATACGGAAAAAGTAATTTGAGTGAAATCCAGTTTATCTACTTTTTGTTACTCATGCTTTTGGTGTTACATCTGAGAATCCTTTGCCAAATCCAAGGTCTATGTTTTCTTCTGAGAGTTTTATGGTTTTAGGTCATTGGTCCATTTTGAGTTAATTTTTTAATACGGTGTAAAGCAGGGTTCATCTTCATTCTTTTGCATATAGAAACTTAGTTGTCTCAGCACCATCCGTTGAGACTGTTCTTTCCGCCATGCAGTGGATTTGGTACTCTTGTCAAATATCAATTGGCCATAAATGTTTGGGTTTATTTCTGGACTCTCAAGTCTATTCAGTTGGTCTGTATGTCTGTTTTATGTCAATACCACACTGTTTTGATTACTGTAGCTTTTTTTTTTTTTTTTTTTGAGACAGAGTCTTACTCTGTCACCCAGGCTGGAGTGCAGTGGTGCAATCTCGGCTCACTGCAGCCTCCGCCTCCTGGGTTCAGGTGATTCCCCTGCCTCAGCCTCCCAAGTGGCTGGGACCACAGGAGCCTGCCACCACACCTGGCTAATTTTTGTGTTTTTTGTAGAGATGGGGTTTCACCGTGTTGGCCAAACTGGTCTCAAACTCCTGACCTCAAGTCATCTGCGCACCTTGGCCTCCCAAAGTGCTGGGATTATGGGCGTGAGCTACTGCACCCAGCCTGATTACTGTAACTTTATAATAAGTTTTGAAATCAAGAAATGGAAGTCTTCCAACTTCACTCTTTTTCAATATTATTTTGGCTAGTCAGGGCCCCTTGTAACTCCATATGAATTTGAGGCTTTGGGAATTTTGATAGAGATTGACTTGAATTAGAAGATCGCTTTAGGTAATATCGGCATCTTAACAATATTGAGTCTTCCTATTCATGAACACGGATGTCGTTCTATTTACTGAGGTTATCTTTAATTTTTTTGTCAGTGATTTTTCAATTTTAGTTGTACAGGCTTTCACCTCCTTGGTTAAATTTATTCCTAGGCACTTTTTTCTTTTAGATGCGTTGCATAATGTTTGAGATTTTAAAAATACTTAGCATAGTAAATCTGAATTTCAGCTTAAATAATGAGTCTAAGAAGGTACTGTGGAAGACATCTTGAGTTCTAGCTGGTTTGTCCTTGGATATTTAAGTAACCTCTCTCTAAATCTCCATTTCTTCATCTGTAAAATATAGAGATAAAGCAAATCTGTCTTTCATGAAAATTGTGTAGATCAGAGATAATATATGCAAAGGATTAATTCCAGGGTGTGGCTTAGAGTAAATACTAAATAAATAGTGCTTGGCTGCCCAGATTGTGTTTTCTTCTATGATTTCGATATAAATACCTATGTTGTTCTTGAAGTATACTTTTTAAAATTGAATACAATTAATTTGTTGCAAAGGCTAAAGATTTTTACACAAACTAAATAGAGCCTTTTTGTATAAAGTATGCTGAGTCTGGAAGAAAAATTGAAATGTCACACTTCTTCTGTTTCAGTGGTGCTTTATCCTTTTTCTTCTAATGTTGTTGCACCTTTCAGATGCGTTTTTGCTTTTTGTATCCTGTGTCTTGACGTTACAAGGTTAAATCTTAGACATTACCAGCATTTTACTTGAAAGACTAGCAAAGCTGACTAACTTTTCCCCTTTTACTACTTAGTGCATTGAGGCTTTACCCTCACTGGAGAATGCAGTTACTGCCACCATCTGGAATTGGATTCATCTGTATGTGTAGAATATGACTTATGTATACAACTGAGTATCAGTGTTTCAGTTTTTTCTTACACATGTTAGTCGAGCTTTGGATTGAAGTAGGCAGATTCACTAAGTGTAATCTGAGAATTCAGTTACTTTTCATTTTAATTTAAATTTCACCAGTTAAATAAAATTCTTCATAACAGACTTAAATATAGCATTAGAATTTCTAAACATTGTGAAACTAAATTCTTTATTCTCATAGCAAAGTATATTAGTCATTTTTGCTATTTCTTCTGCAATTCAAGAGTCTGCATTCAAGAATACAGAATGTTGTATGTTCTCATGGGGAAATAGAGTGATAGAATATAGTCAGGTTGAGGAGCATGGAAGTTTGAAAAAGAACCAGAAATTGGGAGAGAGAGCTGACCACAGAAGCCAATGAGGGTTGCCAGATTCTGTTGGGGACCCATTGAAGGCTACAGATCAGTAATTTATATTGTTACCTATCTGGCCTGCTGGCAGCACTTGTGATTATTCTTTTTTTTTTTTTTTTTGACACAGTCTCGCTCTGTTGCCCAGGCTGCAGAACAGACAGTCTCGCTCTGTTGCCCAGGTGTGATCTTGGCTCACTGCAAGGGTTCAAGCGATTCTCTTGCCTCAGCCTCCCGAGTAGCTGGGATTACAGGCATGAGCCACCACACCCAGCTAATTCTTGTATTTTTAGTAGAGATGAGGTTTCACTGTGTCGGCCAGGCTGGTCTCGAACTCCTGAGCTCAAGTGATCCACCCACCTGGTTTCTAAGTACAGTACTTAACATTACAGCAGCTGTTCATTTCTATAGATGGAAGAAGGTGGCAGGAAGAAGAGTACCAGCTAATTACAAGTATCTTTTAAATTAAAGAATTTTAAGTAATTGTTTGAAAGACATCACAGCAACAGAATAATTTAAATAACCATCACCAGTTTTTCAGGTGGTTGAGAAAATCTTGAGTTAGAACTGTTGTGAGGAACCAGCTGTAGAAGAGAAAATTGGAGTCAGAGATGGACCTGAAATGTCCACGTGGAAAAAAACAAGTAAAGGAATGAGAGGATGAGGAGTTCCTACATGGTGCCGATACATTTTGTGATAATTTTCACTTATATTTTCTTTGGATTGTCTTAATGATGTAATCAACTCTTGCTCACCTTCATTTGTTATTTGTTGCTGTTTTTGGGGGGCAAGCTTTAAAGTATCTCACTTTTTGATCTGGAGTATAGGAACCCAGCACTGGCTTCTTCCAGTACCTTCACTTGGCCTCACTGTTGTGATGCACTGGGCCACCCCTATTACTGTGAGTCTATAACAAGTAATTTCTTTCTGAGAAGATTAAAGCACTACACTTTGAAAATTATTTAGTGTTTTAAAGTTTGATGATAGTAAGACTTGCATTTCAACAGGATTTTTTTGAGTTTGAATGAAATGGGGCTAATATAACCCTAGTACAGAAAATCGTATACTTAACGGTGTCATCACTGTGCAAACTGCTGTTCAGAGGTGAAATGGGAGAAGAAAAAGACACATTTAAACAGAAAGCATTATGCAATTAACAGGCCCCCTCTTCACCCCCGACCTCCACCCCTGTCAAGCAACTGAGGTCTCAGGACTCCTGCCTGAGCAGAACAGAGGGTTTTCCATTTTTTTTTTTTTTACTTCAATTTGTTGAAAACGTTGTCCAAAAGTTGTGACACAAGTCAGGCCATAATTCTTCTGATCCATAATTAGACTGTTTAGCTTTACTCTCTTAATGTTCAGATACACTTGACTGCTACAGCCGGGCAACTCTCGGTATTGTCTCTCTCATCTTCAAGTAGTGAGTAAAAGCTTGACCTTGAACATTTGTGTTGGAAGGGTTAGACCACAGCGTTTGTTTGATCCTAAGCTCCTTAAACTGCAATGTGTACACCGAACATATTCTAATTCTTACAGTAAACGTGTTGCATTAAGTTTTGAACTTGGTAGAAGAAAGCTTTGGTCAGTTAGTCTTTTTTTTTTTTTTTTTTCTTCATTAAAAAAATAGACTTATCAGAATAGACTACAAAATGTGTGAATTTTAAAGATAAATGACAAGTCTTCAAAGAAGTTTATCTTTGCGAGAGTCGCTTTAAGCTGGGCCTCTGACCTCAGGAGACCCTCCCTTGTTTTTCCTCTTCTGTTCCTGGAGGAAGATCTGTTTGCATTTGATTATTCACTCGCAGTTCAGTGAAATTGCCAGCCACTAGCTGTCCTGTTTGGAATTTTGAGATTGTATGAGGATATTATGAAACACTGGAACTTGAGTAAACTATATAACCATTACCCAATGAGCAGTTAAACTACAAATGTTTGAGAAACCGAAGAATGGTAGCAAGAGGACTTTTATCTTGGTTTTGAATAAAAAGTCAGTCCCTTTGGGGTTGTTTTCATAAACAGTGAATTATAAGTGATTCCATTTAGGAGAAGAAACACTTCATGTGCTTTAGTGTAGATAGTGAGAGCCATTTGGCTCTAAATGAAAACAACATTTGTTTCAGGTGAGCCATGGTCTTTTACATGTTCCCTTTGTAATGAGGGACCTTGAAAATGCAGAAATGCACCTAAGTTCTTCACTGTAGAAGAATTCTGGTGGGTGTTATGAAATTCTTTGTAATTGAGATTATAAAATCTTTTCATGATTTTTAAATAATCAAAACTTAGTTTTGTCACATCTTCATTGGTAATCCAGGAGCAAGATGTTGTGTTGCCACAGTGTGGCCACTGGGGGGAGTACAGTTATTTTCAGGTTTTATGGTAAAATACTTGTGGTGTAAAGGTATTTCTGTTGAACCAGCTTAGTACAGCTTCAGATAAGCAAATTCTAGCTAGAAAGTTTTAAATAAATCGTTACATCCTCTTAAAAAGCCATGTATACCAATACTTACGGGATTAGTAGTAGAAAAAACAAAAAGAAGGTGTGTATTTTACTTAGCATCACTGTAAGTTGTGGAATCTGAACAAGATTCTGTTTTTCGTAACTAGCATTTTAGCTTTGTTTCCCTAAGTTAGACTTTTTTTAAAGAATTAAGTCTTGGGAAAAAGACTTCCAAATTCTATGCACTTTTAAAAAAAGATCATTGAAGATATGCAAAAGTAAAAAGTAGCTTTTCTCAGTATTCATTTATTCTTATTTTAGCCCGTAGAGAAAAAGTTTGACAATACAGTAACGTTTTCTTTTGAAAATCATAGGGATGCTTAAGAATTGTTGGTTGTGATTTTAACATTTATCCATCAAGACTGAAAAGTGTCACCTTACAGATCGGGAGCTGGAAGCAGAACTTTGGCTACCAGCCTTGAAGGTCAGGGTGATCCACAGGTGGCCATAGGAGGAAACTGTAGGTGTGTTCGTGTTGGCCACACAGATGTTTAGAAAATGAGCTCACTTCTGATGGGTCCATAGTACATGTTCCTTGCAGTCAGGACATTCTGGGAGTCATCAGCTAAAACAAGGAAACGATACAAACACTGGCAGGAAACCCCAAATGACTGGCCTCGGCACTCCGCTTGTTGTGTAAGTTGTGTTGTAGGCAAGAGTTGCTGAATGGAATTCTACCCGCTGACCTCTCCTGCTGGATCTCCACCACGCCTCACTTGCTAAGCCTTTGCTCCTGCCTTTTGTCAGCCTCCTCCTGCCGATCCCCGGTGTGTTCTCTCTTGGTCTCTGCTTGGCATAACAAAAAGGCACTGAATCAGAAACTGGGAGGCTGCTTGTCCTGGCACCTTTGTTGACCAGTTGGGTGACATTGGGCTAATTTCCTGACCTCTTTGTGGACCTTAGTTTACTCACATTTAAAATGGATATGGTTTTTGTCTTTCTTCTTTCCACCCTCCTTACAGTTTCCCCTTCTTCTGCTATCCAGTTGAATGTTTTCTCATCTCTTCTACATTTTATTTCCTCTGCCCCTCTAACTTTTCTTTTTTTCACCTTCTTAGGTTTCTCTTTAATCTCTCTTTCTCCTGCTAGCCTCCCCTTCTTGCTGACCTCTGACTTTTTCCACTTTTCTCCACTGGCAGCACCCCAGTATCCGGTTTTTATCACTACCATCTGATGCCAAGGATCCTGAGCTGCAGTAGTTCATGGATGAAGAGATTTAAATTTTATTCATTGCATAAAATTTAGACCATAAAAACCTAAACCGTTCTTTTCTGAAAGTAGGAGTTTGTGTACCTGATGTGTATTGAATTAGATTGCAAGTGACTGGGCACTTTGGTGTACTGCAGGCCACGTTACTATCTGCTGGGCTAGAAGGCAAGCAGGAAAACATGCTGCGTGCAAGATAAGTTTTGCCATTTCTAATTTTGATGAAATAGGTTTTTAATTCGGCCACTTAACGTTTTTATTATATGAACCTTTGTGGTGTGTTACTGTATTAAACATCACCAAACACCTATTGCTTGGTCAAATATTTGAAAATTTTGTCTTTTGTGAAGTTGAGATGCAGAGAAAAAGGTTTAATGTGAAGATCATTAAATGGATGTGGATCAGCTAGTGTGTTGTTGATGAATTAAATACTTTAAAGGAATGATGAACAGTCCAGTTGTCCTCAGTTCTTCCTTACCTGTAACTTGCCTGAATGTCCTTTTCCCCACCTTGTTCTCAAGATTTTCTCAGGGTTTTAGAGCAGCATTGTCCAATAGAAATATAATGTGAGCCACATGTGTAATTTCAAATTTTCTAGTAATCACATTTTAAAAAGTGGAAAAAGAAAAAACTAGGTAAAAGTAAATGTAATACCTTATTTAAGTCAGTATATCCAAAATATCCTTTAAATATGTAGTATATATTAGAAATTATGAGATTATTTTATTCTCTTTTCATTCTTAGTGTTGGAAATCCAGTGTGTACATTACACTTGGAGCACACTGCAGTTGGTGCTGGCCTGATTGCCAGTGCTCAGTAGCCACATGTGGCTAATGGCTGTTTGTGATGAACAGCACAATCCTAGACAATGGTATGAAAAAAATAGTATATCTTAATTCAGAAATCTAGTATGTTTGTCCATGTGAGTTAAGTGTGCTTTCGGTTTTTAGAAAAATTCAGTTGAAATTACTATGTGTTGACTTATTGAGAGCTGCCAAAGAAATACCGGGAATGTTTGAATTTTACAATGTTGCATTATCATATTCTTGAAATGAAGTAAATTCTGCTTGTTATATCCAGTGCTGAGCAGGATGCCTCATAGAATTGTGAGAATGTCTTGGGTCATGGCAGTCTGACAAAGTCAAAGTGTTCATTAGTTGGGCTCCTTGAAGCATGTCATCTGGCTGACTTTGGGAAGCTCCCTGCTGCTGGGAAAATGTATGTAAATGACTTCCCTTACATGATTAGCTTACATAAGATGAGTCTCCATATGTATAGTAGCTGTTTTAATTTCTACAAAATGAGGATGTGATTGGTTTAGAGAATCATTAACTCAATCCCTGTCCTGTGTGATGGAAGCTGCAGTGGCCATCATGTGATTGGGCAGGTCTTGGTGCCTATCAGTGTAAACACATGGCACAACCTGTCCCATGCCCCTGCTTATCTCCTTCGGGGAGAAGGGGTTGAGGCATTTTGAGCAAATCTCATTGGTAAACTTGTGTATGCATTGCTTTTTTTTTTGTTAGAACCATTTCCTTTCTGTTTTAGCCATATAACTGTGTCTGCAAGCAGTTTGTACTCAGTTTATCAAGAGAGCAGCTTTCTGTTTTGATTATACACCTTCATCTCTGAAAAAAGACATGCTAGTTGATTTTCAAGATGTTTTACTTAGAAGATGATAAGGAAGATGAGGAGGTTTGTGAAGGCTCATTAAGTAAAACTCAAGATGTTTACCATGACAAGTCCCCTCCTGGTATCCTGGTGAGTTACATCTCCCATTGTGCCTCTTCCCTTCCCTGCATGCTCAATCTGGACACTACTGAGAGAAGAGGGGACGGCACCCACAAAACAAAAAGGCTAATGAATGTCCTTTCTTAGGAAAATGCTGTAGTGAATTTTATTAACTTGTAAGTGCTATGTTGAACAGAAGTCTTTGGCTACCTACCCTGCTTCATTCACTGTACCATCTTTCTACTGTCTCTATTTGTTGTTATTTAACAAAAGACTTCTTTTCCTAGGAAAAAAATGAAGTTGCTGTTTTAAACTGAGAATTTTTAAAAATTACGTTTCAAAAATAGTATATTTGGTTTCACATTCTCTTTGCATTTAAGTATAGTAGTAAAAATCGTATAAAAGTGTTACAGTTTTTGTTGGCCTAGCCATAATTATTGGAATGGTAAACTAATATCTTGAAGCTGACGTTGTATTTGGATATATTATAGAGGGTGGCTGCAGTTGCTTTCTTCTGTGATCATAAACAAGAAATTTTTGTAAGCTTGAAATAAGTGGGGAAAATATAAATTGTCTGAACTTTTTAAATCCAGAGTTTTCTCTCTTGTTACAAGATATAACTTAGAACAAGTTGTATAAGCTTAATGTAAGTCCCAGAAATCTGCATTAAGGAAACAAAATCAATTGACTTGAGGACAGTGTAACTCTACCTGTGGAAGCTTTCCTTTAAAAATAGTAAGAAGTAAACACGTATTTTCAAGGTTATTTTTTTAAAATTAAGTATGGATATTTTTATGAAAACAAGCGTAAAATCAGTGAGACAAAAATTAGTTTCTAAAATCTGTGGCTCATAATCTGATTTTAGTTTTAAGGTTATACAAATGTTTATTATCTTTAAAAATGTTATCACACTCTGCTTTTTGCTTTTGGATCTGTTAGTAAACGTGTGCTTGTTCAGAGTTCTCAGGGACTAATGGGAAGATGTGGTTTGAATATGAATGGAAGAGTCAGGTGCTACCAAGGGAGGCAGTTTGCTTTTGAAATCAACATTTTAATATTATAGAGTGTATACACATACAGGCTGATTCACATTTGTTAAGGTCAGAAGGGAGAATAGAGAACCTTGCTGACTTTTTACGAAATACTTTAAAAATTATTCATTTGTTAAGTAGCACTAACACACATAAGCTGTCCGTCACAGGAAGTTCTTAGGACTTGTGTCTGCTGGTGTTTTCCAGAAAGAGGTCAAGGGGTGTTTGCTTAGGCTGCATTCTATTAACGGTTCGGTTTTATGTTGCCATTAGAACATTGAAGTCTAGTGAGTCACCTCCCTGTCCCATGAGAAACATGAGTTTTCTTAATGCTAACGTTTGGGATAAGGATCTGATATCTGCTTAGTAGCCTGTAATGATTATATAGGAGTTTGACTTTAGAACCTGGGTGTGTGTGGTAAGAGGGAGAACCCTGTTTTTCAGGGTCCAGGCCTTCTGTGACCTGAACACTCCTTACAAGTCACATCCTTTCTGAGCACCCCTCTTGTAAGGTGACAGTTTAAGTTTTGAAAGAGTCTTTCCTCATGGTTTTGTGATTTGGGAATACAAAGGCATCATCTTATGTTTTAGAAAACCATGAGAAGATTTCTGTGCTTTGTTAGAAACGTGGAAATTTCAAAGACCATGTTTTCATATTTTTTGAAACAAGTGAAGACAATATCTTTATTTGCTAAGGAAAAAGCTAAATTATTTTATATTAAAATACCCTGAAGTCCCAGAATAATCTATTGGCCATATTTTCACCCCATTTTAAAAAATCACTTTGATTGCATTTTTTTTTTAAGTTTGGGCAGAATATACTACAGGAGTTCTTAGCCAAACTTGTAATCCTCAGAAATGCTTATAGAATTGGAGCCTTTCTACAGTTTAGAGCTGGGAGGGACTCTAGAGGTCACCTGAGCATTCTTATTAGAGAAAACCCCTGGCACAGAGCCCAGACCTCTTCTCCAGCAGAAGTGAGGCTTGATCCTGGGTCTTCACATCCTGACCAGCTGCAGGGGACTCCAGGAAGCCCTGAGGGCAGTGCCCCTCAATCCTCAGCTCTGTGAGCTGTTTATCAAAGGACCTGGGCACCTCTGGTTGATGCCAAAAAGCTCAACCAGATTTAATAACACAAACAGTGGTCGGAGGTGGCAAGTCACCCTGCGGGTGGGGCACATGATATGAGGCAGAGTGCTTCGTGCTAAGTTAGGAAACCCTGAGTCCACCTGGAATTTGGGGTGGGGCTGAGGTTAGTGGTGGGGAACCCTACCCATAACACATTGTCATTACTGATTGCTGCCCAGATTCCTAGAACAACTCTAGGTGAACAGGTCTAAAACTAATTATGTTCCTCCAGTCTAGCGTGGCCAGTGTTCAAAAAAGTATTTGAGTGGAATTTTGTTTCCTCATAGAAATAATGTTACTATACCTGACTGTCTCATAATTAGCCAGAGAACTCAACCAGAGTTCTGAGTCCTAGAACAAGGGGGGAAGAAGGGCTAATGCAAGAATTTCCTCTTTCTTTCTGGATAAGGGCCAGGTTTCACCAAAATTTTTGAGATAAACATTTTCTCAGCTCCATTTTCAAAGTCATGTTTTAGCTCCCACTCTCCACAGCTAGTAACTTTGGGCTTGAAAATGATACCTTTCCTCCCTCCTAACTCCCCTACGTTTTAGGAGCGTTTGTGCTCTTGCCACTGAGCTGTGAATGGGTGATGGTTCCTTAAGCCCTGCAGAAGTAGCTGCATTCGAGGGAGAAGATTCTAGTAAACCTACAGGTGTGCTTTGGTAGGCTCACTAGCCAAGTGACAGTGTGCACTGAAATGAAAACTGAGGCCTGCTAAGAGGATATATATTGGGGGACCATACAAGATTACTGGTCAGGCAGTTTGGGGGAGTAAATTCTCTGAAAGTCTTTGTTTTCAAAGCATGCTCACCACAGATGAACTCAGGAGTTTGGGGGAGAGTAGTTTTGGGATTGTGGACATGAATATGTTTTGGCTGTTTGAAAATTATTTATTATTCATTTTTATGTTTTTTTCATTTTTTTCATTTTTATATTTATGCCCCCATCTGTTTTCAGTAAGGAAGGACTTAGAAATAGTTTACAATTAAGAAATACATGCACACAAACTGCCTCCACACAGACTGCATATTGCATAGTTAAGCTTATTAATGTAGAGGAAACAAAATTGTCTTCATTTAGCAAATATTTATTGTGCTACAACTGAGTCCCCATAGATGCATGTAAATATATATATTTTTTTGTTTGCCTTCACTAATATGTCTGAATTTTTTGCTGCTCTGGGTTTATGAATAACACAGCTGGGCAGATATCCAGCAAATGGCTGTGTGAATGCTGCCATGTTGAGTTTGCCTGGATACTTGGTCCTGATTACATACTCGACATACTCAGTTCCTTAGAGTGCCTGGGGAGCCCTGTATTGTAGATGTGATCCAGGTGTAGTCTTTGTGTGCTGGGAAAACACACCTTAGTTCCATCACTGTGCGTTTAGATGTCCGAAAAGATCAGGCTGCTGGCCTGGCCTAGAGGAGATGGACACAACTCTGCAAGGATCTAAATAAAAATCCCGATTGGACATGGTGGCTCGCAGCTGTAATCCCAGCACTTTGGGAGGCCCAGGCAGGCGGATCACTTGAGGCCAGGAAGTGAGGCAGGAAAGGAACAGGAACTACACCCTTCTTCAGCTCTGTTCACTGTCAAGAAAACGAGGGTTTGGAACTCATTCCATGCGCCTGTGGTCCTGAGACACAGCTTGAGATGTGCTACATTCTGGGATCATTTGGAGGCTTTCAGAAGTACTTGCACTGGAATCTGCAGATGGGGTGGCCTGGTCATGAGGATTCCCCAGGCACCTCAGTGACCCCCATCGTGCAGCCGGGGGTGAGAAGTCGCAAGGACGGTGATGCCCACATCTGACTCATCGCTGAGTGAATCCCTGTGAAGCTTTCAAAAGAAAATACGGATTTCCCAGACAGACTGAAGCAGAATTGAAGGCAGTAATGGAGGCCAAGAATAACTGTTTTGTTTTGAAAATGAAACTACAGCCTTTATTCAGATTCTTCTTACTAATGTCCTTTTTCTGTTCCAGAACCCCACCTTACCTTGAATTGTCCTATCTCCTTAGTCTCTTCCAATTGTGACAGTTCTTTAGTCGTTGCTTTTCACGACCTTGATGTTTTGATGAGCACCGGTCAGATATTTTGTTGAATTTGTCTCTACTTCGGTTTGTCTGATGTTGTCTCGTAATTAGATTGAGGTTGTGTGTTTTTGGTCAGAATACCTCCGAAGTCCTTTTCAGTGAGTCATACCAGGAGTCCCTGAGGTGAACGTGTCTTAAGTTTTCCCGATCACTTGGTTATGGTTGTGTCTTCCAGGTTTCTCTACTGTAGAGTTAAAAGTTTTTTTCTTTTGTAATGAATGTGTATCTTGGGAAAAATACTTTAAGAATATCCAGTCATCTTGTTTCTCCTTCAACTTTTTTTTTTTTTAAAAGCCGGAGTCTTGCTCTGTCGCCTAGGCTAGAGTGCAGTGGCGCTGTCTTGGCTCACTGCAGCCTCCGCCTCCCGACTTCAAGCAGTTCTCCTGCCTCAGCCTTCTGACTAGCTGGGACTACAGGTGCCACCACTTCCAGCTTCTTTTTGTATTTTTAGTAGAGGTGGGGTTTCATCATGTTGGTCAGGCTGGTCTTGAACTCTTGACCTCAGGTGATCCACCCACCTTGGCCTCCCAAAGTACTGGGATTACAGGCATAAGCCACCAAGCCCTGCCTCCCCTCAAACTTTTGCCTCCTATTTTTAACATCCATTGATGGATCTTGCCTTCCATAAATAATACTGTGATATATTCTAATAGTGAGTTTCTGGTTTCATTTTTTCTTCATTAATTAGAATTCATCTGTAAGAGCTGTCATTTCTCACTTACGTATTAATTTATTCTATCAGTGAGGACTCAAGAATATTTTATTCAACTGATTATAATCTAGTAATCCTATTTTGTTGCTCAGATTGTTCTGTGTTTAGCTCTTGGGAGTATACTTCTGTTTTTTCTCTGACATACACTCGCTCTTTTGATTTTGAGCATTTCCCAGTCTCTGGCTCCATAAGATGCTCCAGCATTATCTTGTATTTTCCTGCCCATAGCCATGGAATGAATCAACCACTTCTCCAAGGAGCCCTGGTTCCTTTTATTGAAGAATGATATTTAGAAAGCAAGATCTGGGCCATAGATACGCACATTGTTTTGAGAGTATGCTTGATTCTGGGTCCTGTTAATAGAGTTAGGATACCTGAATGTGTTTTCTAGGTATAAACACATCAGTGCTTGTGCATGTAGTTACCTATGTATGTACTTTAAAACCATGAGTTCATACTGAGACCTCCAATTCCAGTCCAACACCACAGGGTTCATTTTAGCCTTCCTCTCTGGGAAGTTTTATTTTTAGAAGCTTTCCCAGGTGTTTTTGATTTTTTTTTTTTTTTTTTTTTTGAGACAAGGTCTCACTGCCACTCAGTCTGGAGTGCAGTGTAGGAGGCAGCCTCTGCCTCCCAGGCTCAAGCAGTCCTTTCACCTCAGCCCTCCTAAGGAGCTGGGACCTCAGGCACGTGCCACCACACCTGGCTAATTTTTGTATTTTTCTGTGGAGACTGTATTTTGCCACGTTGCCCAGACTGGTCTTGAACTCCTGGGCTCAGGTGATCTGCCCGCCTTGGCCTCTCAAAGTGCTGGGAATACAGACGTGAGCCACCACACCCAGCCCCAGGTGTTTATGATTAATTAGACTTGGAATGATGACTTCTGGATGTATATCTGTGGATCCAAAGGCTATTATGGCTTAGTTAAGTGCTCTTTGTTAATGAACAGTCTGTTCCATGGTGAAGTATCGTTTTCCATAACTGGGTTAATCATCATTTCTTCTTATACTAAAAAGAATTTGTATGTCACTTCTAGCTAGCCCTCATTAGTAAAGTCAGTCCCCTGTTTTGTGTGGGAAGTGATATAGTTTCATGGCTAGTATGCTTATAAAAATTTGTCAGAGAAATTGAGCACACCTCAGGAAATGTTTAGTGGGTTGAACGCTCAGGGAAGCTGTTAAACATTTCAAAAAACATATAAACAATCCATGCATACAAACGACAGAAAGGCTCAGGATTCCGCTAAAACCACATTAATTTTAATCCTTGAGTTATCTTCTTTTTGATAAGGCAGTCTACATTCTTTTTTCCAAGTGTTGTTTGCTTTCTAAAGCAGGTGCTCTGTCAAACTTCTTGATAAGAAGCCGTTCATCCCCAGTTGTTGAGAGTACTGACTGTGAACTTTGGTTTTGCATGTGCTTGTTAATTTAGTAGCTGCCACCTTAGCTACAGGAGTTGCAATGGTAGTCCATCTGGCTTGTTCTTACCCTCATTACTAGGGTACCATATGATACAGGTTGAGGGACCTTCAACCCAGGGCGTTAACGCAGTTAGGACAAGTAATTACTCGACATTTTAAACTTGTCCTAATTGTGTTAATGTTAACTGTGATATTAACTAAAGTTCTTTGATGGGTGAGAGAGGACGAGATGGGAAATAAGGGGGATGAGCAAAGTTTAACATGTCCTTCCCTAGACATAGAACCTATAGTAATATATTAATTTGTTTCCAGTCTGGGGCTGTAATTTTGATGGTGGAAGAATCGTACGCATTCCTGACTTCTAGGTCGGTGTGTTAAATAGAAAGAACTTCCGATAGAGTTGGAGTGTTTCTAAGGAAATTGTATCCCACCAATGTCAGTGATAGTAAACCCTGAAAGTACTACACATGGTTTCTATAGCAACCTGCTAAAATTGTGTGCCTTTTGTATGTGGAATTAAGCTAAATAATCAGATTTCTTGGCTTATTTTAGAGTTGCTATGGTTATCAATAGTCGCCACTAAAATAGGTTAATTACACAGTTCTTTTAGAAGGTTTAGGGTAAGGACATACCCCTTAAAACACACTTTTATGATCATAACGTAATCATATCTGTAAGACTACTCATAATAAAAGGCTTGGCTAGGCGTGGAATCCCAGCATTTTTGGGAGGCAGAGGTGGGAGGATCACCTGAGGTCAGGAGTTCGAGACCAGCCTGACCAACATGGAGAAACCCCGTCTCTACTAAAAATACAAAATTAGCTGGGCGTGGTGGCGCGCATCTGTAATCCCAGCTACTCGAGAGGCTGAGGCAGGAGAATCACTTGAACCCGGGAGGCAGAGGTTGCAGTGAGCCAAGATTGCTCCATTGTACTCCAGCCTGGGCAGCAAGAGTAAAACTCCCATCTCCAAAAAAAAAAAAAAAAAAAAAAAAGGCTTAAGATTTTTCGTGTGTGGTAGCATATAGAAGAATCATCATAGCCTTCTAAAAGCCTTTATGAAATTCTTAACTGCACATAGCCTGAAAATTCCATGAATTTTTAGGAGCTGTTTTAGGTTTCAGTGAAATTAACATGGGTATTTAAGGTGGACATACCAGGGTTTTTGTCTGGTCATGTCTCTGGGTAACTGCTTGACTATAGATAAGTTGCTTCTCTGGACATCAGTTTTCTTATTAGTACAATGAATATAACATTTACCTCACCTGGTTGTGAGGATTAAATCAGATGAGGTATGTACAATGGCATTTGGGGTTTGAAAAATTTTTTTTTTTGTTTGAGTCAGGATCTTGCTCTATTGCTTAGGCTGGAGTGCAGTGGCACAAACATGGCTCACACTACAGCCTTCACCACCCTGGCTCCGGCGTTTCCTCCCACCTCAGCCTCCGGAGTAGCTGGGACTACAGGCATGCACCACCACACCCAACTAATTTTTTAAAAAAATTCTTTGTAGAGATGGAGTCTCCTTCCATTGCCCAGGCTGCTCTCAAACTCCTGGGCTCAAGTGATTCTTCTGCCTTGGCCTCCCAAAGTGCTGGGATTACAAGTGTGAGCCACCGCACCCAGCCTAAAATGGCAGTTGGAAGGGTTGAGTTAGCGCCCTCTCCTCTTTTTCCCTCATCACCTCCCTGTAACTAACATTAGGAAGAATAATGAAGAAAACATCTGAATGGTAGCTTATGTAATTTGTCAAGGATATACAATGTTTAAAAAGTTAAGACCGTGAGAAAATGAATTTGAATTTTCACCAGTATAGAGGTGAATTTACATTTTAAGCAAATCCCACATGTGAAAATCCAAACTTAAAAAACAGTTAAATTATTATCAGTTTGTAAAATAATGTAAGGAAGGATTTCTCTAATAATAGGCTCCCCCAAGGACACTGAAGATACCTTAAAAACAATACCAGTAAAATCAACTTTGTAGAAATAGACCTTAGCAATCCCATTTTAAAATATTAAAATAAAATGAAATTACGTTCACACAAATGCCTGTACACAAATGTTTATAGTACAGAATGAGCATCCCTAATTCAAAAATCTGAAATCCAAAATGCTCTAAAATCCGAAACGCTTTGATGCCACATGTGGAAAATTCCACACTTGCCGTGGTGATAGATCCCAGTCAAGGTGCAGTTAAAGCTTTGTTTTATGTGCAAAACTAATTGAAAATATTTTCTGTAATTACCTTCAGCCTATGTGTTTAAGGTGTATATGAAACATAAATGAATTTTATGTTTGGACTTGGATCATTATGTATATGCAAATATTCCGAAATTCAAAACATTTCTGGTCCTGAGCATTTTGGAAAAGGTCTCAATTACAAATAAAACTACTCAACCTGTAGTTTTATTTGTAATTGCCAAAACCTGGAAACAACCCAGATGTCTTCTAGCTGGTGAATGGATAAACATTTGATACATCCATACAGTGGGGTGCTACTTAACAGGGAGCAGACTACTGATCTGATCCATGCAGGAATATTGATTAATGTCATGTGGACTGTGCTAAGCTACAGAAGCCAGAATCCAAAGGTACATACTGTATGGTTCCATTTATATGATATTCCAGAGACGGCAAGACTAGGGACAGAAAGCACATCAGTGATTGGCATGGGCAGGGAAGAGGGATTGACTCCAAATGGGTTTGGGCGTTTTGGAGAACAATCTGATTGATCTGTGTCTTGACTATAGTGGTGGCTACAGGAATGTGTGGTCACAACTAATGATTGTACACTACGAAAGGGTTTTACTATCTGTAAAGTGTGTGCTTTTTTTTTTTTTTTTAAGAAAAATCTATTTTGAATCGTTCAAGGTACAGCTATTTGTAATCTTAAAACTTCATTTCATAGCTAAATTGGCATGAACATTTAGCTGGAATTCTTTCTGTGCTGGTAGGTATAACCATTACACAAAGGTTAACTTAAGTAATAGTTTAATATCTTTCATTATTAATTATAAACAGAATGTTGAACTGATTACAGTTCTTAATGATTTTACTTCTTGCATTTCTCTCTAGTTGCCAGCCAGGTTAAATGCCAATCAGGTTAAATAGCATCTGTCACCTCATGTACAGAGGTCAAAACGGGGCATATTTTAGCCTTGATGGGAACAGACAAGAAATAAATTATCAGAAAGCTTCATGACAAGGTCTTATTCTGCGTTTTGGGAAATGAAGGGAGAAGCATTAAAGAGAAACGTGGGAACGGGAACCGTTTAGTTTTACAGAGTTGTGATAGTTGGAAACAAGTTGGGCCATGTGAGTGTTGTCCAGGCTGAGTAAGGGAGTTGGGGCCCCCTTTTGAGCATGCTGCTTGCTGTTTTGGGATCTCCTTAAGCCACACATGTTACTTTGAAATCTAACGATGAAATTGAACACTAGTTTTTCTTGCTCCGTACCAGGTTCTGTTGCTGAAGAAAATGAATGTTCTGGTACATTGTTGAGCACAGGAAAATTAAACTATTGTTTCCAGCCGTTTTTCTTAAAGGCTGTGCTCTGTAGCATAATTATACTGGGCATTTTCATAAAAGTCAGCTGACTAGTAGAAAATGGGTAACTTGGTGGTTGTGTTTCACTTTGTTTTCTGTAATAATCTGCAGTTACGGCACCCTTGCTTCTGTCTCAGCTGACTTCACACTGACTTCCTCTGACGACCAGCAGTCTCTGCGGCAAGTTGCTGCTGGGCTGCTCAGTATTCTCCAGAATGACCTACACGTCTGTCATTTGTTCTCAGAGGGATATTTTTAGATTTACCCATCCTGAAGCGGTGTCATTTTTGTCACTGACATAAACTAGATTTACGCAAGTTTTTCTCTGTGAGGTCTTCAGCAGCTTCTGGAGGAAAGTACTGGTTTCTGAACACATGAGCATTGCTTTTGGGACTTTGGGTTAACTTCCACCATGGATTTCTTTTCTTTTCTTTGTTTTGTTTTGTTTTTGATACGGAGTTTCACTCTGTCGCCCAGGCTGTAATGTAGTGGTGTGCTCTTGGCTCATTACAACCTCTGCCTCCTAGGTTCAAGTGATTCTCATGCCTCGGCCTCCTGAGTAGCTGGGATTACAGGTGCCCTCCACCATGCCTGGCTAATTTTTGTATTTTTAGTAGAGAGTTTCACCATCTTGGCCAGCCTAGTCTCGAACTCCTGACCTCAGGTGTTCCACCCACCTCAGCCTCCCAAAGTGCTGGGATTACAGGCGTGAGCTACTGTGCCTGGCCTGGGTTTTTTAAATTATTTTTTATTTTTTATATTTTTTAGTGCACGGTTATATGTATCTTCACTTACCTCTTGAATTTTACTCTAAGTCGGTGAGATAAAACAAAACACAACAGTGTGTATGTTCCCCCCTCTCCGTGCTGATTCTGTTCACTAGGCCTTGCATTCATTCATTCGTTTATTCATTGGTCCATTCATTGATCCTAAACCACTTATTAAGAACCTGCTGTTGCTAGGCACTGTACTAAGCTTCCGGGAGACAGGGAAGCTTGCGGGACTTCCCCTTCTTTACTGGACTCAGTTTGGAGGTGGCCTAATGTTCATGCCGCATGGTGAGTGCTGTGGTGGGGAGAGGGCGGGGGCCTTGGGCACCCACAGCAATGGATCCCATCTTGTCACCTCTGCTTTCTTCTCAGCCGCCAAGCCCACACATCCTCCCCCCATCATCTTTCTGATCTTTGCCATTGTGCTCTGGGGATTCACAGTCTGTTGTGGATGTACGTTCCTTTTTGATCCCACTTCCTCCTTACCGAGGAAACCGGAAACATCCTTGCTTCTCTTACAGAATATTAGATTAAGATGAAAACTGGTGTTGGCTTTTGAAGGATTGTCCAGAAAATTATTGGGCCGATGACTGGGGTGGGTAGAAGATGGGGGCTGGTAATTTTTGGAGATGAAATAGGTGATGTTTATGGTCCTTCCTTAAGTTATACGTGCTGAAAAGCGAAAGCAGACACTGCCATTGAGTAAAGGTCTGGGCCACCACTCGGAGAGAAGGTGCATTGCTATAGTGGGAAAGCGTCTTCCCTTTTCTAAGCCCTACTCGGTCCAACAAAGCAGTTTATCTGTTTATAGAAAGTGAGTGTGTTGAAACCATCATAGAGAAGTGAACTCAGTGAGCAGAAGTCTGAGCTTTCAGATTCCCTCAAAGGAAATAACGTTGTGACAGATGCAAAAATCCTAATTTATAACTTAACAGCCCTGAGAACTAAGCTTAAGGCCAGCTTCATATTTTCTCATTTTTTAAAAATTAAAAAAAAAATTTTTTTCTTAACAGATTAAATTGTTAAGTAGAATAAAGTGTTATCTGGGTTACATTTGCAGCATGTTCTTGCTAGTTTTGCCAGGCCGATATTTGCGGGAGGGTGGTATAGGGCTCCGGGTTGCTTTATCCAGTCAGAATCTAGCCTGTTTGATTTAAGTCCTTTGTTGGCAACATTGGAAGTGGACTCTGAACAACCCCGCAGAGAAACTTATGACTGGCTCATCATTCAGAGAGACTCCGAGAGGGCAAGAGGCTACCGGTGGTGTCAGTGTTCCGAGCTGGTGGGCCTTCTGCATCCCATCTCAGGTGGCCCAGCCCTCCCAGCCTTGGGTGGCCTTGGCTCTCCATACACTTTTCATGAATATCTGTTTGGGCCAGATGTCTCCCACCCCTGTCAGCCAGCAGATACCAAGGCCTGCATCCCACATTGTAGACATGGCTACGGGAGCTCACCCTTGTGTTTCGGGGCCTCTCTGAGCACTGAAATCATTGAAATCCAGGAAGCCCTGTTTTTTTCAGATCTGGCCATTGCCTTATGTGTCTGTTTAAATTCCCAAACAGAAATATTGAATCAGAAAATCCCCTCTTCTTACGTATCCCAAAGGCTGATGTTAAATAATATTTGGTTGTAATTGTGGAAGGGGTCCTTAGGAAAGCAGTCTTCCCAGGCCAGAGTTTCTGAGTTTTTTGACAGAAGCACTGCCAGTTCTAGAATTTAAGTATCATAAAATAATCAGGTCAGCTGTCATTAAAAAGTCTGAAATTCTATTACTGTCTATTGCTTCCACTTCTGATCCACACTTAACAGACCTTGACATCTTTATACGACAGGATCTGAACTTGAGCCCATAACAACTTAGTCTTTGTAACAAACTTAATCAGGGTTAAGAGGAGAAAGTTCTTGCAACAGAGCCTAGAGTTAGTTCCCAAACTTGGGTGTCTGTCAGAATCTTGGGTAACAAATTTTTTAAGACCTCATTTCCAGCTTTTTAGGTAGTAGGTCTGGGTTGGGGTCCAGGAACGTGTATTTGTTTTTATCCCCCTTTCCCATATTTTTCATGAATGAAGCTACATTCTTAAGCACCAAAGCTTGATTCTATTGCAGAGAGTCCAAGGACCACTCTGAGAAATACTGACCTAGAGTGTACTCCTTGCCAGTTTTCCTCATTTAGTGGGGAAAAAAAAGTTAGATATAAAACCTCCCTGACTGCGCCTTCAAACAGTGGAGGTGATGGGGTTGCTCTAATTTAGAAAGACAGAGTTCGTGATCTACAGGCAGTTGACTGGAACCTCAGATCCTCCAAAGCACACCTCATCCTGGCTAAATCTCATTCTCTCAGGAGGGAGTCCTCTGAGGCCCAGCACCAGCTCAGAAAGATTCAAAAACTCCCCTGTATTTTTTCTCTGTAAAAGACAAAGGACAGGACAATTCCCAAGGCTCGGTGCCTTTGTGTAGTCAGTTTTCTGTTGAACTGATTTTGGAAGTAGCACAAAGTAGCAAGAGCTCTTACTTTTACATGGAACTATGCTTCCCTAACCTGGCTCATGTTCATAATTAGTTTTTAAGCTTTAAAACAAAGTCAGAGAAATTTCCATTTTTTAAAACCACACCAAATGATTTTCATGTACAAAAACTTTTGAAGCAGTGTAGTAGTAAGTAATGTTCTTTAAGTTCAACCTTAATAGGAAATTCCCCACCAGGTCTACTCTTCTTATTTCCATATCTCTAAGTTGGTTCATACAACAGAATTCACTGAATGCCACCATGTGCCAGAGGTATTTCTAGCTGTCTAGAAATTGTGGCTTGGTCCTCACCAGTTTCCTTGCCCTTAGCATCTACCCTTAGTCATCAAGACTAACTGATTTTCAGCTCCCTATGTGTCTCTTCTGCGTTAGAGCTGTGCAGTCTCTTGCCTGAATTTGTTGTGGTGACTTCTGGAGTAGTTTCTCTGCCTTTAGCTACCTCTTCTCCAGTTCATCCTCCTCCTGTGACCTAAGTCTGTCACTTCCCTGAACAGAAGCACTGATTGCACCCATTGCCCACATGGTAAACTTGCCCAGAGTCCAAGGCCTTGCATCATCTCACTTTGTCTCTCAAACTTAGCACATTTTCTCATAAGCTGTTCTGTCTGCCTGGCACTGCCCACTGGGAACCTCCCCTCCTTCGTCTGTTCAGCCCTTTATACATACTTCCACTCGAACAAATATTTTCTGCTCCATGAAGCCTTACCTAACTCTCCCAAGCAGATTTTTTCTCTATTTGTTCTCTAGTCTTCCTAATAGTCTCCCAAATAGCATTATCATAAGGGATTATATTATATAAGACACCTGGCCACCTCTAGGTTACTCTGGGATTCTTGGAGAAAACCATAGGGATTTAGTATAACTTGAGTTCAGCCCTCAGATTTTTTTGCCCTCAGGGACACCACATGACCTTGAGACCCAATGATTTAAGCCAGGGGTCAGAGGCAGTAGAGAAAGTTGGGACCCTGAGTATAGGTAGAACTGTGTTCTAGTGAATGGTACACACCTCTTATCTCAATCTCAGATGTAAAATGAAATTCATAATGCCTGCTATCATAACCTACATTCTCTTTTTGAGAATCAAATGAGGTATATTTGAGGAAGTTCTTGAAAAACATTACATGCTAATCAAATGCAAACCATAATCATGGGTGTCCTGAAGGAGTTCGGTCCAGGAGCGCAGGAGCAAGCTGGAACGTTTACCCACGTCCTAGGTAACAGTGTCCTGTTGTCTACTTCCTGAAGCATCTGATGTCTCTGTTCCCTCTAGCATACTCCTCATGTTCGTGAGCAGAAAGTTAGCTGCAATGGCATGTTCTTTGGTAAAAACTGTTTTAATCTCTGTCCACAAGCCTCACGACATGTGGCGCTCCCAGGAGTCTGCTTTGTAACACTGGACTGTGGTCCAGTGGGAACGTGTTAATAGTAGTGGTGTGAGGAGACTTGGAGCGTGAGTATGGCTTCTTTGGACTCCCTGTAATCATTTCATCATTATGTAGCCAAGTTACATTAAGTAAAAATGATACTCAGATTGCTGAAAGCGGCCCACTTGCAGTAAGAAATCTGGAGGCTTCATGAAGGCTTTTGTCATGTTTACTTAGAGCATTTCTATCACTTAGAGATGCAATTAAGGGCATAGGTTCTAGACTCATGCTTGAGTTTGAATATTAGCTCTGCCATTTAATAGTGTGCTGACCTTGGATGTTTCTGAACCCGAGTTTCCACATATGAATGGGAATACCAAATCCATGAGTGTGTGTGAAGACTGTATGAGATAACATACAGGTTGACATAGCATTGACACGAGAGACGTGAAACAAGTGTAGTTGTGTGTGTGTTGGTAGTACTAACGATACTAGTACTGATTAGATATTTGGAGATAAAAGTTAAGAAACAGATTTTGAAACACTTAAAAGAGTGGTATAGAATGTATCCATTTTGAGGCCAGTCGTGGTGACTCAAACCTGTAATCTCAGCATTTTGGGAAGCCAAGGCAGGTGGATTGCTTGAGCCCAGGAGTTCAAGACCAGCCTGGGCAACATGGCAAAACCTTGTCTCTACAAAAAAATACAAAAATTAGCTGGGCATGGTGGCACATTCCTGTGGTCCCAGCTACTTAGGAGGCTGAGGTGGGAGCATTGCTTGAGCCCAGGAGGCGGAGGTTACAGCGAGCAGAGATCGCACCATTACCCTCCAGCCTGGGCAACATAGTGAAACCCTGTCTCAAAATGAAAATAAAAATAGATAGAATGTGTCCATTTTGTGCTGATAATTTATAAATTTTTCTTACTGTTTTTTAACTACCTTGTGTCTCTGATAGCTCTTTTCCTTAACAAAAGTTATTTTTGATTGAACACATCAAATAATTGAAATAATTTTAAGCAGTTTGTGTAGGAAGGGGACTGGTATTTGAACCTATTTACTGATACTTTTTTTTTTTTTTTTTTTTTTTTGGAGATGGAATCTTCGCTCTGTTGGCCAGGCTGGAGTGCAGTGGCATGATCTCAGCTCACTGCAATCTCTGCCTCCTGGGTTCAAGCGATTCTCCTGCCTCAGCCTCCTGAGTAGCTGGGGCTACAGGCATGCGTCACGATGCAGGCCAATTTTTTTTATTTTTAGTAGAGATGGGGTTTCACCATATTGGCCAGGCTGGTCTCGAACTCCTGACCTCAAATGATCTGCCCGCCTCGGCCTTCCAAAGTGCTGGGATTACAGATGTGAGCCACCACACTCAGCCTTCATTATCTTTAAAAATAGAAATAATACCATCTCTAAAGTAATTCTGAGATGATAATGTATAAGTTGAAGAATTTGGGGTGTTATAAGCTTTCAGAAAAAAGTTGCTTCTGATGTGATTATTGTTAATGTTAGAATATTTCAGAGATATGTTAGCAGCATTTTTGGTGTTTGTTAAAAGAATGGGCTGGGAGTATTCTTCTTCTTCCAAGAATCAACAAGTGCACTTTCATATTTTTATTCATGCCCGCAAGCCTCAAGGGTAGGGAGGCTGCTTCTGTGACTGTTCTTCATTTCCACGTTTTGCTGTCTGTGTGGGCATCTCCAAACCAGCCTGCCTTTCTGGTTATATATTCTCTCTTTACTCTTGTTCTTTTTTCTCTATGACTTCTTGTTTGTTTCTTTCTGCATGGCTCTCCCTTGGTCTCTGTCACTCTCCATTATTTATTTTCTCCTCCCACATTTTCCCTCATCCCCATTCATGACAAAATATGAGGAATAGTTTATAGTGTGTTATTTTGCTGTATTTTTGAAACATTTGGTTTACATCATTGTGTATCTTTGCTGCTGCTGGTTCAGAGTGTGGCTTTCCCAGGTGTTGACCAGGACAGGTCTGACTTGGTTCTTATTGTGTGGCTGTGCTGGGCTGGCATGTAGGAATAAGGCATATGGCGCTAGATTCTGCTTCAAGAGAAGGCTGTTTAACATATCCCTCGTGCCTATGATGAACAACTGTGTTTCCTCTGGACATAACTGTGAGGAAGCCTCTTTCCCCAGCTCTGTTGCGGTGACCCTTCTAGCAAGCAGCTGCTCAGCGTTCCCAGGGTGTAGCACCTTCAGCTACAGGCCTCCCTTTACTTTTGTTTTACCAGCCTTCATAATATAAATGTAATTGTTTCATTATCTGTCAAGAGAAAACCAGTTATTTGACAACCTGTGTTTTTCTACATTTAGCAACTGGCATTTACACATTAGATTTTCCCATATAACAGCACGTCCCTTAACCGTGGTAATTAAAATAATCTTGAATAGATACAGTTACACTTAATTATGAATTTTATGCTGTAGTTAATGGAAGCTTGTTACACATTTATGTTTATAAGACTTGTTTGTGGCTGAATGTCATGCTTAAAAGTTAGCATTTTTTAGTTTCTTTTAAGAAAAGGCCTAATAATTATGATTTTTTTTTTGTTTGTTTCTTGTAATAAAATTCATTTTAACATTGCCACCACCATTCAAGCAGTAATACAAAGATTGACTGCTTGGATGCTGTTTAATTCATGTGTGTGCTGTGTAGGTAAAAAGCATGTTGTGAATATGCATTACTTACCGAATATGAAAAGGAGGATGCATGAGATCTAGCTGTGTTATATTTTAGAACCACATGTGAATCTATAGTGACCTCAAAATAGAAATTTAATTATTAAAAACATAATGGGATGTTACATGAATATTTTGATGAAACACTCTTTCCTCTCTACACTTTTTTTTTTTTATGTTTCGTATTTTTTTATTCTTATTTAGTGTTCATTTGTTCATTCAAGAAATGATTATTGAGCATTTGATAATGTGCTTAATTTGGTTTAGCTATTGAGGGCAAATCAATTATTCCAAAACCAAAACCATCACCAGATTGTAATTGTTTGATACCACATAAAGGATGTCACCTTATTTTGTTATTTAGGAGTAAGTTTTGCAGAACAAGCGTTTTCCACCTCTTCTGTGGTTGCATTTTAGGGCCTTGGTAACATTAACTTTAAAATAGTTTAAAATTTTCTTCTAGGGTAAAATTATCATGGCGATGCTTCATGGTATAGAACTGATGGGCCTTGATTACACATTCATCCTTGTGTAGGAACAGGAAACAATTTAGAATCAGGGTTCTGCCGTGGCCACTCATCTGTGAAGAGCAGAGTGAATTTCTGTGCAGGCAGATATCCTGGAGGCCCCTGAGTTTTCCCAAGAAGACAGCATTCTTTCTCCCAGTTCAGTTTTGAACTCAGCTGGCAACACAGAACATGGAGCATGGAACTTTAAGCTCAAGGCAGCCTCCAAGCTGCGTGTAGGGAAACCATGAGCTGCTTGTGGCAGACAGCCTGGAGAGCAGTCAGTCCGCCCTGTGGTTGGCTGAACGTTGGCCTCTGAATTGGTTGGAGCAGTGCAGGGTCTCTTGGTTGCTCTCTGTCATTCCAGTCTCCAGAATGGCTTTCACTGAATTGTAGTTTGACATAATGTAGGGGTGTCAGTATCTAATGAATAAAATGTGCAAGTGTGTTCAATAGTTGGAAGTAAAATCTGACATTAGGACTGAAGGAGGATTTGGTTTTTTATTAGCGGAAAAGCTGGGGATGGGGCCAAGGCAATAAAGCCACCCCTGGCTTCAGCTATACTTCCTCTCCTTTGAGCCTTTCTGGAGAACTCCTTGCAGACCTTTTGATCCTGATTTGAATAGTGAACTGAGGTTGAGGAACAAGAGTAAAACCCTTTTCTGTGCTTTGAACTTTGTAGAACTTGAATGCATGTTCCAGTTAGTTATATTGAGGCATTGAAGGGATTTTTCCCTAGAGGTAATGTTATAAATAGGCTAGGCTCAGGCAAACTTGCCAGAGTTTATTTAATCTAGCATGTATCTGAACCATACTATTCTGTTAATAGCTCCTTACAAAACGCAGCTCTCAGTAATTTATTACATTGGTTCTGTTGGAAGATGAATCTCTGGTTTCTCCTGGGGATGATGTTTGTTTTTTCTGTTTGGCTGCTATGGCCAAAGTGGATGCAGTAGCCCCAGGTTCCAAAGGGTCTTGGGCAGGAGGTCAGGGTTCTTTGGTGACTCTGTGCTGGTCCTAACTTGGAGGATAAAGTCCCTAATGGCAGAGTCAGTACTATCCAGGTTGCTGGGAAAGAAAAGGGAATGCCTCAGGCCCTGGCTGGAGCAGCCTCTCAGATACAAAGGAGAATAGTCTGGGGTGGTCCATGTGTGGAAATGTGTAAAAACAGTGGTAGCATGAGACTGTTGGGTTCAAAATTAACAAAACTAATGATACCAAATGTGGCGTACGAGTGAGTGGTGTCGTTTTTGTTACGACTGATCTTTGCCATTGTCAGTAGATCACAAATTTAGTGTTAACATCTCATCTAATTTTTGTTTCTTGTAGTCTCAAACCATGAATTATGTGGGACAGCTGGCTGGGCAGGTGATTGTCACTGTAAAGGAACTCTACAAGGGCATTAACCAGGCCACCCTCTCTGGGTGCATCGACGTCATCGTGGTACAGCAGCAGGATGGCAGCTATCAGTGTTCGCCTTTTCACGTACGGTTTGGGAAGCTGGGAGTCCTGAGATCCAAAGAGAAAGTGGTGAGTGTCCTCAAGGAGAGGAAAAGTCATCCTGAGATTCAAAGAGAAAGTGAGTGAGTGTCCTCAAGGAGTGGAAAAGTCATCCTCTATGAATAAATCGCTATTGTGAGCTTTCTGGGCTTTTTTTTTTTTTTTTTTTTTTAAACCTGAATGATATTGAGACAATGTTATGAGAAGTCAACCTTTATGTATTGCTTTTTAAACCAGAAAACTTGACTGCAGGAAGTCTCTTCAAAAAAAGGGAAACTGAAAATTATAATAATCTTACATGTTGCAACTCAGAAAAGCAAAACAGAAACTAGATGGCAGAACTTAGGCATATTTAGAAAAATAAAAATTTCCTTTACCTTATATAGTATTTTTAAATACTTAGGTTACTTCATACTAATTGTAAGTGGAATAGGTTGGTATAGTCAAGAAAACACACACACACACACACACACATTTTTTTAAGTCGGAGTCTCACTCTCTTGTCTAGGCTGGAGTACAGCAGTGTGATCTCAGCTCACTGCAACCTCAGCCTCCCAAGTGCCTGGGATTACAGGCACACGTCACCACGCCCCCCTAATTTTTTGTGTTTTTAGTAGAGAAGAGGTTTCACCATGTTGGCTAGGCTGGTCTCAAACTCCTGACCTCAAGTGATCCACCCGCTTCGGCCTCCCAAAGTTCTGGGATTACAGGTATAGAGCCACTGCACCTGGCTGTTTTTTTTTTTTTTTTTTTTAAAGGAAATTAATGCCACATTTTGTTTGTTTTGACAGAGCTGTACAAACTTTTGTAGTCTAAATTATATTGTTGATACCAGGAGGTGTCCCCACATTTGACTGAGATACTAACCAACAGACCATAGGCTGGTTGACTTTCATTTGTTTTAGGGAAGATTCATTCAGGAAGAAGATATTTGTGTAGGTTTCTCTTTTTTTTTCTCTCTCTCTCTTTTTTTTTAGATGAAGTCTCGCTCTGTCGCCCAGGCTGGAGTGCAGTATCGTGATATCAGCTCACTGCAATCTCTGCCGGCTTCATGCCATTCTCCTGCATCAGCCTCCTGAGTAGCTGGGACTGCAGGTGCCTGCCACCATGCCCGGCTAATTTTTTTGTGTTTTTAGTAGAGACAGGGTTTCACCGTGTTAGCCAGGATGGTCTCAATCTCCTGACCTCATGATCCGCCTGTCTCGGCCTCCCAAAGTGCTGGGATTACAAGTGTCAGCCACCACACCTGGCCAGGTTTTTCTTTTTTGTATATCCTCTTCAGGTTATGGAGCAGCTGGAAGTTTTGCTAGACTGGTGTCAATCAAATGAGAAAACAGAGCTAGTAATAACACTTTGCAGGTACATAGTAAGATTTCTCTTTCTACACTTGCCCCACAGTGTCTACTTAAACAACATAGAAAGGCTTTGTCAGCATTTTAAAACACAACAAAAGATCCTCACCGTTTTCTGGCACAGACCTAAAAGTATGTGGTAGAGGACCACTGGTGTAAGTCGAAGACATTTATTTTCAGCTTTCTGCTATTTTACATAGCTGATCTTTAAAAAGAAATTTTCCTCTATTTAAACTTAAATGTTATTTTGAGAGTGAAAGAAAATGGATTTCACAAAACTAGATATTTTTCTTTTCTTCCTCCAGGAATAACGTCTCATTTCTAGGTATTACACAATCAGTTTCCACAGGAGAACATTATTTCAGGGTAGTAGGGCTTGTGTGGTCTGGCCTCTGTTCAGGGTCACGCTTTAGAAAGCAAAAGCAGTTGCAGGTTACTTGGGGACTTAGAAACTTTCCATTGCACAACAGTGTTATTTAGCCATACTTGAGTTTCTCTGGGATTTTTTCTTTCTTTGTGGTAATACCAGTAGTACTTTCGGACTAGACCTGTTCTGGGGGGATTGACAACAAACTGAAGTTTCCCATTAGTTCTGTATGGATCTATTGTAAAACTGCTGATAAGGTATCAATCATCATTACTTTTTTTGCTGGGATTGTTTTTTATCACACTGGATCAGTGTCTAGCCTTTCAAAATGGAACCTGCAGGCAGATATATATATAAGCGCTTATACATCTGTAAATGGTGACCAAACAGACAAAACACCTTTTCCTGCATGCTATGTGGCACTAATTTAGGAAATAGTACAATTCCTGTGCAAAAGCTACACAGTTGTGTTACTCTCTTGTCAAAACGTTGCATTTTTAATAGGAATGTACCCATGAGACACAGGAAAAGATAATTTTTTTTCCCCTACTCCCTTAGTATCTCAGAAACCAAAAAAATATGTTTGGGAGGAAATGTGGCCATTTGATTTACCAAAACAGCTTTCCTGTGAGAAAACTGAAAAACTGTGAGAGTAAATCTGAAATCATGCCTACTTTGAGATATGCTGGCAATTTGCATTAACTATTTGTCTTATTTTAAGTCAGTTTGGGTTAGGGAAAGCTGGCCATTGATTTGAAAGTAAGACCCCAATTTTTCAAATATGGGTGTACCTGTGAAGTGAACTTGAAATCATGACCAGCTTGAAACCACTGTTTAGAGTGATATAATAATTTTCCCACTGCCATCGATATGTAATTGTTTGATAGAACAGCAGTATTCCCAGTAAATTTAATAACTTAGGAGTTTAATTTTATAAAGTAAACCTGTACTTGGTATTTTAAAATTTATTTTTATTGATATCAGAAAACTGATGACTTGATTATTTATAAAAGTTTCTTTTTTTTTTTGAGATGGAGTCTCGCTTTGTCACCCAAGCTGGAGTGCAGTGGGGCAATTTCTTTTCACTGCAACCTCCGCCTCCCTGATTCAAGCGATTCTCCTGCCTCAGCCTCCCGAGTAGCTGGGATTATAGGTGCACACTACCACACCTGGCTGATTTTTGTATTTTCGGTAGAGACGGGGTTTCACCATGTTGGCTAGGATGGTCTCGAACTCCTGATCTCAGGTAATCCACCCACCTTGGCCTCCCAAAGTGCTGGGATTATAGATGTGAGCCACCATATCTGGCCAGATTATTTATCAAAGTTAAATAGCCCAGTGTATTAAAACTATTTTCATTGCTGATAACAGAAATTTATCCTCTTCTAGCTTAGGCAAAAAAACTTGCTATCAGAATTCCCTTTTTCTTTCCCCACCTCTCAGCTCTGCTTCCACTTGTGTTTTCTCTCTAATGTAAGATGGCCACCAATACCTCCAGGCTCACAATCTGTTCACTCATCAACCCCAGTGGAGAGAGAGCTTCCTGCAGAAGTATCAGTATTTAGCGTCCCTGTCAAAGGAACAGACATATCTCTGGGACCAGTTTCTGTAGCTGGAAAAGGGGTATATTTATTGGCTTGGACAACAGTCCACCTCTACTCGCTAAAGCCACACCAGAAATACAGGTTGAATATCCCTTATCTGAAATGCTTGGGACCAGAGCATTTTGGATTTCAGTTTTTTTCATTTTTTGGAATATTTACATCATCCTTACTGGTTGAGCATTCCAAATCTGAAAATCTGACATCTGACAACCGAAGTGCTCCACTGAGCATTACCTTTGAGTGTCATGCTAGTACTCAAGAAGTTTCAGATTTTTGAGCATTTTTGGATTTCGGATTTTTGGATTTGAGACCCAACTTGTATATGATTTGAAACAGGATGAATAGACTCCCAAAAGATATTTGAGATATTCTTACCCAAAGAGTGGTAAGCCAGTTCAAAAGTCTACTACATTGACTGTTTCTCAGAGATACCAGTTTCATTTCAGCATCTTTGTCCTATATTATGTTCAGCACAATTAAGCCACAGTGTAAGAAGTAAGACTATATGGAAATGAGGGGTTATTTTTAAAACCATTTTACTAGCATTTAATATATCAAATTAGTGTCCTTTTTAAAATAATCACCTTGGTGGGAAGAATTTGTTCCAACTTGGTGCTCTCTCAAAATATTTTTTAAATTTTTGTGTTGTTGTTGCCTAAAGAGTTCACAGCATGTTCTTTTAAGTATTACCAATATTGGCATAATTTGATGTTAGGTTTAATTTTTGGAAAGACCAAACTCCATTTAAAGTCAGACAAAGATAATAAAGTAAGTAGTCATATTGAGAAATGTCATATTTGATTTCTAAAAGTAAGGGCTGTGAAGTGTTAATTTTTCTGAGATATTGTATGAATAGAGTCTGAATTTGCATGTTACAGAAGCATTCTTCTATTTTCCCGGCTACCCTGGATAAATGGATAGCCTCCAAAAATGAAATTAGTTGCTCAAATTGTCCCAATTTGACTGTTAGTATAGGTCCTTCAAGTTGAGTTCCTTTGAAATGCTCCCATCAGTTTTTGAACCCTTACTTCCCGGTACCCAAAGATGTTCCAGAAGAAGCTACTTTCCCTGCCTCAGCTCTGGCATTAGTTATTTCACCTCAGTTCCTTTCATTGAAGAATAGTATTTACAAACAAAGATCTGGTTATTAGGTGTGCTCATTACTCCTGAGGTGTCGTTGCTTCTGGGCAGCCCGAGCTGGCAGAGCTAGGAAATGGGTGGACACACACAGACACACACACACACACACACACACACACACACACACACACGCCCCTGCATCTGTATATAAAAATCATGAGTGCACACGGGTTCCTCCAATTCCCATCCACCATCACAAATTTTTCTCTTTCAACGGGAAACATGGCTGTGATTATCATCAATGTATCTGCTTAGTTAATCCTAACAAAATAGTTTCAGAATTGCTAACTCAAATCTCTGTGAATGTACTAACTACTGCACAATATTTGTTTGGAGTAACATATATAAAATATGTCTTTAGACTTACAAGTCAAAATGCTGTTTCCAAGGTGACTTAGGTTAGTCCCATTCTTCCTCACCTGCTTCAGTGTGGTTATGTTATTCATACATAGGAGGTTTTTTGTTTGTTTGTTTTGTTTTGTTTTTCTTTTTGAGATAGAGTTTCACTCTTGTTGCCCAGGCTGGAGTGCAATGGTGTGATCTCAGCTCACTGCAACCTCCACCTCCCGGGTTCAAGTGAGTCTCCTGCCTCAGCCTCCCGAGTAGCTAGGATTACAGGCGCCCACCACGCCCAGCTGATTTTGTATTTTTAGTAGTGACGGGGTTTCACCGTGTTGGTCAGGTTGGTCTCGAACTCTTGACCTCAGGTGACCTGCCCATCTCAGCCTCCCAAAGTACTGGGATTACAAGCATGAGCCACTGCGCCCGGCCCATACGTAGGAGTTTTATAACAAGCATTTTGACAAAATATGTTGATAAGGTTTGGATGTCCCCTCCAAATCTCATGTTGGAATGTGAACTCCAGTGTTGGAGATGAGCCTGGTGGGAATGTGAACTCCAGTGTTGGAAATGAGCCTGGTGGGAGGTGTTTAGATCATGGGGGCAGATCCCTCGTGGATGGCTTAGCACCATCCTCTTGGGGATGGATGAGTTTTTTGCTGAGTTGACAAGATCCAGTTGTTTAAAAGTGTGTGGCACCTTTGTGTGGCACCCCCAGTCTCTTGCACCTGCTCTCACTGTGTGACGTGTCTGCCCCCACTTCGCCTTTCACCATGAGTAAAAGTTTTCTGAGTCCTCCCCAGAAACCAAGCGGATGCCAACGCTATGCTTGTACAGCCTGCAGAACCATGAGCCAGTTAAACCTATTTTCTTTATAAATTGCCCAGCCTTGGGTATTTTCTTTATAGCAACACAAAAATGGCCTAACGCATATGTCTACCTGAATGTTTTTTAAACATGGTATTACTTTTATCCCATCATTTCACCTGGTTCCTGGGAAAATGGAACCACCATCATCAGTGACCAGTCACAGCACCGATTGTCACCTGTCACTTACGGAGTGAGCTGTGGGCTGAAGAGCTGTCAGTGAGGTTGTACTTGATGCAGTTGCTCACAGCTCACATACTGAGGTTCTTGAAACTTACGTGTATCTGAACCGTGTGAGGTGAGGCCTGCCTGTGCCATAACTTGGAAAGTGTGCAAATGTTTGACAATAATATTTCCATTTTAAATTTGAAAAATAATTTTAAAATTTGTTATATGTTGTAAAAATAAGATGGTGAAACATTTTCTTTCAATTCCTAGTTATCCATCTCTCCCTCTACCAGTTCCATTTGGCTTCTTAGGGGTTGGGTAGGGGCAAGTAGCAGTGTTTCTCAGAGGCTGTAGTTCTAGGAACCTCAAAACTATACTAAGTTTGGCTTGAGAACTCAGAGTTCCGGTTTAGTTTAACTTGAAGGAAAGACTCCTTGAACATTAAGTCATACACTTTGTTTCTCCCATAGATTGATATAGAAATCAACGGCAATGCAGTGGATCTTCACATGAAGTTGGGTGACAACGGAGAAGCTTTCTTTGTTGAGGAGACTGAAGAAGAATACGTAAGTTCGCGTGGGTCACACCCTCCTTACACAGTGTGCTCAGGCCTCTGGCATGTGGCCCGAACTGACTGTTCAGCAGTTTTTTCTGGTTGGTTGTACACAGGACTGTTGTTGGTTAGACAAGCTTTAGTTTCATGTTGAAGAACTAAGCTGTCAAAAAGGAGCTGAAGGGATGAGGAATTTTTCTCCAAACAAAGTTTCAGGGTGCAGGGAGCATGCTGACTGCATGTACTTGCACTTTTTGTAAGGGAAGGCACATCACTTTCTAACTTGAGTGAGCTTTCTTACTTCGTGTTGCTTCTGGTTTGCATCTTGACTTGAATACATTCATTTTTGCCTGAGTAAGGCATTTCTCTTCTGGCTATGTGTTTATCCACATGTGTCCTTTCCACTGGGAATCATGTTGACCATTTTAGTTGGGATATTACATCCCTCACCTTTAGTAGTCAGGTGAATTCATTTATTATGATCTCAAGAGAGTTAAATTAATTGGCCTATATCCTTTTATAAGTGATTACATGTTTGACTTCTTCTAGCAAATGAGCATGATTTGTTATGATCCCCGCTCCCCAGCACACACATTCTATATCTACTGATTTGAACGCTGATTCACTGTTCTGGATGGATTCAGTGTGGATCTATTTATTTACTTGTAGATTTTACATTCTCACTAAAAACTCAGATCACATAATGTGAATCTTCTTAAAAATTCTTTCAAAGGCATCAGTACATCATTCTTCGTAAAGAATAAAATCTCAAATAGCAAAACTGATGAGCATCAACTTACTAAGGATACACGACTACTTTTTTGGCTTTGAAGATGAACTTACAGTTTGATATAATAAATTTACAAAGAAAATTATTACCAAAAAATACAATAGTAAAATGAGATTGTTTATCATTTTTTGGTTGAGAAACCAACTGCTTAGTTACCAGTATGTAAAGCAGCATTGAAACACTATGATTTATGAAGGGGAAGCTTGATCAGACTGGTGCTTTTGATAGTTTCTTAACTACTTGTCTTTATAATACCTTGTTTGCATTTACTTGGCCTAAGCAACATTTTTCTTTATCAGAGACCAGAGGCAGAGAGCAGAATGAAACATACTGAAAGACATCTGTCACAAAAATAAAACACTTTGTGTGTGTTTCTTAACATTATGGATAATTCACAACACTGAACTTCTAGATCAGCAGGCACAGTAAGCGAGAGGACTGGGTTATTGATAATTACCTCGTTTTCATGGCTTATTCTGACAGTTCCACTAAAAACTATGCTTAGCAAGGACAACTTGGAGAATGTCAACTTTTCAGCCTTTTTCTCCCTATTCCACGTGTGACTACATTGACCAGAGTTTCTCTTGTGTTGTATGCTTCTCTTTAAAACAAAAAATGGTTAATTTATCCAACAAATGTTGGAATTACTAAGCTATGCCACATGCTATGAATACAATATGCTGTTGTTCCTCTAGGGTTTCGTCATTTAGAGTGGGATAAAAATGACCAAAAACCCACTTGCCATTTATTTGCTTTTTTCCTCTCAAATTTTTCTCATTTAATTATATGTCATCAACATTCCTTTCAAGTCTAGTTCTAAACCTAACTGTGCTTTTAATAACTGCACAGTATTCCATAGTATGGACATACCACAGTTTGTTTAACCGTTTTCTTACTGGTAGGCATTCAGGTTATCTTCATCCCACAAACATTGCTATAATAGAACTAAGAAATACCACCAGAAACCAAAACAGTTTTCAGTAAGTAAAATAAAGATCATTGAATTAAAAAATCCTCAAAGTCAGAGACCACAACCTCTCATCTGGGTTTCTTTTGGGCATTCAGAATATCTTATTAATTACAGTTTCTCTATAAGTGTGTGTTGCTGGTGAACACATATTTCTCCTAGGTAAATCAAACTTTAGCTTCAGGGTAATATGTTTATCAAAGCTAGTTCAAAAGCTTAATAAAAAACAATTACAGAAACCCATACATTTTCAGAACTGTTGTTTAAAAGCTTGAGTATTTTAAATTATATGAGGTTAATTTTTTGTTGTTTGTTTTGAGATGGAGTCTTGCTCTGTTGCCCAGGCTGGAGTGCAGTGACATGATCTCTGCTCACTGCAACCTCCCCTTCCAGGTCTAAGCAATTCTTCTGCCTCAGCCTTCTGAGTAGCTGGGATTACAGGCATGCGTCACCATGCCCAGCTAATTTTGTATTTTCAGTAGAGACAGGGCTTTACCACGTTAGCCAGGTTGGTCTCAAACTCCTGACCTCAGGTGGATCCGCCCGCCTCGGCCTCCCAAAGTGCTGGGATTGCAGGCGTGAGCCACCATGCCCGGCCTGAGGTTAATTTTTATCTCTATTATGTGCCTTCCATTTCCTCTGATGATACAAAGGAATGAAACAAATGGCTAAGACATGAATTTACTGAACACTAGACTTGATCGTTTATTTAGTATTAAGAGTTTGACTGCTTCTAAATATTGGGTGTTATTTTCTTCTTTTGAATTGCTACAAGAAGGAATATTTCTGTTTTTTAAAACATAAATGCTTTATGGTTTAAAATTTAACTAACGTCATTTGTTATAGGATATTGTCTCTAATTGCCTTTCTCCACTTAATTTGGCAAAACGTAAGCATTGGCCACTCTGTATCACTCCATCTTCATGTCACTCACCTGTCCTGCTGCCCTTTGTCTGATGCAGTGTCCTTAATCTCTGCCTTCTACTTTGTCCTGTTCTGAATGTTCTGTGTGAGTTCTTGAGAGAGTCTTTTGTAACACCTCCTGAGATTGTTGTTGCTGCTTTGATCTTTGCTTTGTGAATAATTTAATGGGCTTAGCTTTCATTATGGCTTTGGGTGTTCCATGCTGACTTGGCGTGTCAGTTCCTTCAGACAGACTCGGTTGCATGTACCCAGGTGGGCTAGCACTTAGCTGCCTCACAAGGGAAAGACCTCCTCAGAGTACAGTAGGCAGTACCTTAGTTCAGTGGGACTTTCTTGCCTTTAGGGAATATGTATTTTCTTTTTTACCACCGTGAAAATGTATGTATTCAATATATTACTGCTTTAATTCACTGTCGAGTTTGTCATGGATAACTTTTCTTTCTCCATTCTCCTTAAGGAAAAGCTTCCTGCTTACCTTGCCACCTCACCAATTCCTACTGAAGATCAGTTCTTTAAAGATATTGACACCCCTTTGGTGAAATTGGGTGGAGATGAAACACCATCTCAGAGTTCAGACATCTCACACGTCTTGGAAACAGAGACAATTTTTACTCCAAGTTCTGTGAAAAAGAAAAAACGAAGGAGAAAGAAATACAAACAGGACAGTAAGAAGGAAGAGCAGGCCACCTCTCCTGCTGCAGAAGACACATGTGATGTAGGCGTGAGCTCCGATGATGACAAGGGGGCCCAGGCAGCACGGTAGGGCTCTCAGCCTGGGAAGGGTCTTGTGCTGGTACCTAGAGTTCATGCAAAGCCAGGAGCTGCCAGTTTTTCATGGATATACAGTGTGAGGTTTGGGCTTGTTTTCCCCCTTTACAGTTTATTGTGGAATCCAGCAGCAAAGGCAGTTTCTTTGTTCCTTTCAACTATTCTACAAATACGCTACTGAAATGTCATTTGTAGCAGACTGATTGTGTGTTTCTTTCCATAAAGAAGTTTCCAGGAGCCAAATAAGTTCTAAGTCAAAAGATCTGAATTAGTGATTTGCCCATGGGTGAGCAGATACAGTTGGACACAATGTCATTTCTGGAATTTCCCTACCCAGTGGCCTTAGGCTTGGCATCTTGTTCCTGAGGAGTTGAGTTTTGTTTTATTGGAATTGAAAAGGAAGGAGTTTTTTTTTTTTTTTATGTGAGCAATCTTGATCGCTGCTTATTTACCTGCTCTGTAGAACGGCTCATTATATGCCGTTTTTCATGTCAGCACTGCTTGGGGTTGAAAGGTAACAGTTGGGAGTGGAACACATTTTCTCATTCAAGATTCCGTTTTCTTTCACCTGTTCCACTCAGTGGCCACCTTGGCACTAGGACCATGGTGGGGATTCCCTTTATTGGTGACTACTGGACAAGAAGTTGCTGCCCACAAGTGGCCCTGCATTTCCAGACTCTTTATTTGTGGAGGGAGCTGCTGGTCCACTTGCGTGTTTTCACCCCATCTGCTGAAAAGAGGTCACACCCTACTTCCTGGAAAACAGTGCCGTTCAAGTGTTTTTCATCCTAGTATAGAGGGAAATAATTTCTTTCTCTAGTTATGGAAACCAAATATATATCAAGGGTAAACTCTACCTCAATCTAGTATGTGTTTTCTTTGCCAGTCTTTTGTTTTAAATGGGTCAAATCAGGAAAAAAAAAATATGCTTTGTTTTGTTGTTTTTTTAATTGAGACAGGTTCTCCCTCTGTTGCCCAGGCTGGAGTGCAGTGGTGCTATCATAGCTCACTGTAACCTTGAACTCCCGAACTCAAGCAGTCCTCCCACTTCAGCCTCCCAAGTAGCTAGGACTGTAGGTGCTTACCCCTATACCGGGCTAGTTTTTAAAAATTTTCTGTAGAGATGGGGTCTTGCTGTGTTGCCCAGGCTGGTCTCAAATTCCTGGCCTCAAGCAACCCTCCCGGCTCAGCCTCCCAAAGTGCTGATATTACAGGCATGAATCGCTGAGCCCAGCAAAAAATGTTAATTAATATAGTATTAGTATATTATAATTATACTGCATTAATGAATAACATAGTATAATCCCTTTTTTATAAAACTTCATTTTCTAAAATTTTGAAATCTAGATTTTAAATCTTAAACATCTACATTTGATAGTAATTTTTTACAATTCGATATTATGAGTAACAGCCATTTTTAATACATGAAACTGTTTTCTACTCCTCTTGTTTTATTGCTCACTAGCTATCATGTCTGTGGTGTTCTCTCTTACTCCCCCTGCACTGAATATATAGAACACTTTGATTTCAGTTCTGATAGAATGCAGAATTCCTCCAATAGAACTAAAAAACAAAAGATGGAAAGCAATAGTGGAAAAGTATGTTAAGCTCTACAAACCAGAGTACACTATATTTACAAAATTTTAAAATCCTGAATGAATCAATAAATTTCGGTAATTTTTTGGTCAGTATCAAAATACTAGCTGAGAAGAGTTTCTTCATAAATGTTCTGAACTCTACTTTTATATATCATCGATTCCCAAAGAAATTTAAGCTGATAAAAAGTGCCAGAATTTCTTATAAAGAGACTCTTCCTGTCCTTTTCCTTCCTTCTTTCAGTCTTTTAAAGGCTATTTGTCCTTCTCTTCTGTAGGAGAATAAAGTATGAGAATTTTTACTTTTCTACTGCTTGACTTCAGGAATATTAAAAACATTATAAAAAGGCCGGGCACAGTGTCTCGTGCCTGTAATCCCAGCACTTTGGGAGGCCAAGGTGGGAGGATCACCTGAGGTCAGGAGTTGGAGACCAGCCTGGCCAACATGGTGAAACCCCATCTCTACTAAAAATACAAAAATTAGCTGGGTGTGGTCGCAGGCTAATTACTCGGGAGGCTGAGGCAGGAGAATCACTTGAACCTGGGAGGCAGAGGTTACAGTGACCCGAAATCACACCACTGCCCTCCAGCCTGGGTGACAGAGAAAGACTCCATCTTTAAAAAAAAATATATATATGTTTGTGTGTGCGTGTGTGTATATATATATATAAATTCCTTTAAAAGTTTTGTCTTATGTATAGTAAAATGTGTAGATGGGCAAGAAACATGTGTTCTTTTGAGAAAAACTTGAAATGCTTACACATCTTAAATTTTATTAGGATCAGCCTTGTAATGCTCCCAGAAGTGCTTCGTTCCTGAAAATATTTTTACCAACTAAAATTCTTCTAAGATCTACCAAAAAGAGCACTGCAGTAATGCTTTTGCCTTACAATTTTGTTGACGTGTGTCCTTTGTTAGACATAAGAGAGCAAAGTTGAGAATTCCTGAACAACCTATAGCTTGGGAATTAAAAAAATATTTCTAAAGCATATGCCAAGTTCCCTACTAAATTGTACAAGAATCATTATTCTAAAGGAATTTGTAAATGAATATTGTAAGCCAATGCATTGCAGAAATATTAGTACATACCTTGTTTTTCCAGATGGTGTGAAAGGCTGTATCCACTGTGTACTGATTTGGTTGACAGGTATGAATGGCTGCCAGCCTGTCTCTAAGGCAGCACCTTGCTGGCTTGGTAAGCAGGCCTGTCACAGCACGTGTAAGCCAGGGGCTTGCAGTCGTTTTCAGGAGGTTGGTGGTTTGCTTTTTCTTTAGGTTACCATGGAATAGTAGATGCTGCCACCTGGAGGAACTCTTCCCTGAAATTTCCTTAAAATAGAATCTGCTTAAATAATACAGCCAACAGAAATTAGGACTTTAAAAAAAGAAAACAAAATGTGAACATCTGAAAATTCAGGTTGTATTCTGAAATGAGCACTGAGCTAAAAGGTAGACAGACTGGGCCCATTATAGATTGTAGAACAGTGGCCTCTTCATCACTCAGGGTGTTGGTTTCTTAATCTATAAAGTGAGAAGATCGAAGAGGCCTTCACAAGGCCCCTGTCAGCTCAGCACCTAGACTGTAACATTATTTGAGGGAAGCTATTTATGGTCATTAACAGCATATGAAACAACGTGTTCAGAATCTAAGAGAAAAAGAATAGGAAGTCAATTGCTTCTGCAGTTGTAAGGACTAGGAATTCTGCAGTGTTGCAGAATTTGCAGCTTTCCTATAGCATATTCTCCTCAGCCCCTACCATTTAGAAAAGAAATTATTTTTCCAGAGAAGATAAATGCACAAAATAGGCTTCTCTTTTGTTTTGACAAAAGAGAATGGCGTTTCGTTCAAACTCTTTACTTTTCAAGAATTTTGTTGATAATAGAATTAAGGTTAATTGAGGCTCCTTGAAGGAGGCAGATGGAAGAGGGAATCATTTTTAAAGCAGATTACTATAGCACAGCTGGAAGAAACTCATTTCTGGAAATTGGAGTGCTTTAAACTATACAGGGCTTTGTTTAAACTGTACCTAGTAAGTCTCCCTCTCCTCCTAAAGATGGGCGTTAGGCTTAAATATAACAGAAGCCTTGTTTGTCCTTCCAGAGGATGGACGGATGTCTGTGTGTGTGAGAAAGATTTAAAACATTGCACCTAGGCATGTGTAGCCTTTTGGAGGGAAGAGACTCTGCATATTGGATGGTGTTCTAGCATAATCTTGAGTGCAAATACATGAAACATGCCACTGATGGAAATATTTCAAATACCAAGCAATAGCAAAAATGGAGGCTCAATATCAGACCAGCAGAAAGGAGTCTCAACTTGTAATCCACTAAAGCAGACTTACTTAAAAAGTGGTATCTGGAAGCTAAATCCAGGGAGCCTGAGACTTTTCACAGATCGCACCTACTGCTCTGATGATCTGCATACTTCATCTGCTGATCAATAACTGGCTTCTAGAGAACCCTCCATGTTCTTCTGGGGTGAGTGTAGATACTCAGAGTGTGACATGGATCTTACAGATGCTCCCTGCCTTTTCTCTCCTTCGTTTCTGACACAGAACACAGAGAAGTATTGCAGGGCTCCATTTGTTTTATGGGAAATGCTCTGTATCCAAGTGCCAGCTGAGATCATTAGCCACGCTGAAATTCATTGACTAGTACTGTGCTAAGGTTGCCGCTAGATGTTGTTAACAGAGTTAGTGATCTTTGGTTATGGTGGTTAGCAACCCCATTTATCTATTACGTACTACCAGTGAAATAGTTTAAAATTCATGTTGCACCTAAAATTGATCCCACATAAATAATTCAGGCTATTTTAGCATTCAATTGATTTTTTTTCTCACTTAAAAAAAACTGAGATATAATTTACACACAGCAGTATTCACAGACTGTAAGTGTGCAGTTCAGTGCATTTTGGCAGTCATATACATCCATGTAATCTCCGTTAGCTTTTGAATTGGAAAAATGTTAGGCTTAGATAATGATGTGGAATTTGAAAGATGTGATGTTGTAGCACATCTTTGAGGGCTGGAGTGCCATGTTCACACTGGCTGTGAACCTCAGCCTCCGAGCCCCCAGCCCTGATGGAAAGTCACCATTTACCTCTTTTGCTCAGTTCTGATGTACTAGCACTCCTGTGTTTTACAAACAATCAGTCTTGTGCTGTTGTCTTCACGTTCTACTATGTGCGCTCCACTGTAGCCTCGTGCTACGTGCTTAGTGTTACTCTGTCATGGTTTGCTTTGCAGGTCCCTGTTCTAAGGCATACCTGCCGTTTTGAAACTTCATAACAGGTTTCTAGAATTCCTATTTTAATAAAAGAATCTTAGGACTGAAAGGGATCTCAACATAAAACTTTTCTGTCACTGTAGTGGGCCTAGACTAATGGTGCTGTATTTTTGTCAGGATATGACCAAAAAAGGCCATCTCTTGTCTTCCTGGGGCTGTGTATTCAGGTGGTACCTGATTGCTGTTTCAATATTTTACTAAATCCTGTTTGCTTTGCTGAATTCTTCTTGGCTTACCTTTTATACTGCAGTGAAACATGATCCAGTAAGTAAAATATTTGTAATATAAAAATTTCGGTTAGAAATTTGTGTGACTTTTGCGTGGTTCTTTTCAGACCACTTTCACATATGGATAGTGATGGCTCAAGCTGATGTGTCCTTTCAGAGTGGGCAAATAAGGACCATTCACAAACCTGATTTTCCGTTTCTCAAGGGAAAATTTGCCTTTTGATATTCCTTTATTGAAAAATAGAGGACTTTTTCCTAGATGTCTTTCTCAGGCATATGTTTTCTCCCCTTGAATGAGTAGTATGCCGGAGTAAGGCCCTAGAGAAGAGAAGATCAGAGTTAGGAAAACCTTAAATTAAAAGATTAAGCTATATGGAAAAACTATTAACATGTCACAGTTAGTGGTAAATAAGAGTATGTTAAATTAAGATATAAAGGAAGAGCTTGTAATCCCAGCACTTTGGGAGGCCGAGACGGGCGGATCATGAGGTCAGGAGATCGAGACCATCCTGGCTAACATAGTGAAACCCTGTCTCTACTAAAACATAGAAAAAATTAGCCGGGCGCGGTGGCGGGCGCCTGTAGTTCCAGCTACTGGGGAGGCTGAGGCAGGAGAATGGCATGAACCCGGGAGGCGGAGCTTGCAGTGAGCCAGGATCGTGCCACTGCACTCCAGCCTGGGCGACAGAGCGAGACTCCGTCTCAAAAAAAAAAAAAAAAAAGATATAAAGGAGGAAAAGTAATGTTAAAAAAATAACCTGGTTTTCTATCCCTGTTTTTAGTCCAGCAAACTAAGTGTGGATATTCTCATTTACATTTATTATCTGTCCTATTAGAACATTGAATTGTCTATAAGAAGCCTTTAAACTTGTATAATATGGCACTTTATGCTTTGCAAAGTTTTGTTTGTTTGTTTTTGAGATGGAGTCTGTCTGTTACCCAGGCTAGAGTGCAGTGACGTGATCTCCGCTCACTGCAACCTCCGCCTCCTGGGTTCAAGCAATTCTCTGCCTCAGCCTCCCAAGTAGCTGGGATTACAGGTGCCTGCTACCATACCTGGCTAATTTTTGTATTTTTAGTAGAGACAGGGTTTCACCATCTTGGCCAGGCTGGTCTTGAACGCCTGACCTCGTGGTCCACCTGCCTCGGCCTCCCGAAGTGCTGGGATGAGCCATTGTGCCCAGCCAGAGTTTTTCTTTGTGCCTTTCTTTTTACTTTTCAGAGATTTCAACATGCTACACCATGTAACTCTCACATTGACTCTGAAGTAGACAGGACAAATGATAAATTTCCAACTAAAGATGAAAACGGGGGCCACAGTGCTTCTGAGGGATGTTTTCAAGGTTATATGGCAAGGTAGTTATAGTAACTCTGCAAATTTAAGAAACCAACAGGTAAATTGATTAAAACCTCATTAGCATTAGTGCGACCCCTACCCAAGGTCCTTTTCTGCATCTTAAAAGCATTTGTCATTTTTGTACCATCTTCACGTCTTCACATCTTGTAGATTCCAAGTAAAGGAAACCTCAGATAATCCTTGGGCCAAACAAAGAAGAAAATTAGTCCTGAGGTTTTAAGAGTTTAGGGTATTTTTAAAATTTTGAGCCATAGATCTTGTCTGTCTTTAGCTAATATTCATACATTTTCAAATGCATTCAGTAGAAAGGGGAGAGCAGTGGAAAGAATAAGGGCTTACTTGTTTTGAATCCAACTACTTCCTCCTGGGTTTTGACTTTGAGCAAGTTACTAAATTTCTCTGGATCCTTGATTACTTAATATCTACAATGAAATATTACCTCATTTTGTAAGGATTGAGTGAAATAGTCATAAAGCCTTAGTTTTCTTTTAGCCTTTGAATCACTCTTAAGGGATGGAAAAAAGAAATCACATTTCTCTTTTGTCCTCCCCCTATTCATTCCACATGTGAATAGTGATTGTGGTGTTTTATAGTGGGTGGCAGTGGTGTATCCCCCATTCTTCATATATTTTAAAGAGAGTTAGTCATCATTTACCCCTCTTCATTTTTATTGTTTGTAGTATCAGTAGGTTTGGGGGATCTTTTAAAGCTGACAAGAATGTCATCGTTCCTGCCTTTCTTTGGTTTCTCCTTTCATAGAGGATCTTCAAATGCTTCCTTGAAAGAAGAAGAATGTAAAGAGCCTTTGCTTTTCCATTCTGGGGATCATTACCCCTTATCCGACGGAGATTGGTCCCCTTTAGAGACGTAAGTATCTTTGAAATTTCTTGGTTTCTTGAAAGAGGAAGGAGGATGTATTAATTAGCTTTTCTGTTAATCTATAGTAATGATATTTCCCGTTTCTCTCACACAGCCGAGGAACTGAATGTTTACTTCTAACATAAATATGAATCTTTTCAATGATTATTTTATTTCTAAATTTGATCTGACTTACTCTAACAGTGTTGGCCAGTTGTGGATCTGTATAATCAGCATGGAATTTAGCCATCTACATTTTTTTTTTCTTCTTTTCCTTTTTCTTTTTAGTAGAGACAAGGTCTCGCTCTGTTGCCCAGGCTGGAGTGCAGTGGCACACTCATAGTTCACTGCAGCCTTAAACCCCTTGGCTCCCGTGATCCTCCCGCCTCAGCCTCCTGAGTAACTGGGACTACAGGCATGCACCACTGTGCTCAGCTAAGTTTTAAATTTTTTGTAGAGACAGAGTCTCGCTATTTTGCCCAGGCTATTCTTGAACTCCTGGCCTCAGGTGATCCTCTCGTCTTGGCCTCCCAAAGCACTGGGATTACAGACATGAGACATTGTGCCCACTCATCTACAATTGTTAAAAATTCTCATCTTTTAGTGTCAACTGTTGGCTGTAACTGAATAATATAGTGGGGAAAAAAGTATAGCCATAACTGTTTATTCTGCAATCAAATCCTCGGGTGTTGTGTTAATTTGCCTGCTCTTCCTTAGCCTACAAAATTATCTTCTTTCTCATTGACTTCTTGTGAAAAGCAAATGAGATTATGAATATGCAGTGTTTACAAAGGACCTGGTAAGTTCTCTTAAGTACTAGTTGATGTCATTTTTAGTATTATTAAAGAACTCAGGTGGAAGAAATACTCGATCTTCCCTTCCGTGGAGTTTTTATATATGCAGGATAAAGTCGATATATTCACATTTGTTTCTTTTCATCTGTCAGGCTCAGCAACACTGAAGGTTTCCCGACTTTCAAGTCATCTTGTGTCTTTGTTCTGTTTGCAGCACCTATCCCCAGACGGTGTGTCCTAAGAGTGATTCCGAGCTGGAGGTGAAACCTACTGAGAGCCTGCTCAGATCTGAGTCTCACATGGAGTGGACGTGGGGCGGATTCCCAGAGTCCACCAAGGTACTAGGGTTTACTTGCCTGTGGAAAGTGTCTGATTAAACAAGTGAAGAATCCCTCCACCCAGTAAACGAGGCAGTTTCTGACTGAGCTCTCGTGAATGTAAATGATAGTGCTCTCATGTCATAAAAATTCAAAGTTAACATTTTTTGTAACGTTTGGACTATATATTTGCAACCGAAGGAATTCAGCAGTATTTTGTGTATATTTCTATTTACTGAATAATAATGATTGTCAATTATTATAAGGAAATTTTAAAAGACACCTTAAACTAAAATTTTCACACTGCATTTTTATTTTTTATTTTTTTGGAGACAGGGTTCTTGCTCTGTCACCCAGGCTGGAGAGCAGTGGGTGCAGCCAAAGCTCACTGCAGCCTCAACCTCCTGGACTCAGGTGATTCTCCCACACCAGACTTTCAAGTAGTTGAGACTGCAGATGTGTGCTCCCACACCCAGTTAATTTTTTAGTTTTTATTTTTTGTAGAGACAAGGTCTCACTATAACAGCTTGGTCCGATCTCAAACTCCTGGGCTCAAGAGATCCTTCTGCCTTGGCCTCCCTAGAGTGCTGGGATTACAGGTGTGAGCCGCCATCCCCAGCCAACACTGAAATTTTAAACAAGAAGTTGTTAAACCTTTTTTTGCCAGCTCATAATGAAAGAAGAAAGAACTGGGAAGATAAATTTCTTGAGAGAGAAAATGTTTAGATCTTCTGTTGAATTTAGGTTTTTTAAACATACATTTTGCTTATATTTGTGATCGAATTTAGACTTGCTACTTTTACACTGTTTTAACAGAGCCTTAATGTGGTCCAAGGAGGGCTAAATTTTCATTTAGTTTTCTCCCCCAAAATGAGTATTTTTTACTTCTTAGTAACTGAAGATTGTCAGTTTCCTCAGTCTTCTCCAGTATAACTTTTCAGTAGAACATTTAATGTATACCTTTTTTTTTTTGAGATAGAGTCTCGCTCTGTCACCTAGACTGGAATGCAGTGGTGCCATCTCTGCTCACTGCAACCTCCATCTCCCCGGTTCAAGCAATTATCTTGCCTCAGCCTCCTGAGTAGCTGAGATTACAGGCCCCTGCCACCATGCCTGGATAATTTTTGTATTTTTAGTAGAGACAGGGTTTCATCCTGTTGGCCAGGCTAATCTCAAACTCCTGACCTCAAGTGATCTGCCCGCCTTGGCCTCCCAAAGTGCTGGGATTGTAGGCGTGAGCCACCGTGCCCGGCCAGAACATTTAGAAGTATCACGATATTGAGCAAAATGCAATTATTAGTTTTTCTCACTTTATTATGGAATTTTTACATGTACAAAGTAAGATATTTAATGAATGTGTTAAGTTAAAAATAGAATGAACACATTGCCAGATTATAACAAATACCCTGAAAGTAGTTTAATTTTTAAATAATTTAACTTTTTTAGGTCAGCAAAAGAGAGCGATCTGACCATCATCCTAGGACAGCTACAATTACACCATCAGAAAATACCCATTTTCGGGTAATTCCCAGTGAGGACAGCCTCATAAGTGAAGTTGAGAAGGATGCTTCCATGGAAGACACTGTCTGTACCATAGTGAAGCCCAGACCGAGAGCCCTGGGTACACAGATGAGCGACCCAACGTCTGTGGCAGAGCTTCTCGAACCTCCTCTTGAGAGTCCTCAGATTTCATCTATGTTAGATGCAGACCACCTTCCCAACCCAACCTTAGCGGAGGCGCCCTCAGAATCCAAACCAGCAGCTAAAGTAGACTCGCCGTCAAAGAAGAAAGGTAATCATTTGTTTAATTTGGCTCCAGGTACTCTCAAATTAGATGGCAAATTATTTCAGTGTTCCACATAACATGTGATGGGTGCCTCTGTATTTGTACTCACCAGTCAAAACCCATCACACACTTTCTTTTTCTTTTTTTTTTTTTTTTAGCTGGAGTTTTGTTCTTGTTGCCCAGGCTGGAGTGCAATTGGCGTGATCTTGGCTCACTGCAACCTCTGCCTCCTGGGGTCAAGCAGTTCTCCTGCCTTAGCCTCCTGAGTAGCTGCAGTTACAGGCACACATCATCATCCCCAGCTGATTTTTTGTATTTTTAGTAGATACGGCATTTCACTATGTTGGCCAGGCTGGTCTCGAACTCCTGACCTCAGGTGATCTGCCCGCCTCGGCCTCCCAAAGTGCTAGGATTACAGGTGTGAGTCACCATGCCCAGGCCCCTCACTCACTTTCTTAAATTGCTTTCCATGGCATCCCCCTGGAAAGTCCAGTTGGAGCAGGGCCTGACTTTCACACTCTTGTCTCCCGGCTGTTGCTACTCAGTGGGTTCTTGAGAAGCATTTACTGAGAAAATAAATAATGAGTTGTAATCAACTGGTGAGTAAAATTAACCACTTGATTGATTAGGTATGTCAGTAAAGTGAAGTAGAATCTTAAAAAATTAGAATAGAGAAAAAATGTTTTCACTTGAAACATCTTCTTAGTTGAGGCTAAATTAGGTAGGTTTTTTAGCAGTAATATTGGATAAAAATAAACGCATACTAATTATGAGAATGTGATCTCTTGTGCTGATTATTTCCCTTTAAAATAGGTAGAAGGCTGGGTGCAGTGGCTCACACTTGTAATCCCAGTACTTTGGAAGCCGAGGCAGACAGATCACTCGAGCTCAGGATTTCAAGATCAGCCTGGGCAACATAGTGAAACCCTGTCTCTATCAAACATGAAAAACTGAGCCTGGCGTAGTGGCATTGTCTGTGGTCCCACCCAAGCTGAGGTGGGAAGATAGCTTGAGCCCTGGGGGCAGAGGTTGCAGTGAGCCAAGATGACACCACCCCATGCCAGACCCTGTCTCAAAAATAATAATAATAATAAATAAAAATTACCTTAAAAATTATTCTAATCACCTGAGCCCAGGGAGGTCAAGACTGCAGTGAGCTGTGGTTGTACCACTGCCCTCTAATCCATGTGACAGAATGAGACTCTGTCAAAAAAAAAAATAAAATAGGTAAAGAAAACATCCAACTCCTGGTTCAACAGTTCTTCCTCACTTTTGGAACACAAGTTTAATCAATCAGAACATCCTTACTATTTGAAAATAAAAAGCCAACCATCGCTACTTGGTACAGTAAGAGTCGGAACAGACATACTGAGAATCCTGGCCTTGGATCCTATTTTTAGGAAAGTGTGAAACCTTCCCTAAAATTACCCAACATCGTATATAGCCAGCTACCTATTTCACTTAAAAAAAAAAAAAAAAAAAAAAAAAAAATTCTAGCGCCAAAGATTAGGTAATTATAAACCAACTTAATATATATTCACTGCAGGTATGGACCTTCAAGGTCACTCAGAAATAATTTATCTAAAATGAAAGAATGTGACTGTCAAAGGTGTTCATGGTCAAATTCAGCCATCTAGCTAATGGTGGCTTAACTTGGCACCTGCTCTTCCACCAAAGGCCTGTAGCCATTTGTTCTGCTCTAAGACATGTTAAGGAGGGAAATCCAGTTCTTTTAGGATAAATGCTTTGTTTTTGGAACTAATGACCCTTGTTCTTTAGCACACAGTGCAGGATCTGACTAGAGACAGGAACCCTGAGTGGTTTTTACTATTCTTTGGCCTCATTCTTTTTCCCCTCTACTTTTTATTATACATTTTGCCTTCCCTCTCTCCTTCTCAACCCCTCTCTCCCTACATCTCTCCATTCATCCACATGCAGTGTTTTATTAATAAAACATTTGAAAACAAATTGCAGGCATGACATTTCATTCTTAGATATGCCAGGATATACCTTCTAAGAATGTGAACATTCTCTGCATTGCCCCAGTACTATTGTCATCTTGAAGAATTCATGTTTACATTTCCCTAGTTGTACCAAGAATATTTTTTTAGCTGGCCTGTTTCCCAAGCCAAAATCACATCAGGGTTCACATGTTGCATTTTATTTTTATGTTTCTTTTAATTGATCTTTTTTATTTTAGAACGCCCTCTCATATACTCATACCCACTCTACACCCGTGATAGTAACCTTTTAAAGAGCCCAGCCAGTGTCTTCCAGGCTCTCTCATGTCCTGGATTTGTCTGTTTTTTTGAAGGTGACATTCCTGTATTTTCTTAACTGGTAGTTAGCTCTAGAACATACTGCCCACTAGAAATGGAATATGAATCACATGTGTCATTTTGAATCATCTCATTGCCGATTTTAAGAAAGTAAAATAAGGTGAAATTAAGTTTACTGATATATTTCATCTAAGCCAATAAATCCAAAATATAATTTTACTGTGGAATCAATATAAAATTATTAATGAAGTATCTTAATTTTGTTTACCTCACTTTAGCAACAGTTTAAATGCTCAGTACCCACATGTGGCTGGTGGTCACTAGAGTGGGCAGTACGGGTCTAGAGGCTTAGAGTTATTGTTTGAATTGCAGATCACTTTATTGCATATATTGGGTACTCATATTGTATCTCGTGATGACCACTAATAGTAATGCTGAACGTGATTATTTAAGATGTTATCTGCCGCATCTATCCATTGTGAAGTGTTTTTTGTCCTTTTGTAGTTGGAAGGTAACGCAGGGTGGATACTTGGGCACCATGTGAATATCCTGTGCCCAGACAACCTTCCCTTCATGGTTTTAGAGTAATGCCCTCATTCCCGATGCACGTCGTTGCCTTAAGTTTGGTCATGCTTGTTCTTACCTATAAATATAAAAAAGACTTCACCATTAAAATATAAATTATTTAGGGGCTAGTATTACTCAGTTAACAGCAAATGAGAAAATAAGTAAAATCAAAGTATGTGTGTGAAGCACTGAACTTCTCTTCTATTGGCATGGATGGCTGAGAACCAACCTAAGTAAAAAGGTTGGTTGACACCTTTAAAATTAAAACCCTATTCAAATCCTGCTTGTCAGTCTTACTGTTTGCAAACCTGTGTGTGTTTTGCAAAACTGTAAACGAAGAATAACTAAATTCTTGCCTCTGATTTTTTTTTTAAAACAGGTGTTCACAAAAGAAGCCAGCACCAGGGACCTGATGATATTTACCTTGATGACTTAAAGGGTCTAGAACCTGAAGTTGCAGCTCTTTATTTCCCTAAAAGGTAGAGTGGTCCTTGTTTATTGAAGGATAGCTCTGAAATAGTCTAATTATTTCTAGAGTAAAACATTTTATCTCAGGAAAAAAGAACAACATGATGGTATCCTTTAGCTAAATGTGATGATGGCTTCAGGTTTTGGAAAATTTAGAAGTAGTTCATGTGTTATTTCAATATAGTGACTTGAAATTAATAATTACTTATGAAGACATTCTCAATACAATGAGGAGAGATACTAGTTAAACCTACATAAGGGTATATGACTTCTGATTCGCTTTTCCTGTAGTGGTTAATACAAACTCAACATGCTTGGGGAAATTTTTTAGCATTTATTTTATTATGTGTTTTAAAAGAAACACATCTTTATTTGAAAATGTTTTCCAAAGAATGCTTTTACTCCTTTGGAGTCTGAGATCCTGAGCCTTTTCTGAGCCGGGTCTGGGTCTGGTGAGGCGCTGCCCCAGCCGCCCGTGCTCCCCACATGCCCTGAAGCCCCACAGCTGTCACCCAGCCTCCCTCACTGTCCCGCACCATTTTCCCTTTGAATTAATTCAAATAAGAGCCTCAAATATGATTCACCTGGACTGCCTGCCCAAGTTCATTTCCACTCTTAGGAGAATTCTGTTAAACTGTTACTCTGTGGTTACAAAAGAACAGCTTTTCTCCACGGAAAATGTGACTTGAATATACCGAGCCATAGGCACACATAATTAAACACTTGTAATGAATTACTGAGAAGTGTATTTTGTTTTTTATTTGGAATAGAAAGATGGGATTGACATAAGGCTATTTAAATTTTTGACAGGTGTTTTGGGAAAGTTCTTAAAACTCCTTTCTAGCTCTGTCCTAAATTTATCTCAACATATCTACTTCATTTGAAGTAATAGTTGGATTTTTTGAAGGTGAAAAAACTGAAGCGGCTTTATTTTAACAGTAGGAAAGTTCAAATATAAGCTCTCATAGAATTACCACCTTTTCCCCACATTTCCTAGGCCTTAATCATTTATATTGGTATTCCTTAAGTATATGTCTTAGTTTCTCTTTTAAAAAGTGAGGAGAGTAACTAAGGTGATGATACCTTACTCCACACTACTGTAATTTACCTGTTCACAGTCACTGTCCATGCGCTAAGGAAGCTTCTTACCTCATTAACTACTTCTTGAAACATTTCATAAATATTTAAAGATAGGGAGTGAGACTCTTGTAATCCATATAAGCATAGTCATGTCGTGATCCTTACCATCTTCATTACCAAATTTACAATATTGGTAATTATCACTGAACTTTAGTATAAATCACACACTTTTGTATTCGGTGGCATCCTGAGTCAGATGGCATCCCCACGTTTGTAGATGTTGTTACTGGTTGGGGTAACACTAACTGCTATAGAGGTGGAACCCCTGATCTTGTTGGCCTACCGCGATGGAATTTTGTTTCTTGCCCCTGTGAGAACGTGCTGCGTTGGTGTTTCAGGGGAGGCCTTGCCCATAGGGATTCAGGAACACAGGCGCCTTTCACCTTGAGGCTCTCCCATCCCCATGGGGTCTCAGAGTCCAGAGTTTACGGGCAGCAGAGAAAGGAATGAGCATCGCATAGGAGAGGGCCCCTGGGGAGGGGCACCACGTATCCCTTATTCACGGCTTGGTCATGTGCTCACGTGGCCACACCTGACTGCAGGTGGGCCTTGCCGTGTGCCCCAGAGAAAGAGGACACAGGTGTGGTGAACACGGAAGGGTTGGCCCTTGCCCCTTACCTCCAGTATAACAACAGTTCTGCTGATTTTCTGTTTCCAGTGAGAACATTCTGTCAGTCCAGTTAATCTCAATTTTGTGGGTGTGAGTGTGCATTGCTATTAAGAGAAAAAAATATCCAAAAACCTGAATTTTTTTTGTTGATTCAAATGCAAAACAGCTTTTGAAACTGTTTAGTTATAACATATCTGTAGTCTGCTGCCACCTACTGCTCGAAGATGAGATTTGTTGGAAAGAGCGAGTAAACCGCTGGGTCATTGTTTTTTTAAATCAATATGAAAAATACTGACTTTTTGAATAAAATAAGTGAATTTGAAAATTCTCAATATCTCAAATGTGAGCTGAAATACCTGTTGAAAGGGTATAGAGTAGTAAGCATTGGTGACCATGAGACTTAAGATGCTGTGCCGTTCGTGATTGTTCGCTCTCATATTTGCACTTCATTGTATAAGGTTTCCCTTGATCGCCTTCTGAAACCTGGCTTCTGTGCCTTATCTTGAAAAATGAAAATATTCAGGAACCTCATCTTTAGCTCCTGGAAGGACAGTTACGGATATCCAGTTTATTTCTCACTGCGTTTCTTTTTCTGGGTGGGTCTTGCCCCTGGAGAATTTGCTCGTTGAATTTCCCCTTCCTTCTTTGTGAGGTGACAGGCGAACTTAGGAAAGCCTTAGTTTTTAAAGAATATAACCTTGGACTACAGTAATTTTCTACAGGATGTGTAAAGTGCCACAGCTTTTTCTAGGACGTTAGGATCAAAGGTTTCCAAGCATCAGATTTTCTTAATTACCCTGTCATTTTCATCATGGAAATGTAAATAAATACTTACAACTATTTTACTCCTTTAATTAAAAATCAGAAAGGCCATAGTTGAAATGTTTGCATTATTGTGAATGACCGTAGTGATTTTGTGACATATTTACTATATTCACAGTTACTTTCTCACTAGTACTATATTAGGTTATCTTTAATGTCATTTATGATACAATTCTAAACCCTACCTAAGAAAAGTTATGCCTGATTGTAGGTCCATCTGTTCTTTTTAGGGGATGTGTTATTTGGTTTGAGCCTCCAGAGAACCATGCAGTAAACCAGGAATTCAGGGAGTTGTAATAATGCAGATCTTTTTCCCCATCCCCTGCCCAGTGAATCGGAGCCCGGCTCCAGGCAGTGGCCTGAGTCTGACACACTCTCCGGCTCCCAGTCCCCACAGTCTGTGGGAAGCGCAGCTGCAGATAGCGGCACTGAGTGCCTCTCAGATTCTGCCATGGACTTGCCTGACGTTACCCTCTCCCTTTGCGGGGGCCTCAGTGAAAATGGAGAAATTTCAAAAGGTACGTTGGGTGTTGGTGTCCTGTCTTCCTTTCAGAGAGCAGTCTGGTCATCACTTGGTTAAAACTTGCCGTGTAAGCAATATCCTGCCGTTTCAGGATATGTAAGTTCTTTAGTGATTTTGTGCAGGTAACAGGTATATTCTGTAATATCAGACCCTTACACCCTCATTTAAGGTCTTAATTGACACCTGTTTATGGGGTGGCTTTGAGGTAGTGTGCCCTTAAAGGCTCTAATTTCAAGTTAAGATGTTGGGAGTTATCAGGCCGCCCTGTTTTCTGAGCCGTCAGGGTGGGATCATCACACTACACCAGTTTTCCCGTCTGTAAAGTTACTGAAACATTTGTGGGAGTGGGGCCCAGCTGCCCTTCTGGAAAGCACTGGGCCTTAGACATGAATATAGGGCCCGGAAGTTGTAGAAAATTGATTGTCCACTGAGTAAAGGGTCTTTCTGGCAAAAATTAGGAGGATTACTTCCTGTATAAGGCTGGAGGGTTGGCCCACGAGAGTAAAGCTTGCTCAGGAGTCGAGAGGGAGTTTATCAGAGATGTCAGGACGCGTTTAGGCTGGGCTGAGTGCCGTGTGCATCTGTCCTCAATTCATCAGCATTTTTTTTTTTAACCTTTCTTTTTGAACTGAACTCTTCTTAGTATTTCTCAGTTTGGCCTGTGGCCCCTGTTTGATTTTCCTCTAAGGAAATATTTTCTTTCCATGACTACTGTCATCTTTTGTCTTCCCTTTCCCTTAGAGAAACTGAAGGCATGATGTGGCAGACTGTGTGGCCAGAGGCTCAGGACCAAGTGTTCCTGAAGTCTTTCCTTTCCAGGGTCACAGGAAGCTCATTATGTGTCTTCTCTGTCTCTCCATTGTTTGTTTGCTTTATATTTTGCAAGAAATTTAAAGTGTGATATGGCCTGTGGTTCATTCTAGGGACAAAGTTAAATAGGTCACATTCTTTTTGTAATCCTCCCAAATGTTCAGTTTAAAAAATTATATGTGAAGGAATGAGAAATACAAAATATGTAAAATATAAAAGTTACACCTTTGTTTTAAATATTGGTGACTTAGTCTGGTAGAGTTTCCAGAGGCAGAAATGGAAGTAAAGGTAAGTAATACACACATTGCCTGGAGAAACAATCCAAGTGAGCAGTGTCTCTGTTAGCCTAGATCTGAGAGAATACAGGTTTAGGCACAGGGTACAAAAATTCATGGGAAGCCCTCATTCACTCTGTAAGAACTCTGGATTTATTTCACAGACCTTGAGCCAAATTCTAGGGTTTGTTTGTTTGTTTGTTTTTAATTCTCCAAGCAATCGTAAGATACGTGTTTTGTTGTTGTTGTTGTTTTTATTATTTAAGACAGAGCCTTGCTCTGTCACCCAGGCTGGAGTGCAGTGGCACCATCTCAGCTCACTGCAACCTCCAGCTCCTGGGTTCAAGCGATTGTCATGCCTGCCTCAGCCTCTCGAGTAGCTGGAATTACAGGTTTGCGCCACCACACCTGGCTAATTTTTGTATTTTTAGTAGAGATGGGGTTTCACCATATTGGCCAGGCTAGTCTGTAACTCCTGACCTCAAGTAATCGGCCTGCGTTGGCCTCCCAAAGTGTTGGAATTACAGGCATGAGCCACTGTGCCTGGCCCAAACAATTTTAAGATATGTTTTGATATAATGTAGCTTGCTAAAGCTGTAAGATTATTCCCCAGTTATGCCGTTGCCTGCCAGTAAAGTTTCTTCCTCTGAGAATAGAACTTAGAGTTTTCGTGTGTGTGTGTGTGTGTGTCTGTCTGTGTTTGTCTTCCATCCCTCTCTAGCCACATCTGTATGTATTTTTTTGAAAGTCTCTGGCGTGTCCCATTTTACTAGTTTGTTTTCACTGGGAGACAGTGGAAAAGGAGAATAGAAAAGAAGTGTTCTTTCTTGTCCTGGGGGGAAAAAAGCATTTGACATTTTGCTTTTGATGAATATTCAAAAATTAGTTTTTTTAGAAAGATGATTTTAGCCTGCAATTTCTGCAGTGCACAGAGTATTATAATAATCTCATAGGGATTTATATAATCTCTAACCAAATTGATTATTATTTTACATTGCAGAAAAATTCATGGAGCATATCATTACTTATCACGAATTTGCAGAAAACCCTGGACTTATAGACAATCCTAACCTTGTAATAAGGATATATAATCGGTAAATACTCCAGCTTTTATAATTGTTAAATACTCTTGCTGTTTTTTTACAAGCGCCATTTTTAACTGTTACTTATCAAAGTTTTCCTTCTTACAAAACTTGTCATCTCATATAAATTAGCCACTGGGCAATGACTTTGAAGTGAAAGTAAAGCTTCAATTTTATTTTTAAATGAAGCATTGAAATGTTACTCTGTTTGATAGATTTTACAGCTTTTCTGTTCAGAGAAGTTGTGCTTGAAGCTGTGATTCATGTGACAAAAAATTTAGCTGATCATCTTTATTGAAAAGAATGAGCAATTTTGTATGTCACTTCTCTCCTCTCTCCCTTCCCCATTCCCTCCCCTTCTCTCTTGCTCACTTTCACTATGTAATGGTTTTGCACAATTTTTGTTTCTCACAGTTACTATAACTGGGCTTTGGCAGCTCCCATGATCCTTAGCTTGCAAGTATTCCAGAAGAGCTTGCCTAAGGTGAGGCGATCCACCATCTGCTGCCTTTCTGAAAGCATCCACTGTGTCCAGTACTTACACAAATCCATATGTGCATATTTCTGACCTGGGTACTAGTCAAAGTTTTACTTGAGCTTAATATTTAATATAAAAGATCAAAGTTATATGTACCCACTCAAAATATCTCATGCTGAAACTCTAGGAAATTAGCAGAGCTGCCACTTCTTTATTTCATTTTTAGTAGATATAAATACTAGTTTCTGATGGTCTGTAAAAGTTGAGAGATTTTACTAATCATAAGTTAAATATGGACATGAATGAAAAAAATGTTTTCTCCCATTAATATGGGAAGAAGCAGCAAGAAGAAGGTGATGTAGCCAAGAGAAGCTTGACATCAGTGTGGTTAGGGCAGATGGTGGCTAACATACCTGTTATATACAAATTCACAATTGGTTTTTAATCTGTCCACCAAGAAGACATCATCAGCCTAGTTGGTCCTCTTAACTCATGAGGACCACATTTTCCAAAGATAGATAAATTAGATTTGCCCACCTGTCAGCCCCTAAGGTCCTACATAGCAGACCACGTGGTCTCATGCCACAGAGCTGTCACAAAGCTGTGCTGCCATGAAAGTAGGACAGGCTGTGTCTCTCGGAGGCGTTAAAAACGCTAGACGTGTCTGGGAGGTGTGGAGAGAGCATCGCTCACGTTCTCACATTCCATAGTAAGGCCCCGTCCTTCAGGCTAGCATAGAAAGTAGGTGCTGTGTGGCCAATAGATTGCCCAGACTAACCCAGCTTGGTTGTTTTCAGGCCACAGTTGAGTCCTGGGTCAAAGACAAGATGCCAAAGAAATCTGGTCGCTGGTGGTTTTGGCGAAAGAGAGAAAGCATGACCAAACAGGTAACAGACCTAGAGGTCATCATTTCCATGGGCTGAAAGAATCTTTCATTTATTCAAAAAACCTTTTTGTCAGGCACAGGAATGTGGACTGTATAGTGCGATCTTACCATATAGCAGTTTCCATTTTTGAGCACTTAAGACGTGCAGGTGCTGTCCCAAGTGCTTTGCATACATTACCTTGGTCCTTTACTGTAGCTCAGCACTAGAGATGTTGGAGTTGCCATTTCACAGGTAAGGAAACGTGGGTGCTTCACGAAGTCACGTAACTGGTGAGAGACGAGCTGGGGCAAGACCTTGAGTCTGACTCCAGAGCCTGTGCTCTTCCTACTGCACTGCATTACCTATCAGATAGGAGCAGAAGATTGTCGTCCCCCTGCACAGCTCCAGATACAAATAACTAGAATCTGTCCCACCAGGTCTCAATGGAAATTCATCCAGAGAACCACACTAAACAGGCAGCAGAGCAAGTTTTTTCCCCAACACCTTCTGAAAAAGAAGGTTCAGGGAGTTTTCACCTGTTTTTCAAATGTCAGAAGGGAAGTCATGCCTGAACCAAGTTCATGTCCACATCAGCATGGGGGCTGCCTTTCAGTCCCTTCTGAACATGCTGAGTTACTCCCAGGAGGAGAAGGAAGCTGGGGACCTAACAAGTGTGGGTCGCTTGTATTATGTTTTGTGACTTGAAATGGTGCTCTTAAAATGCTTTACTTCTGGGTCTGTAGGGACAGTGATTTGCGTAGAAGCACATGACTTCTGTCTTAGGTTTCTAATTCTTTGGCTCAGAGTAGAGAAAGTCTGGTTTTTGAGCATTTTTAAGTTGTGGGTTCAGAAAGCAGTTGTGTTCTTTCCTAGAGAGGGCTGCTGATGCACTTGGCTTATCTGTAGGGAAAAAATTGCATGTTGCCATTATCATCTTGCTGTTACAGCTGCCAGAATCCAAGGAGGGAAAATCTGAGGCACCGCCAGCCAGTGACCTGCCATCCAGCTCCAAGGAGCCGGCCAGCGCCAGGTGGGTGCCCTGTCCTCTGCCCAGCTCATAGCACTCAGGCCCTCCTCGCAGGGCCATTACTTCTAAGTTGATTCTGGCAGCTTATTTAGTTCTTGGGAACATCTTATACAGTTATGACATGATGTGATATATTTGTGCCACTCAGCAGATGACAACTGCTTTTCTAAAAAACATCACCCGCTTAGAAAAATAAATACCCTCCCTCCTTGTGGAGCCGTGGCATCAGCATATGGGAACGGGTTATGAGGAATGTTTTAACCGTGTTGTCCCCGGTGCCCCTGCTCCCCTGCATCCCATCCAGAGCCAAAGGGAGACATAAAAAATAATCTGAAGGTTGGCTTGGGTGGATTTCATTTCCTGGAAGAAATAGCATTCTTTGGACAGTTAGGGTGAGCAGCCCTGAGAGGAGTTGCTCGCGATACGCCCTGTTCCTGCTTCTGCCTGTCCACCTCCCCCAGGCCGGTGCGTGCTTGCTTCTCCCAGCCCTTGCCTGTCTCATTTAGTGTCTAAGGCTGAGGTTTTATTTTCTTGCCCCTTACCAGCCCCCATCCTGTATCTTTTAAGGGGTGTCTAAAATTTTTCTTACTAGTTTTTGATTTTTTCTAGAGTCTCACTGTGTCACTCAGGCTGGGATGCAATGGCGTAATCATAGCACCTCAGGTCATGCGATCCTCCTGCCTCAGCCTCCTGAGCAGCTGGGACTACAGGCGTGGGACACGATGCCTGGCTAATTTTTACATTTGTATTTTGTAGAGACAGGGTCTTGCTATGTTGCCCAGGCTGATCTCAAACTCCTGGGCTCAAGCAATCCTCCTGCCTCAGCCTCCCAAGTAGTTAGGACCACAGGCAAGTGTCACTACCCCTGGCTAATTTTTAAATGTTTCGTAGAGACTAGGTCTCCCTATGTTGCCCAGGATGGTCTCAAACTCCTGGCTCAAGCTGCCCTCCTAACTAGGCCTCTCAAAATGTTGGGATTATAGGTGTGAAGCACCGCACACCCAGCCCCAAGTTTTGTTAAATCATTGTAGACGATTATGTTTTCTTTAATTTGTACCTTGTGAAACATACATACCCTTTTCAACAAGAGTCAGTAGACCTAGCATTCACTGGGCATAGCAGAAAACAGCAGGTCACAGTCAGAAAGTAAGTACTTGCCAGTTATGCAAGTGGCCTTATCAGTTAACAAGATGAGTATTTCATGCACGAAGAGCTGTGGATACGGGAGAATGGCAGGAGGGATAACTCTACCCGTTCCTAGAAAGGATTTAGGATATCTTTATTTTCATGATCCTAAATGAAAAGCTCTCATCAATAAAATGCCGTGCTGCCTCTTCCGTAACTGGGCTAATGTTGAACAGGCCGGCCGAGAATGACTCCTCGAGTGATGAGGGGTCACAGGAGCTCGAAGAGTCCATCACAGTGGACCCCATCCCCACAGAGCCCCCAAGCCACGGCAGCACAACTTCATATAAGAAGTCTCTCCGCCTCTCCTCAGACCAGATCGTGAGTCTTGCGTGATCCGTGTTGTCCAGTAGGACTTATTTTAGTAACGGTTTAATTTGATGCACATCCTCTTCTGTCCACCTGTCCCCAGCTGCATACGTGCCACACGGCATGGTCGTGTCAATGCTTATCCGTAGTGGAACCACGACCCCCACCCCCCAAGAGCTATCAGGCCCACCTGGGGGACCTGTGGCTTGGGTCCTGCCACCCACCCCAGACCTCCTTCCTCCATCTCTGAGAGTCAGTCGTACACAGCTAACCCAGCGCTGAGCCAGGTACTGTCTCTTAGGAGCCACAGCAATAGAGAAATGACATTTTAGACACAATTTCTCCTCTCTTATTTCCCACCCTGACTTTGACCCATTTTCGGTATGAAAAGGTCTTGCTGGGACCAGAGCAGGCTGTGCTAAAGCAGTAATTCTCAGTTATGGAAGAAGAGTAGTAGACCTTTTGCTTTGTGGAGGTTCAGAGAAGTCCTTGGAACCCCAAAATACTGTTCAGGCAGTGGCTCCCTCAGTGTTGTTAGCTGTGCCTGGCACAGGGTGGACTGTGTCTAACACCACGGAAACCATCCTGCCTCTTGCTGGGATTCTGAGACACCAGTTGTTGTTCTGTAAAATTTTAAATCATTTCAAACTGTATGTTTTCAGCTGATTTTCTTTATTCTTATGCTTTTCAAAAAGGCAAAACTGAAGCTCCATGATGGCCCAAATGATGTTGTGTTTAGTATTACAACCCAGTATCAAGGCACCTGTCGCTGTGCAGGGACCATTTACCTGTGGAACTGGAATGACAAGATCATCATTTCTGATATTGATGGGACAATAACCAAGTAAGCTCAATCCTTTGGGTGGGTGGCCGGGAGCAGCCCTGTGCTCAGGGAGGGCAGGCAGTGCGTGGTGGGGAGTTCCTCACCTGGGGCTCCAAGCTCTCAGCCAAGGCATTTTAAAAGCCATGTGCCCTGAGGCGTCCCCAGTATCGTCCACATGGGGTCATTTTTTTGCATGGAGGAGATGGTGAGGGTGCATAACAAATGTCAGAAATCACTTTGGGAAAGATTGAGTTATTTGGTTTCAATTCTGATATGAAAACAAGCCCCTTGACATTAGGGTAGAGGAAAAGAGAATGTGTGGTGGTCAGTTACTTCCGAACACACGCATCTGGTTCTCATGAGACTCTGCTTTCAGAAGCACCTCGGTGGGTGCACTTGCATGGGATGGCCTTGCAGTTGCTTGAAGCTGTGATTAAACCCCTTTCAAGAGTGTCCCGCCACCAATTAGTTATTGGCAGCTGATAGTCAACCAAATAGGAAAACACTGTATGTGTTTGATTCCTGATACCTTTTTCCTGTTTCTACTGTCGTCTTAGGTCGGATGCTTTGGGACAGATTCTCCCACAGCTGGGCAAAGACTGGACTCACCAGGGTATAGCAAAGCTCTACCATTCCATCAATGAGTAGGTACCCTCCCCACATGTTAACTCGCTCTGGTGAGCTGGAAGCTTGCTTTAAGAACAATAGAACAATGGTGTAAGTCTTCAGTCCACACAGGTCATGTGTTTATGCTGAAGCATTCCCGTCTTCCTCACTCCTTTCCTGTTGATGGTGTGGGAGCCGTGTGCACCTGGCATTGACATCGAACCATGTGTCTTACCTGTGTCATCTCAGTTAATTCTCATGGTGCTGTGTTTCAGGCACTGCCTACATCTATAACTAGAACAATAGTTATTTTTTTAGCTAGAATTTAACAAGATAGCTGATTTTCATTTTTGGTTTATTTTCTGGGTATTTTAAAATTGTATTTCTTTTTTTTGAGATGGAGTTTTGCCCTTGTCACCCAGGCTGAAGTGCAACGGTGTGACCTTGGCTCACCGCAATCTCTGCCTCCCGGGTTCAAGTGATTCTCCTGCCTCAGTCTCCCGAGTAGCTGGGATTACAGGCACGTAATTTTGTATTAGTGCGGACGGGGTTTCATCATGTTGGTCAGGCTGGTCTCGAACTCCTAACCTCAGGTGATACCCCTGCTTCGGCCTCCCAAAGTGCTGGGATTACAGGCATGAGCTACCGCACCCAGCCTTAAAATTGTATTTCTTTGAGTAGATAGTGCACGCATGCAAGGGGGAAATAGTTCTCGCATGGGCTGCTCTCTCGTGGCACCCTTTGCGGGGAAGATAGCAGTGCCATGGCCTTTGTGGGTTCCTAATACATATATTACATTGATCTGAAGAATCTCAGTGTCTTCAGCATTAGTTGAGAATGCCATAATAGGAAAATTACGAGTATGTCAGTTACCTGGGTATAATTTTGCTTCTTGTCTGATGGAGTGGTTTGCATCTTGCACATTGCCTTTATAAATAAGATCCCCTGTATTTTTTCTTTACAGTGTGTAATTTAAAGATAGTCCAAGGTTTTTTCTGTCCTCTAATCTGGCTTTCATGGACTAGATGCCAAACATTTTATATCAGTACTTAGAAATTTAACATAATCCTTAGTTGCCTGTACATCCATTTTTTTCCCCACGTTTTCCATGGAAAGGTGAAACCTCTATAATCCTAAGCAGTTTCCTACTAAATTTGAGAATTTGGTTTTCACAGTAAACGAGAGGAACTTTATTTGGATCTTTTAAAAGAAAAGTGTGGGCCGGGCGTGGTGGCTCACACCTGTAATCCCAACACTTTGGGAGGCTGAGGTGGGCAGATCACCTGAGGTTAGGAGCTCAAGACCAACTTAGCCAACATGGTGAAATCCTGTATCTACTAATAAATATAAACGTTAGCCGGGCATGGTGTCACATGCCTGTAATCCCAGATACTTGGGAGGCTGAGGCAGGAGAATTGCTTGAATCCGAGAGGCGGAGCTTGCAGTGAGCCGAGATGGCACCACAGCACTCCAACCTGGGTAACAGAGTGAGACCAAAAAAAAAGAAAAAGAAAAGTATCAGGGTTTTTTGTTTTTCCTCTTAACCAGAACATGTGGGCTAACAGGGTGTATTTTCTTTCAGGAACGGCTACAAGTTTCTGTACTGCTCGGCCCGTGCCATTGGCATGGCCGACATGACCCGTGGCTACCTGCACTGGGTCAATGACAAGGGCACGATCTTGCCCCGGGGCCCCCTGATGCTCTCCCCCAGCAGTTTGTTCTCCGCCTTCCACAGGTACCTTTCCGGCAGGCAACTTGCTGCCCCACATGCTGGGCCCAAGGTGGGGGGATGTGTGGGAACAGACGTCAGATGTTGGAGCTGCCAGGCCTCTCCCAGTTCTTTGGTTCCTGGTGGTGTCCTACCACATAACTGCTCACCTGCCATGTGGTGGGCCTGGTGAAGAAAGGGTCTAGGAACTGTCAAGTTTTCTCCTTCCCTAAACTTCCACTCAAATTTTCAGAGTTATTAGACTGGCGAATAAGGAGAAGGAAAGATTCCAGTTACAAAGGATTGAAGACATTGGGTGGTTGTGAGCACTAAAATTTTTTTTAGGACCACTCACTGGGGAAAAACGACCATTTTGAGATTGGTGATTGTGTTTGTATTTTTTTCTTAGAGAAGTGATAGAAAAGAAACCAGAGAAGTTCAAAATTGAGTGTCTAAATGATATCAAGAATCTGTTTGCCCCGTCCAAGCAGCCCTTCTATGCTGCCTTTGGAAACCGTCCAAATGTGAGTATCGCCTGGGCTCTGAGTTCTGATACGGGTGAAATTCAGAGGGATGTACTTTGTGGGGCATAGCCACCTCCCAATTCTCAAAGCAGTTTTGTAAGCAAAATGACATGTCTGTTCTGCTGGCTCAGTTTTCACTTGACCTGTTCCAAATATCTATAGCAACTGGGGAGGTCCTGTAGGTGCAGATCTGCCCCAGAATTTATACGAAGGATGCTTTTCCATCATTTCTGCGGCTGCCATTCCATATCCTTAGGCAGCTCCGGCTCCTCTTCTAAGCAGTTCTAAGCTGCGTCCTTGGATCACCCCAGAGCCAGGTCAGTGCCGGCCCTTTGCTAGCACTTCCCAACCTGCCTACCTTCCGCAGGGCCATCGGGCCTCAGGTGAGCAGATGTGGCTTCCCTGGCCTCTTCTGCACCAGGGCCCCTGGCCTCTGTGGCCAAGGTGTGGCTGCCCAAGTTATCTGACTCTCCAAGCACCACTCTGTAGTTTATGTTTGTCTAAAGCTCAGTTTCGGTGGCAACGGCACTGAGCCGCCTCCCCATGTTTTCTGTGGGGTCTGTGTGTGCAGCACTGCTGGCTCACAAGGAGCCTGAGAAGCACCTCCTGAATGCTCCCTGGCGTCACCCGCTTGCTGTTTTCTTCTGCAGGATGTCTATGCCTACACACAAGTTGGAGTTCCAGACTGCAGAATATTCACCGTGAACCCCAAGGGTGAATTAATACAAGAAAGAACCAAAGGAAACAAGTCATCGTAAGTACATTCTCAGCTCTCAGCCCAGCGCCCTGCAGCCAGGGGTACAACTGGGGACAGACAGACCCTGTCCCTTTCCCCCCGATCGATCCTTAAGATCAGGCCCTGATCAAAGGATTGCTACATCTCTGTGGGTATCTCTCTTTCACAATATCTGTTCGAGGGGTCCCTGGTTCTCCTAGACTTGTAAGAGGGAGTTTGAGCCCTGGGGTGGGACTGGGGCCTGCCTCTGAACCTGCCCGTCTGAGCGATCTGAGTGACAGCTTCACAGCCCCCCCCATCTTGTGCCTTTGACCGATCTTGAAGTGATAGCCTGTGCCTCTTCCCCAACCCTTCTCTTAGGTATCACAGGCTGAGTGAGCTTGTGGAGCATGTGTTCCCCCTTCTCAGTAAGGAGCAGAATTCCGCTTTTCCCTGCCCGGAGTTCAGCTCCTTCTGCTACTGGCGAGACCCGATCCCTGAAGTGGACCTGGATGACCTGTCCTGAGGCGGCACCTCAGTGGGTGGGCAGGGCTCGGTCCCCCTCCCCACAGCAAGGGAAGGCGGCTGGCTCTTCTGCTGACCTCGGATACCAGCCTTCCCCAGCGGGGACAGGCGCTCCTGGAGCTGGTCCCACCACCCTCCTTTGCCTTCCCAGGCTGGCTGCTGAGGCTCGGCAGGTCTGCAGCTGAGCTCCTGGAAGGAGAAGGGAGGAACTGGGCTGGGGCTGGAGGCCTGGGATCCCTCCTCCGTGGGTTGCACACGTTTCCTGCCGTGAGCTAGGGGCTACTTCCATTGCATCATTTTAAAGGAAGAAAAAAGCAGCTAAAGAGTGGACCAAACCACTGCACACAGGGCAGTGTTATAGTTCCCACTGGGCAGTTGAGGTGGCTTCTCTAACTGGGGCTGTCAGGGTCCCTGAACTGCTGCAGGCCCAGTCAGTGATGCTGGCTGAAGCTGCCTGTGCACGTTTCTTCTCTGGGCGCCTCATTTCCTGCTACACTGAAGTCAGCTGTTGCAGTGGACCAAGTTGGGCAGGACCCCCACCCCCCATAGGGCCCATGCACCAGAGCCACTGAGCCCAGTCCCATAAACCTGGCCCTCTTTGGGGAAAGATCCCCACAGAGCATCCTCCTCTCATCTGTGATGACTCCACGAGCCCTTTAAGTTATTTCTTAGACCTCACCAGAAGAACACGTCTCACAGGTATATATTTGATGTCTGTAATAAAAGTGGGAAGGTGGGTCTTAAGGAAAACCAAACTCCCCCTCACCCGCCACCCCACCAAACAACTCTGCTTTTAGGAGACCTCAGAAATGCAGATAGGCAGTTGAGTGGGTCCTGGGAAGAGCGCTGGATCCCTCTGCTTGCTGCCTGGTGTGGGCCTTTGAAAAACGTCTTGCTTTGGGACAGGACTTCTAAAATTCTGTGATTCAGATTTGTCAGGGAAGCACAGTGAAGCTGCTTAAAGGCACTGGCTAGCAGTGTGTGACTTTGGCTTTTGGAATCACACCCCGTAATCGGGCCCATGAAAACCATGTCAAAGAGGGATCTTGGAGCTCCTATGGAGCAGACTGACCCCGAGCAGTGTCCCCAGCCCAGCCCTGAGACACCCCATGGGGACACGGGTGCCTGTGTATTTTCACTAAAATATACATGGTAGCTCCATTTACTGATGTGGTTGTAATGAGCTCACATCACATCTGAAGAGATGGCACCAGGGAAAGGTGTGCCATAAGCTGCTCCAGAGCTTTTGGTACGCTGAGTGTTGACAGAGCTGCACTGTTAACATTGAGAGAACTGGCAGGAGCCCAGAACCAACCCCAGGTCTTGGTCTCCATGGGCAGGAACACAGGACATGGTGGTTCCTGAGCAGAGAGGGATCTGCAGATCCAGGCTTGGTGCTCGGGGTGGTCTCATGGCCAACTCTTCATGCCCCTGCTGTTCTAGTGGAACCTCTACATGTTTTATTTGCTTCACCTAAAATAATGCTGATCTAGAGATAGAGAAAATAGGGGTGGATATTTTTCCAGATTGGAGAGTTGAAAGTCCCTGACTGATTTCAGCCATTTTTCCTAGTGCTGTTGGATGCAGAGACAGTGTTGAAATCCCCTAAACACAGTTCTCAGTGGCAAAACCTAGGAAGGCTCATGTTCCCAGAGAAGGGACCACATGAGCCTTCTCCCATACAAAGCTTCCCCCAGTTTAAATAGTTCACCAGGACTATTTGTTTAATGAGTTTATTTATGTACAGTAGGTTAGGGATCCTGGGTTCTGTTTATATGAAGTTCTACCCAGTTTGTGAATTAAAATTCTAGTACAGCAGCCATGCAGCCACCTTATTTCATAGCTGCCATCTGTGTGTCCTCTTGACTGCCTTCTATTTAGAGGAAGAATGAGAGCTTTATGTGCTTAACTGAGCTTATAGTAGGACTTCTTTGCATATGTATGGTACTGAAAAATCCATATACATCTTTAATCCTTTTTAGGTTGTCCTTTAAAGAGTTTTTGACTAGTTTTTCTTGACAGCTCTTCTCTTTGGACACATGGGCCTTCTTAGCGGGTTCAGTCTAGGACCCGGCTCTCCTGGCCCTGTGTTGAGGGTAGCTGGTCCCTCTGTCCCTGTGTCTGCTAGCACTAGACTTTGTTGCTACACAGATTGATCCAGTGGGTACATAGGCTAATTAATGTGAGTCTTTTTCCTTGTTTAAAGGAGTCCTTCTTGCTGAAAGTACATGATTACTATTGCTGTAGTGTTAGGAAAGTATTAAGTTTGTGCTGAAAATCCATTGCCATTTGGTACAAATGCCATTTGTTCTTTCTGTGAAAGAGATGCCCTCGAGTGTGTTTGTACACAAACCCTTAGGATGGTGAGTTGAAGCATCACCCTCGCGCTATCTTCAGTGACGGGTGACAGCTCAGGGAGATGGCAGGCAGATTGGGCTCTTAAGTCATTATTCTCTCAGTTACTCCCTTGGTGAAGTGGCCCTTTCCCTCTTTGCAGTTCAGTCTAAGTCTCGTATCTGCTTTGCTGTCTGTGTGCTGAGGCTCGTCCTGTGTGAGTTGCTGTCTGCCTCTTGTCCGGCTGTGAGGTGCTCGTGTAGACCTGGAGCATGCAGGCTGCCTCCATGTTTGGGTGCTGTGTTGCGTTTTGCTCTGTCTAAAAACATCTGCATAGTTTTCAGCTGGAAAAAGAAAAAACTTAAAAATGGGATGTCCTAAAATGAAAGCTGCTCAAAGTCACAGAACAAGCGAGGGACACAGGAGATAGGATGACTGGGAAGTGCTGGCCCTGAATAGCCCCTGCGACTGGGGCCTGCACACAGCCCTTCCACAGTTGGCACTGGGGGTGCAGGCCAACCCTTTAAAGAACAAACAGAAGATGTTCTGTCACTTTTTGCAAATTGGCAAAAACGGACTTCCAGGGAGTTTCATCTTTATCATCCTATGTTTTCCCATGGTTTTGAGCTTCCGGGGTTTAATAAAATTGGTTAAAAATTGAGTCTTTTCCTGAAGTAAGTGCTCCTTCCAGGTGAAAACTACTCTTTTGGTTTTGTTTGAAAGAAAGAAAGGGAGGGGAAACTTTGCTCTTTTAATAATTATGTTCAGCCTATGATGAAGTATTTGATTATTAGACAGCAACATCACTAATAAGTTTTAAGTTGTCCAAAGTTAATTGTAAACATCAGTACAGTACTCTTAGTTACAGTAAAGCAATTGTCGCAAGATGAATGGCTCATATTTTGGTGCAGTGTTTGATGTTCAAAACAAAATGTTACAACAATAAACGAACATACATACACTGAATGTATTGGGCTCTTTTCTTCAGGGGACATTGAAACCATCTTTTTAGATTCTTGCCAGAAATTGGTAATTTCCATAAATTAGTATCTTGATCTTTGCTGACACTTAAATTTGTCTACAGGAGGAGCTCCTTTTTGTTGCTTATTCTTAAAACCTGGCTCCAGAAGTACAGCTACACCCCCAGGAACTAACCTCTTGCTTTGTACCTTCTGCCAGGAAATGACCCATCCTATGTGACTTGTGCTGTGGTCTCGCGGCTGTCCAGGAGGCTGTGTTTACCTCCTATCCCTAAGCCCTTGAATTCCCTGGGAGTCCTGTCCAGGGCCCCTGGACACCCCACCTTTCCTTACACCATTCCTCAGGGTGGATACAATTTAGCAATCAATCCTGATGTTTCCATCACAGAGTCAGAGGGAACTTTGATCAAAACCACATCTCATCTATTATTTAAATACTGACCTTTTGTCCTCTCAGATTGCTGGGCCCTTACCAGATGCAGCATATGCTGAACCCTGCATCCCAAAGGCCCTCGACAGGAGCGTGTGTTCAGGATGGAAGCGTTTTGCATTTCATGCCTCCTCGCCATGACGTGATGGCGACCATGGGTCTTTAGGAACACAAAAGAAGAGCTCAGGGAAATTGGTTACAAAGGAAATGGTCTCTACCCAGAGCAGCTTCAGGGGGGCAGTGGACTTTGCATCCCTGAGCTCTGAGGATGTGCCTGCGTGTGGCTTCTTTCTGTTGTGCCTTGCACCCACTAGAGTTGGCGTGTGTCCTTCCCTTTTCCTTCCCGTTTATAGGATGGCATAAGGAAAATACACATTGATGTTTGGAAAGGGGCTGTGGTGTGGATATGTGCAAAGCTGGGTTTCCAAGCTACAGGCATGAGCTTCAGTGACTCCAATCACAAATACTCCCTGTCAGGCTGCAAATACATAAATTGTGAGAAAATTAGTCATCTGGGAAAGCTAGATTAACATGCCAACCAGGAAGTAATTTCAAATGCAGTTTAAGGTCTGCATTTATTGACGATACCATTTTGTTTTTAATCATGTATATGAAGCCATTTGTTAGTGTTACCTGGAGGTGAGGAAGGGATGTCACAGTCCTTCTCTAAGTGTCCTGACCTTTTCTCAGCAACAACTTGGTATCAGAAGTTGTGAACTTGGCTGGGCGTGGTGGCTCACACCTGTAATCCCAGCACTTTGGGAGGCCGAGGTGGACGGATTGCCTGAGCTCAGGAGTTCGCAATCAGCCTGGGCAACACGGTGAAACCCCGTCTCTGCTAAAATACAAAAAATTAACCGAGCGTGGCGGCATGCATCTGTAGTCCCGACTACTCGGGAGGCTGAGGTAGGAGAATTGCTTGAATCCAGGAGGCAGAGGTTGCAGTGAGCTGAGATCATGCCACTGCACTCCAGCCTGGGCAACAGAGTGAGACCCCATCTCAAAAGAAAAAAAAAAAGTAGTGAACTTGTTCCTGATGATCTCAGGGTTTGGTATGCCTCTGGCTCCCAGGCATGCTACTTCAGGGGTGATGACCTGAAGGGCTGCTCCAAACCCCACAGCCTTAAGCTCAGCTGACCTTGTTCTGCTGCCTGTACAAAAAGACAGCCTTTCCCTTTCTAAAGACGTCTCCTAAGTGGGCCAGGATCCAGCTGTCATCCTGCTTTATCTCAAAGTAGAGGCAGGCTCCAGCCATAATGAGGCGTATTCTGTTTTGCCTGTCTTGAATACACAGAGCTGAGATTCACCTTTGTTGGTGAGTCGAGACGCACTGACAGGAGGACTGGGTTTCACCCGATGTTCCAGACCCATCTGCGGAGTAGGGAAAGCAGCAGGTAGTCATCACCCACCTTCTGCCTGGGCCCTGCCCCTGCAGCTCTTGAGCACGTCCCCTTGGGCGCCGGGTGCGGTCTTTTCAAAAGGAGCGTGAGGGGAGAGGGCGATGGCGCGTGCCGGCTGGGTTGTCCTGAAGACACTGCTACACTGGGGCTTTTTCCATGAGTCATTCCTAGGACAGCCAAGGATACTCTGACAGCTCCCTTGAGCCAGTTCCCCAGCTGTGGTAACGGGGTGAGATGCCATTCTGCCTCCTGCTCCTGGACAAAGAGATCCAAATTTTAAATAGTAAAATGGCAAATCTTTAGTTCTTGCTCATATCTTACCTAGCTGTGGCTGGGGGAATAAATAGGAACTCTGAAGTGTCCAGTGGCCACTTTACAAACAGTTCTTAAAGCATTTTTTTACAGCGTAAGATCATCTTCTGGGCCAAGGAAACTGCAGCTCTTGTTTCTACTGTCCAAACCTTTCCCCAGGGGGACTTGATTAACCAGTAGGTTTTACCATCCTGATCCACAGAGACTACCTTGAACTGAGGGTGCTGAGAGGTCTCCGTGGCGACTGGTGACAGATTAATACTCCCGGGCCTCCCCTCAGTGGAGGCGTCTCGCTGTGTGACGATGCCGTGTTCTCAGATGGGCTCAGCTGTCAGCGTGTGGCCAGCGTTAGGTTGAGCCTCCTGCTGCTTCGAAACCCGAGCACTGGGCGACCTGTGGCTGCTAGAGAGTAGTGCAGTGAAGCAGCAGGGATTCCTTTAGCCTGGACAGCTGCTGTGGGGTCTGAGTGCAGCATCCCCAGAGGAGCCGCTCCAGCTGCAGATCACATGGGGCCTTGACCTCTGTGCACATCTGGTCCATCTTCACAAGCCAGAAACAAAACCCAAGTGTACAGCTTGGATGCGAAGGGGTAACAGTTTTGTAGCTGAGATTAATGTTATTCAGGATTACTTTCTGTAGCCCCTTTTTGAAACAACAAATTTCTACAGTTTGCTTTTTATCAACAACTCCTGATCTGTAAGGCACCACACTTAACAAAAGTAACTGGAAATGGCTTTATATCTTTATTGACACTCCCTGTCTTTGCACTTAAATTGTACATGTCATTTAAGGAGCCTGACAAGCTTTGGGAACAGTCTCTAGCGTATCCCCATTTGCAGCTGGGCCAAGGCCCCGGTGAGCAGGTAAGTCCCAGGCAGCAATGGTGAACCAAGCGCGGAACAGCCCAAACTAAAGTCAGGGTCTCTGTGCGGTGGCACGGGCCACTTCGGCACTTCAGTGTTTCAACTTCTGCGTGCAGTGTAAAGACAGACAGCTGGCCACAGAGCTGCCCTGCAGTAAAGACCAGCCAGAGTGACCAGCTCTCCCCTGCCTCCCTCCTCCCAGCCCACAGTCAGACGGAGCCTCTGTGGCAAGCTCAGACCCAGTCCAGGGCCCTCAGAGTGTAGATACAGGTGGAGGCCTTTCCAAGTCTTCCGGTTGTCCAGTTAGAGTGACAGAAAAGTCAGTGGCCACATTCACCATGTGCCTCACTCTTCGCAGCCTGGCTGGATGCAATAAGGCATGGTGGCCTCAACAGCGAGGGAAGGCCTTTATGTTAGGGACAGGTGGTGGGACATATGCGAAAAACTCTAGCCCCGTGCTTCCATTACATACAAAACTGAATATATTAAAGCTTTAGAGTTTTTACAACTATCTTTCCCCTGACCCCTCCCCAGCCACCTTAGAGGTGGGAAAGGAAAGGATATAAGAAAACCCCACTAAATGTGGAGTACATTTCATCAAAGTCTGTGTGAGCCAACTTGCCCCCAGTCACCACGACGTTGACTGCATCTCCCGCCTTCAAGTGCACGATGAGGTGGAATGCCCCCGGGCCCCCGCAGGTGTGCAAAGCCCCTGGTGGGCGGTGGTATTCCAGGAACTCTCTCCTGTACCCAGCGGTGTGCAGCTGGGCCACGCTGGCGTTGGAGACCGATAGCACTGCTTCCACATAGGCGTCTCTCTCGGGGGTGAGGGTGGCTGTGATCAGGTAGCGCCCATCGTAAGGAGCCGTGAAGACGCCTGCGGGGAGAAAGGCAAACCCTGCTGTTGTCACAGCCCTTGCCATGGCAGTAAGTGGCCCCCCCGTGACTAACCTGGGCCTGGGAGACCAGCCATCTCTGTCTTCCCATGGCAGCCGGCTGCCCACCTCAGCTGCTTTTTATGCTCGTCCCCTACAGCTTACCAGCGATGCAGAGGCCACCTTAGCCCATACCACTTTTTGCCACAGACCTAAGAATGCCTCTTGGAGCATTTCTCCCTTATTAGAAGCACCTAAGGGCTAAAGTCAGCCTCAAAGCTTGGCTGCTGGGCAGAATACCCATGAGGCAGGGCCAATGAAAACGAAGCTTGCCATCAACCCAGGGAGAGGCAGACACAGCACCATGTAAGCCCAGGGCCGTGCCAGGCTCTTCCTGTAAGAGGCCCATTCTCCCCGCGCTGGGCAATGGCCAGAGTGAGCACTGATACTTAGCCCATGACCCACACATTCTGGGCCTGGGGTGGGAAAGGAAGTGGTGGCCGAAGGTGAGGAAGGTGGAAAGATCTGTACATGTCACTGTTTGCTAAGCAGAAGCAGCTGTAGGTGACCCCACAGCTGGGAGAGTCAGTGCCAACACCAAATGCTGGCAGGAATGGCCATCACTCACGGGCTCCGCAGTGGACACCAGACCTTGCCACTGACCACAAGCCAAGAGTGGACAAAAAACAGAGGGCCCAGGAGCTAAAAAGAGTGGTACTGTGCATTTGTGGTGGCTCACGCCTGTGGGAATCCCAGCACTTTGGGAGGCCAAGGTGGGCAGATCACCTGAGGTCAGGAGTTTGAGACCAGCCTGGCCAATATGGGTAACCCATCTCTACTAAAAATACAAAAAATATTTAGACGGGCATGGTGGTGTGCACCTGTAGTCCCAACTACTCGGGAGGCTGAGGCATGAGAATCCCTTAAATCCACGTGGCGGAGGTTGCGGTGAGCCGAGATGGCACCACTGCACTCCAGCCTGGGTGACAAAGCAAGACTTTGCCTCAAACAAACAAAAAAAAGGAGTGGTTCTCAGGGACCCAGGCCTTCAGTCTGCTCTGGAAGACAGAAGAGGCCCGGCTACCCAGTCCCCTTCCCAACTTTGAACAGCAAGTAACTGAGGGCTTTTCAGAGGCTTCCTAAGGCACTTGGCCCTGAAGCCAGCGCCAGCCCTAGCCCTGGCGTTTTAGGTGTGGACTTCACCTTTGTTCAGAGTCACCTGTGGTGAAGCCTCGCTCAGTTCACCCAGAATAGCCTTTCTGCACGTGCTCCATGCAAGACAAGAGGGAGCTCTGGGGATGCGAGACTGCAGGTCACGGTCCCTGCCTGTAAGCACCACCCGACCTGTCCAAGCAGATGAGCCATCCCTATGGCCAAGGCAGTGCAGAGTGACCTGGGGAGGGTGACCTTGTTACAGTCAGGCAGATGGAAGCAGGGCAGGAGAGCCCCTACCCCAACTAGGCATGTCAGGCAACCATCAGCTGATGGTCCCGCAGTTGTTAACTGTCTCTCTAAATTAATGATTGGTCGCAGTCGGCACCACAGAAAGGCAGTCGCCCCATAGACAAAACCTGAAGCTGATGATCAGCGGCTTCCCTGTAAGATCTCCGGAGTTGGGTGACAAAGCTCATGCATGCACATTAAGAGTCAAAAAATGACGTTTAAATGGTGTTTAACTGCTGTGTGACCTCCTGGGAGCACTTGACTGGTACAGGAAGAACATGTCACGTGGGCACGCACACAGCTCCAGGAAACACCGCACACGCCCCCTCTCAGGCGCTGGCAGGCCACTGTGCATGTGGACGGCCCCCCAAGGGAAGAATCAGGAAAGGGACGCAGCCCCCCGGAAGCATGCCAATGTATAAGACCCCAAGTCACTGGTCAGACCGCACTTGAATCTCTCGTCACCCACCCGGCCGTCTTACGAGTGTACTTTCTTGCTCTAAAACTTGCCTCAGTCTCGCTCTGCCTCATGCCCCTTGGTCAGATTCTTTCTTCTGAGGCGGCAAGCACTGAGACCCATATGGATTCCCCTTCATGGACGTACTGATCCCAAAGGCCACTGCCACTCTGAGCAGAGGCCTGGAGGCCTGCGGGGCCCGGGGGAAGCTACACCGAGGTGGAAAGTCAGCAGCGTTCCTCTCGCCCTGACCTGCCTTACATGTCGAGCTTCAGCCTCATCAGCCCGGGGCACTAATCATTCATTTCCTTGAGTTCTGCAGGTAACTTAGGCTTGCTAACCTAACAGTTAAGAGCCACTGCCTAAGGACAGATGGGATTTAGCCAGACAGTGACCAGACAGGGCAAATGTGAGGCTAGGGGTGGCTAAAAACTACCAAGAAGGAAACCAAGTCCCCCTCCCTCCCAGTGGCTTATGAGTGTCAAGGCCTCCCTGAAATCCACTGCCCCGCCCCGCTCCAGGAAGCCCTGTTCACAGTAGGAAGCAGAACAGTGACTGCTGAGGGCAGAGAGAGGTCAGGAAAGACCCCGGGCCAGGGGGACCTCCCCACACCTGCCTGGGCTTCTGTCCTGATGGGCCCAGGCACCCCTGGGCCCTGCTTTCCTTGAAGCTGCCCTCGGTCTGGGCAGAGCAGCCCAGCCCAGGTGGACGCTGATGGACACAGAACTCAGAGGTAAACGCCACACGCATGATCCTTGGGACCCCCAGAAACAACCTGGGGCAGGGAGACCCGCCAGGCGCCGCAGGTAGACTCAGGCTCCCAGCTGAAGGGACTGTGTGGCGGAGCATGCGGCCCTCTGGGGAGCGCAGTCCCTCTTTGGCTCTGTTCATCATAAACCAGGAGACCCTGAGGGAGCCTCCTGCTTGTCGGCCCAGGGTGTCAGGATGACTGTCAGAGCCCGAGAGAGACGGGCGCAACGGTGGCCATCAGAGGTGGCCAGGGCATGGTGGGCTATGCTGGCAGAGCCCTCGTAACTGCCATAAAAAATGAATAGCAACCCCAGTGGTGAACACTGAGGACTGGCGTGTTGACCTCACCACTAGAAAATGTCACACACACATGCGGCCTGCAGCCCTCGAGCCGGGAAACGTTCTACATGAAAGCCCAGAGTGCGGCAGAGGAGTGCAGGCCCACTCAGGCATCTGTTCCCTGAGCCCATGGGACCCTGGGAACCAGCCAGCCACGGTGGGAGGGGTCCCACCTGCATTAGGGTAGGAGGAGGACCCAGTACCAGTTCCCTTCACTCACTCACCCGTGCTGGGGTTGTAAACGTCCCCGTCGTTCACCAGCACTTTGTTAAAGAGGACAACGCCCCCATCGCTGGGGAAAGGCTTCTGGGTGAGGCCCGCAGAAAAAGACACCAGAGAAGGCACCGGAGCTCCTGGAGCAGAGAAAGGATGGAATGGATTGACCTGGATGCTTCTGTCCTCTAGGGGGAGGGCCTGGAAAACTGAAGCCTACATGTCAGGCCCATTTTATTTCACCCAAAGTGGTGAAGCAAACTCCTCACGCCCGAGAGCAAGAGGGTTCCCTGTCTAAGATCAGCAGGCAGGACAGCTGAGGAATCTGAGAAACTGGACAGGCTCTTGTTAGGAGGGTGTGTGTGAGGCTGGGCATGTAAGCATATGAGATGGGTGGGGGTGTGTGTGTGTGTGCACGCACACTCATGACCACACGTGTTAGGAGGCCAGGCCAGGCAGTGGGTGCATCATCATCTAGGGAGCTGCTTCCTTACTAATAAATCAATAAAACCTGGAGCCCCAGGAAGCTCATCAGGACCACACAAGGGCAGAGGCCCACCCAGTGATCCCTTTGGGAAACTCAATGAGCTGGGATGATGGAGGAAGGAAGATTCCTCGTTTCGGGCCTGACTCTGGCCCTCTCTTGGGAGTGAACCTTGGGGAATTTAGTTCACTGTAGTCAGCTGAGGGCTGTCCCAGTGCTGGTGGGTGGGGAAGGGCTGGGCCCAGGCTTGATCTGTGCTAATAGCTTGGAGGGAGGAGGCAGGAAATGCAGAGGAGGGGCAGAGGCCACCAAGGAGACTGCTCCTCCTGCCCCTGGTCTCTCAGCAGACGTACCTGGGGAAGCTACAGGAGGTGACTTTGGGTATCCTGAAAAACAAAAAGGAAATGGCATGTCAAACAAGATCCTAAGCACCAGCTCCTTGTTCTGAGTCCCCTTTTTTCTCCTTGCTCCTCCCTCACAAGTTCAAATCGAGTCTTCACTATTAAAGAGACATAGAACAAGGGCACCCACTGTCACTGCCCTCCTAGAAGCAGAGGTGCATTTGTGCCCGCCTGTCCCTGCTTCCTCGCTAGCCCATTTATCCCTGGCAGGGAAGAGGGCACTGAGGGCAAGCTGGCTCCAGGAAAGATTTGGGTGCTGGAGCCTTGGAGACTTCTCTGCGACTGAGAGAGTCACACAAGCCAGCTAACATTTGCCCTCTAGCAGTGTTATCTGTTCAAGAGCTTTGGCTTCAGCTAGACTGAACACAGTCCTTATTCAATGGAGGCATGGATGGGTGGGTGCCTAAGTGCAGGGACAAATAGATAGATGAGTGGATACATGCAGGGAAGACTGCACAGCTTGATGCGTGGAGGGATGTGCATGGATACATGGGTGCGTGGGTCCCTGGGGTGCCCCAGCCTCTGCATATGAGGATGCATATGTGGGTGGATGGATAGATGCATAGATTGGTGGATGGATGTGTTGATGGGTGGATACATGGATAGATGTGTGGGTGGGTGGGTGGATGGATGGAAGGGTGGATGGAAGGGATACACAGATAGATGCATGGGTGAGTGCTGCATGCATGGAAGGGTGCATGGATGGACGAATGAGTGAACAAACAGCCCAAGAGAGCCTAAGCACCCATGATACATGGAACTAACAGAAGATAAGTGTTATCTTAGAAAACGCAGGACATCTGCCTAGGAGCTGTGATCACTGCAGCTCAGGTGTCTTAGAAGGAATAGAAAAAAGAGCTGGTGAGAGGAAATGTCTTCTTGTCTTCTCAGCAGTGACCTGGCCTTCCAGACAGCCATGGGCATCAGGGGCCACGGGTGTACTAGGCTATCACTGATGGGGAACGACCCCAGCCCTGCCAGTGTCTGCCTGTCCCTGATGGTCAGCCTGGTCTGACTCAGAGGGGACTGGTTTGCATTGTTCTATGCATGTATCTATGGCAGGTGACATGATCTGCCGCATTCAGGGTCATCTGTTTATCTGTTATAGCCACAAATCTGTTTCCTCATCTGTAAAACAACACTGGCTTCATGGTACCATTGGGAGGGGTGCAGGAGATCCGGTTGCGGTTCAGTCCCTGGCTCGTGGTGGGAATCCCACAAATGCTCACTTCCTTCTGGCTCCTGTACTGTGACACCACCCCCACTGTCACCATAACAGTAATGGTGTGGACATTCACAACTCATGGGGAGCACCGCCCAGTGGGGCACTGAACTGGGCTTTTCTCCATCCTCACAGTAACCCTCTGAGGTCCTGCACTCTCCTCATTTTGTAGTTGAAGGAAGCTCAGAGAGCTCAGGAAGCTGCCCCGAGTCCCAAAGCCTGTGGTTGACAGCCCTCCTGCCTAGCCAGGCTGCTGTGCCACCTGCTTTGCTACTACCCAAGCTCCCAATACCCTTCTGGCTTCCAAGATCCTTCCTGCTGGGAATCAGTGAGCTGCCATGTGGCACTGGTACTCCAGCCGGCCGGGCCATTCTAAGTATGGACGACTGCAGTGTCCCTGAGGCGCCCCAGCCTCCGCGTGCTGGATTAGCATGAGTGACCCCTCAGGCCTCGGCATCCCTCCAAAGCTGCACTTCTGAACTTGTCCCCCTGAAGGCTGGACCCCGGCCCGCCAAGCCCCTCAGCAGACCCCAAGGCTCAGGTGGAAGGTCTGGACGAGCCCCGCACTCCTCCCCATGCTCCTCACCCGGTGCGCCCGCAAAGCCTTCTGCGCTGGGGACGGTCCCGCTCCCGGTGTGGCCGTCCACACCCCGCGGCAGGCCCCGCCCCGACACGCCCGCGCCTGCGGGAGGCCCGGCCTGGCCCGTCTCCATGATGACCCCGGTGGAGCCCGGCAGCTGGGGCCGCGCGGTCCGGCCGGGCCAGGCGGGCAGGGGCGGCCTCTCCTCGGGGGGCCGCGGCTGCAGGGGCCGCTGGGGCAGGACGGGCCGCTGGCCCGCGGGCGGCCGTCGCGCAGGGTCCTCCGGGGTTGCGGGGCCGCTGGGCCTCGGCGGGGTGGGCTCGGGCTGCGGTGGCTCCTTGGGGGTCTCTGCGGGTGGCGGGGACGAGGGCGCCTCCGAGGGCTCCTCCGCTGGGCGTCGGGAAAAAGAAAAAAACACACGGGATTAGGAAACCTCAGCCCTGAACGCCCCGTCGGGGTCCCCTCCATGAGCCCCGGCGAGTGGGGTCCCCGTGAGGACTCCGTGGCCACCCCCGCGACATCACGCTAGCAGGACACGCGGGCGTCCGCCTGCATCTTCCGAGGGCGCCGTGGGTCACCCGGGAGCCGCCAGGGACCCCTGCCCCGGGCTGGGGGGTTCCAGCCTCTCCTGCGTAGACGGCTGCACTCTCCAGACCGGTTTGGCTCCGGCACCCAACAATTCCCGGTTTCACAGCGCGCGGACACCATGGGTGCATCGCAAAGGACTGAGGGACCTGATGCCACCGACCCCCTCACACTGTCTGAACCACGCTCCTCCCAGGGTCCCCGGCCTCTCCCGCCGGCTGCCGAGGGCTCAGGCTCCACGGGGGCCACAGCCACAGCGCCCACGTCGCCAGCCGAAGGGACTTCCAACGGAGGAACCTCCCGATTCGCATTTCCCAGCCCTCTTGGGAAGCAGCCGGAAGCTGCCGCCCTTTCCTCCTCTGAATTCGTTCCTGGAACTAGCCCTCCAGGAAGCCCCTCCCGACCGTCCACAGGACGCCTAAAAATACCCGGGTCTGGCTGAGGAACCGCTGGCAAAGCAACGCCATCCCCCGCCCCCATCAGTCTGGTGCCCACAATGCCCAGAGCTCCAAAGCCCAGCGATTAGGACCCATCAAAAATCAGTGACTGCATCTTGACCTGCTGTCTAGTTTTGTTTTAAAACTCACTAAGCGGGCCGGGCGCGGTGGCTCAGCCTGTAATCCCAGCACTTCGGGACGCCGAGGCGGGGGGATCACTTGAGCCCCCAAATTCGAGACCAGCCTGACCAAGATGGCGAAACCTCATCTCTTCCAAATATACAAAAATAAAATAAAATAAAATAAAATTAAGCTGGTGTAGTGGAGCATACCTGTAATCCCAGCTACTCCGGAGGCTGAGGCAGGAGAATCACTTGAACCCAAGAGGTGGAGGTTGCAGTGAGCCGAGATAGCACCACTGCACTCCAGCCTCACTAAGCTGGGGAGAAGGGCAGTGGAGGTGGTAATGGGTTCAAAAATATAGTTAGATAGAATTAATAAGATCTAGTATTTGATAGCACAACAGGGTGACTGCAGTCAGCAATTATCTTTTACACATTTTTAAATAAAAGAGTAGAATTGGAATGTTTGTAAAGAAATGATAAATGCTTGGGGTAATAGATACCCCATTACCCTGATTATTACACACTGCATGCCTGTATCAAAATACCTCATATACCCCATACATATATACATCTACTCTGTACACATAACTGAAAATTTAAAAAATAAAACTAAGATAAATATGGCAGATCAAATACATGCTCCCCCCCTCCACCCACAAAGGCAGGTTTGCCAGAACACCCTGAGAGAGATGGTTTCTCCAACAGCCTTTCCTAACCAATGTTCCATCAGAGAAGCCCAAGAGAAAACAATTTGATTACTTTCTCTCTTTTCCCTCAGGATGATACAGAGCTAATTCCATTCTAGATATAGAGAAGTTAGTTCATTCCGTACAATAGAATGGCATCAGGGTTCACATCTCTTTGGAACCCTGCTTGAAAAAGGCTGGGTTAGACAGAGAAACTGAGGCAGGGGTATTGAAAACCATGGAGATACCAGCTACAGTGGAAGACAGGAGTAAGACACCAGTCTAAAAACACTAAGTGAAAGTCTGCTCCCTGAATAAGGAGACTCACAGTCCCCATCCTCTGTTAAGCTCCCAGCCACTTGCTTATACCTCTAGCTAGAGATAGAAGGATTCTTCAAATTGACCCTATAATGATGCCCACAGTCATGAAACTCTATCTAGTGTCTCCCCGTTAAATGTGAACCAAAGTCAAAATCACCGGACACAGGAGGAAAGCCGCCAGTGTGAACGACAGGGACCAAAGCAAGCCACACCAACTAATGAAAAGGAACTCTAAAGAGACAGACACAGTGCAAGAAAATAAACACATACTACCCTCAGAGAAGCAGAAGACACTGCATCCAAGATGCAAGAATTGTTTGCCATACAAAAGGGATAGTCAGAGAATAAGGGTGAGCCTTTGCTGATTAAAATCACTCGCCAAAATCAGATTTCAATGAAAGGGGCTGGTAGACAAAAATCAAGGAAATCTTTCAGAAGATAGAAGATGATGACAAAATGATGAAAAATAGGAAGGAAATCATAAGAAAATTAAAGGGTCAACCTAGGAAGTCCTTCCAGAAAAAGAGAGATCAGAAAAACTGGTATGTAGGGGTAATGGAGTGGTAAGGAGAGAATTATCAAATAAACACACAACTTCCCAGAACTGAAGGAAATGAAAGATCCCAGCACAATTATTGAATAAAAGGAATAAACCAAGCCACATTCAGAACAGTGAAGATAAAAAGGAGATATTACAAACTTCAAGGGAAAAAAATATAAACATTGCAAATCAGGAAGGCATCACCAGGCTTCTCAATAGTATTGGAAACTAGAAGAGAAGGGAACAATGTCAAATATTGATAGAATATAATGGTCAACCTTGAATTCTATACCCAGCAAAAATACCCATCAATTAAGATATTTTTAGACAGGCAATACTTTAAAAATTTTTTAAATGCTATCTCTCAAGCACCCTTTCTTAAAAAGGTATTGGGAAATGTGCACTACTGAAACAAGGGGAGTAAAATGAAAGAGCAACAGAGAGTAAAGAAAGCGGAGAGAGGTTAAAGACATTTCTAGGATAGTAGTGAAGGCAGGCTCAGATTGAAAGCCTTATTGCAAAAGTCTAGAGAATAACCAGTCCGGGTTAGATCAGAACGAACAAGAATTCCAGGAAGGAGGTCAATTTTTTAAAAAATGGAACTGACAAATGATCTGATACTTTTTATGATATAGAAAATTGTATTAAGAGGCTGTTGACGGGTAGGAAGACTCCAAAATAGACACATAGGGTATAAGCAACATGTAGGAGAAAAGTAAAAAGGAAAGTAACACAATCTTAGAGAGCTATTGAGCTCAGCATAGCGTAGACGTTGCATATTGACTGTAGGATAACTCTGTTGGGAATTGGGAGGAAGGGGAGTCAATATACAATGTCTAAAGCTGATAAATCAATTTAGAAATACAGAGGTAAGTACCAAAGAAACAGCTGGAAGAGTTACATGTGGCTGCCTCTGGGGCATGGGAAGAAGGATGGGGAAGGGGGCAGGGGAGCTGGTTTTCATTATGAGCTTCTCAGTGTTATTTTACTTATTTTTATAAAATATAATTGTAGAAGACACTGAGGGCCTGTTTCTGACCTTTCCCCTCTAATCCAAGCACACTTGAGTCAACTCCTCATCTTCCTTTTCTTTCCTCCTCCTCTCTGGACACTGTCTCCCCGGCTCAGAAGCTGGCCTGCCTCCAGGGCACACGCCTCTGCCTGAGCCCCACCCACCCTTCCCTGCTCTTCTTGGATCGGCTCCATCTGACATCACTCCTCTCTCTTCTCAACCTCTCTTTCCTTCCTCCCCCACTAGTTTCTTCCTTTCAGCCCAAGCGTATGTCTCTCCATTCAAAACTCAGGGGGAAACAGAATTTTCCTCTGTCCTCCAACCATCGATAAGTTACAGTCAGCAAAGCATCTTAAAATGGCAAAGCACAGGCCACCCAAACTGGCCCTTATTTTCTTCCCTGTCCCCACCAACCCTTCAAATCACCCTTTGCCTCTGAAATCCGCCCTTGTTCTCCCTCATCCAGGCACACGGAGTCCTATTTTACTCTTCCTTCTTCTTTGGTCACCCCCTCCCAATCTTTCACACACAAATTTGTTGCTAGACCCAGCTGATTCTAATTTTGAAATATCGCTTGGATCCTTCATTCACACCTTTTCCAGAATGCTCTTTAGAAAGCATTCTCATATTATTTTCTGCTCAAAAATCTTCCATTGTTCTCCACTTCTCGTAAAAATCAGACTCACTGTCCTCGGCCTGACATTCTGAGCCCTCGCCTCCTTTGGCTGCCATCAGTATGCTCACTGGTACCCAGCTCTCATGTGACTTCCCTGACTTCGTGCCTTTGCCATGTGCACCCCTGAAATGACCTCTTCCAGCACCCTCACTGGAAGCACCCTCACAACGGCACCCACTCCTGAAGTCCCAGTTCAAAACCACCTCTTCCATGAAGCCTTCTTGGATTGGTCCAGCAGGCTTGAACAATCCTGCCTCTGCACCAGGAAGCAACATGGACCTTTGGTGGCTCTTTCTGTGGTTCAGACCTTTCCTGTCTGGCTGACTGATGAGTACTTGAGCATCTTAATTCTCTGCCATCCCCAGGGCCTAGCACAAGGCCTGGTAACTGACACTAAACAATTTAAGTATTGGGTGAATAAAAGAAGGCTGAACTTATCTATGACAGGCACTGTGGGCTATGCACCCTAATTCCTGCCAGCCATTAAATTTGGGAACCCTAATTTTGCCAAAAATAATTGCCATTCTGGGGTCCTAACAAGGCAGTTCTGATACATATAGGACAGTGATCATTCTGTCTTTTACTATAATCCATTTTAACATATCCATTACTCCCTCAACACCCACACTTGTTGCACTAGTGGAAAGCCGAGGAAAAAGAATGAACTAGATACTGCTTGAGCCAAATATCCTCAGTAGATCTCCTTGGGGAGTCTGTGCATGAGTGCCGTGGACAGCTGAAGGCTCCAAAGCAGCCCGCCACATCACAGCAGGGATAGTCATGAAAAAGCAACGTCTCATTCGGATGGGTGCCCCCATCCCTGGCCTCTCTCAGCTCCGGCTCAGGCCACAGCATCACGTGGGGTGCCGAACGCACACATTTATGACCAAGTCTTAACAAAGGCTGGAGAGCACTCTGCTCATTCTGGAAAGAGACCTCTCCAGCAGCCGACTGCTTTCTGAACTGAACATGTGTTTCTAATTCAAGAACGGACCATTTGAAATGAATTCTTCATAAGAGCCAAGGGTTGCTCCTCATGTGTTTTAACTCCTGAGGAATGATAGGGACAGACCAGCCACACCACACCAGGCCTGCCTGACACCCCGCACGGGTCGGGTAGGGTCACAGCCTCACCATGGGTGAACCTGACATGTAGGGATTGAAGGCCATTCCCTCTCCTCGAAAGCTCCTATTGAAAGTCAATTTCAAAACCAAACATCAATTTCAACTTTTACTAAAACAAAGACTTTCCTAAGAAAATCCCCAATAATTCATGGGCTGATGTGCCAAAAAACAAGTGTCTTCCCCCTGAACTAACACCCTCGCTCATTAAGGAGTCAGGGGTTGCCTCCTGTCTCCAGGAAGCCCTGCTTTCTGCAAGAGCCCTGAGCAGCTGGGCTGCAGGAGGAGACCTGGGGAAAGGGTTGGTCCTGTTCTTGGCAACTAAGGGGTGTCTTGTCACAGAACAGAGGCTGTTGGAGAAAGCCTGGCCTTAGCCGTTAGAGCCTGTGGCTGAGACTTGGCTGTGGGAAAGCCACTGAAACCTTGTCCATGCAACGGGCTCAACCTGCAGTGCCCTCCTGTCATTCAGGCAGAAATTGATGCCAATCAGATGAAGCAATGGATGCAGGTATGCCCTGCTAATGCCCCACTATTTGTAAAACACTGTGCAGATGTTAAGTGTAATTCATCAGAAGTCCAGTGAAGGTGAAATCTGATCTCCCTGCCATCCAAAAGGTATACCTGCTGACCAAATGCTGAAACTGGAGAAGTGTTTTAAAGATGCTGATCAAGACTTCAGACTTTAAAAAAAAAAAAGGCATCAAAGTGCTGACATACAGAAAGCTAAGTGGATGGACGGAAGATGCTTTCACAGTTGACTGCTCCGCTGAGTGGCAAAGCTCTAGTTCCTGGGAAATAACCCCCATACCATCACGGACTGAAGCATGAGAAATGCTGGACTCATCAGAAAATTCAGAGAAACTGTGGCTTGTGGTGCTGAATGGGTGCGGGGTGAGCTTAGACAAACGGGCTTTTTCGAAGCAACAGTTGTTAGTCTTCCCTGAAGGACAGGAGGGCAGGCCACCAAGCTGGCTGACAAGTAGGCATGCAAAAGGATCCCTGGAGCTGAGAAGGCAAACGTGCATTCCCTGGAATAGTTCTACTCCAAGTCAATGGCCATCTCAATGCTGCTTTTGAGCTGGGCACTGTGGCTCATGCCTGCAATCCCAGTACTTTAGGAGGCTGCAGTGGGAGGATCGCTTGAGGCCAGGAGTTCAAGACCAGCACTTTCAACATAGCCAGACTGTCTTGATAAAAAAAACTTTAAAAATTAGCTGGGCATGGTAATTTGTGCCTGTAGTTCTGGCTATTCAGAAGACTGAGGCAGGAGGATAGCATGAGCCCAGGAGTTCAAGGCTATAATCACACCACTGTACTCCAGCCTGGGCAACAGAGCAAGACCCTATCTCAAAAATAAATAAGTAAATAAATAAATAAATGCTGTTTTTGAAATTGGTTTGAATGGAAAAAAAAAAAAAAACCCTTGAGCTTCTAAGAGGGAGCACTGTGTTGGCAGAAGGTACCATATTGACACCAACATGATAAGAATCCAGACCTAACAATGTGAAACCAGTAGAATAGGGCTAAATACAGAATATGGATCTAAATTTCTGCCAAGTACAAACTAGTGAATGTTGAAATATAAATACAGCTTTAGTCATGTATGCTAGAATCCGTGGCAATACATTTGAGCTAGAAAGTAATTTGCTATCACGGAACCCCAACAGAGAAGGCACTCACCCAGCTGAGCATCAGCAGCACTTGGAATTTTTAAATTTTTTTTAGAAATTCACAAGCTAGGCCAGGCGTAGTGGCTTATATCTGCAATGCCAGCACTTTGGGAAGCTGAGGTAGGTAGATCACCTGAGGTCAGGAGTTTGAAACCAGCCTGGTCAACATGGTGAAACTCTCTCTCTACTAAAAATACAAAATTAGTGGGGTATGGTGGCAGGCGCCTGTAATCCCAGCTATTCGGGAGGTTGAGACAGGAGAATTGCTTGAACCCAGGAGGCAGAGGTTGCAGTGAGCTGAGATTGTGCCACTGCACTCCAGCTTGGGCAACAGAGCAAGACTCCATCTGGAAAAAAAAAAAAATAGCGAGAAAGAAATTCACAAGCTGATTCTAAAATTTACATGGGAGTGCATAGGAGGGTCTATACTGCTTGATTTTAAGACTCACTATAAAGCTACACAAATAAGCTACCAGGAGAGACCTCAAAAACTGGAACAGAATTGAGTGCGTAAGTGGGCTCACACAAAACTGACTTCTCCTGGTGCAGTGTCAAAGTCAGTGGTTCATTCTGTGTCCTCCCTCCCCCCTACCTCCTCTTTGTTTTTGGGCACAGCTTACCTGGGGTGGGCAGATCCCACTGCCTCTGGGGTAGCCTTCCTTCAATTTCCAGGACTAGAGCCAGCAGTGTTTTTGTTTTAGTCACAAATTTAATGACAAATTCCTGGGCCTCACCTCATCCCTGCTGAACAGCAATCTCCTGAGTGAGCCCAGGAGTTCCTTTTTTGTTGTTTTTTTTGTTTTGTTTTGTTTTGTTTAAGATCCCAGAGGCATTTATGCACGCAGCTCTGGAAAAGCTCTGTTCTCAGAGCACTGCAGCTCTAAGTTCAAGGCTAAGATGCAGAAAAGCAGCTGCGGTTTATACAAACCGAAGAGCATTGTAGAAACCTGGTGCCCGCAGGATAAAGGGGGAGAGTTGTCAGGAGTTCCCTATGGCCTGAATATAAGCAATTTATTGAGCCTTTAAATGTTTATAAAACCCTAAATCCATCATGCTGCCTTGGGCCTAAACTCTCCCCAAACTCAGCTGATCTCGAGTTGGGGCAAAGGGGTCAGAATGTTGGCATCAGGCAGTGCCCTGACCAGGCTTTCTGGTTAACTAGTTATTTGAGAAGGCTGTGCTTTTTCATTCTTATAACTTAAATAACTCCAGAAAAATAGTAGGCTGAAACCTGCAGCACTCCTAAAAGAAACGCTATGATGAAAATTACTCAGAGACATGAGCAGAAAGGGGTGGGAGAACAGAAAAAGGAAGTGATGCCGTTGTCTAGTGTGCCGACATCTACGCCGGCCGGCTCTTCTTGGAAGCGTGACATCTGGAAAGAGAAGTCCCCCGCACACAGCTCCATCCCTCTGCCTACCCTTCCTGCTCGCCACCAGCACCCCTTCCTTCCCCCACTGGGAGAGGAACAGTGGGAGGGCGGGGTCCAGCTGAGGCTCAGCCTCTGCGTGGGGCCAGGGGAAGCTAAAGCCAGCTGGGGAGGGCGGGCTGTGCCATTCTCCACATGCTGCTGCCACTGGGCTGCAGGCTGGGGCATCCTGGGTCCCAGGCATGGAGACAGCCTCCGCTGTCTCCCTGTGAATCACTCATGGGTCACTCAGACTCGAGTGGGGGGTAAGGCTGGACAACTTGGGGAAAAGGAACTAAAGAGGGTGCCTGCTGAGACAGGCTGAAGGCTCGATGCTCCCCGCACCTGTGAAAATGGGAGTGAGCCCATCTGGGAAGGAGGGCTCAAATCCGTGACCACACTGTATAGGGAGTAAAGGGCCTCGAGCCTCCTTTCCATTTAGAACCTAATTTGTTCATAAGTGATGAGATTCTGCTCAACAAAACTATTGATCCATGAGCTACATGAAGCTGTGAATGCTGAAAAGGGAGATCTCCACGCTTTTTTTTTTTTATTTTTAAGAGACAGGATTATGCTGTACTGCTCAGGCTAGAGTGCAGTGGTGCGATCATAGCTCACTGCAGCCTCAGACTCCTGGGCTCAAGGGATCCTCCTGCCTCAGCCTCTAGAGTAGGTGGAACCACAGGTGCACACCACCACACCCAGCTAATTTGTAATTTGTACAGACAGGATCTCACTGTGTTGCCCAGGCTGGTCTTGAACTCCTGTGCTCAAGTGACCTTCCTGCCTTGGCCTCCCAAAGTGCTGGGATTACAGGCATGAGCCACTGCCCAGCCATTTCTAAAGCTTTTTATACTGTCTATTTGAACCCTAATTTTAAAAAGAAGAAAAAGAAAGGGAAAGCAAGAAAAACAAAGAAAACCCGTGGCCATCTACAGCATCCCCGGAGCCACCAGGCGCCTCACCCTGTGTCTGCTGTGTTTACAGGCCCTCTCTCCCTCTTCCAAGGCTGGAGGGCCTGGGGGTTTATAGGCAGAGAAAGGGAGAAAAGTTCAGTCATGAATAGATTAAACATCCATTCTAGGGGATGCAAGGTTTAAGTAATAGGTAATATTTCCTGAGTGATTACCAAGTCCAGGACACTAGTTAATCATCCACTGTTTATAAGCATGGATGAGCTGAGATTTCAATGGAAGTAATCACTCCCCAAATCCTTCAATAGTTTCTCATGGCACTTAACATCCAGCTCCTTTATCACAGCCTCGAAAGCCCGCATGATCTCATTCCTGCCGTCGCTTTGACCTCATTGCCCATGACCTTCTGCTTTGCTTATACACTTGGCCATACCAGTATTCTGGGCTTTTCAAAAGAGCTTCCTCATAGCCCTTGGGAGTGCTGTTCCCTCTGCCTGGACCGTTTTCTCAAAAGTATATATATATTTTTTGTATGTTTTGTAGAGACAGGGACTCCCTGTGTTGCCCAGGCTGGTCTGGAACTCTTGGGCTCAAGCAATACACCCGTCTGAGCCTCGCAAAGTGCTGGGATTACAGGCATGAGCCACTGTGCCCAGACGTGTGGACCTTTTGTCCCCCAACCCCCTGCTCCAAAAAAATTGTCCAGGTGCACTGGTTCATGCCTGTAATTCCCAGCACATGTAATTACAGCACATGCCTGAATCCCAGGCTGAGGCAGGCAAATCACTTGAGTCCAAGGGTTATGAGACGAGCCTGGGCAACATGGGAAAACCCATCTCAAAAAAAAAGAAAAAAAAACCATTAGCTGGGCATGATGGCACGTGCCAGTAGTACTAGCTACCTGGGTGGCTGAGGTGGGAGGATTACCTGAACCTAGAAAGGCTGAGGCTGCAGTGAGCTGTGATTGCACCACTGTACTCTAGCCTGGGTGACAGAGCAAGATCCTGCCTCAAATATATATATCTGGCTGCGCACAATGGCTTATGTTTGTAATTTCAGCGCTTTGGGAGGCTGAGGTGGGTGGATCACCTGAGGTCGGGAGTTCAAGACCAGCCTGACCAACATGGTGAAACCTTGTCTCTACTAAAAATACAAAAATTAGCTGGATGTGGTGGCAGACACCTGTAATCCCAGCTACTTGGGAGGCTAAAGCAGGAGAATCGCTTGAACCCGGGAGATGAACATTGCAGTGAGCCAAGATCGTACCACTGCACTCCAGCCCCAGCTACAGAGGGAGACTCCATCTTGAAAAAAAGTTTATGTATATATATATAAAATATATATTATATATTATATGCAATATATATACTATATATATGCTATCTATATATATGTGTGTGTGCATATAATTTCAGGAATCCCTTTTAAGCCCAAGGAAGAACACCTGCCCTTAACAGAAGGACACGAAAGAGACTTGGATCTATTTAAGCATCAGTTGAAGACCCTTCTTCTCCCCTATTGGCTGCTTCTTGGATAATTCAGCCTCACCTCAGTGATGCTTCCAAAGGAAACAGGATCTGTGAAGAGGGCAACAGGCTAAGTAGAAACACCACTGTGTGTGTTCCTGGTCTGGTGATCTGCTTACTGGTCCAAAACTGTCACACATCTTTACCTCTGGACCTGTGCTCACTGTGGTAGATATCATGACCACCATTAATCCCCCTTCCTTCCCCAAACATACCAGCCACATCACCCTTCAAGAGCAGACCTGCTTTAACAATAGAGTGTGGCAGCAGTGATGCTGCTCCAGCTCTGGGCTAGCCTGTGGGAGGCCCAGCAGCTTCCACTTCCCTTGACAGTTGCCATAGTCTGACTACTTGAGACCGCCATGCTAGGAGGAAGCTCCAGCTGGCCACATGGAGAGAGAGGGGCCAGGTGGAGGAGCACCGAGGCACCAGACATATGACCGAGTCTTCACAGACCTTCCAGTCAACCGCAAGCCGAATGCAGCTGAGTGGGCGACTCGAGTTGATGCCACATAGAGCAGAAGAACCGCTGAGCCAAGCCCTGCCGGGGTTCCTGACCTACAGAATAATGGAAACTAATACATCTTTGTTGTTTTAAGCCAGCAAGATTTGGAATGGGTTGTTATAAAGCAATAAATAGCTAATCCACGATGTCCTCCCCTCCTGCTTTCTGAATCCCACCCATCCCTCAATCAGATCCAGTAACACCTCCTCCTGGAAGCTTCTCTCATCTCACCTCATTCCTCACCCCATCAGCCTCTGTACTCTGCTGGGTAAACACCTACACTGAGGGCTCGGCTCAGGGCTCTCTCCTGAGAAACCCTCCCTGACTTCCACTGTGGGTGCTTCTCGGAACACCCAAGGTGTCTCATGCACACCCCATTCCTGTGACCACCTGTCTGCTTGTTTCCCCATCAGACTGTCTTTTATCCACATACTCCCCCATACAGCCATTACCTACCACATAATAGGGGCTCAGTAAGATCCTATGAACTAAAGGGATCAACCGCTATGATCTCATTCACTCTCTCTGCAGACCACTGTGAGTCTCTTTCCCACTGTGATTGCAAATGCTTTAGACTAAGGATTATACCTACTTATCTCCAGGTCCCCCAAGAGCCTTGCACGTGGTAGGCACTCAATAAACATTCTGTTGACTTTTAACTGATTGACATGTCACTTTCATGGTAACCTTAGCTCCAGATTCTCCCATGTCCCTCTGATACTCAGGTTCCGGGTCTCCTAGACCTGGATGCTAGACAAGGGCAGAGGAGGCTCTGCTTGTTTATTTCTGGCTCTTTTCCAATCAATGAAATCCTCAAAACTCCATGCAGTCTACACTCACCACAATGAGTTCAGTCCAAAGGGATAATGTTTTGTAAGCCACATTCTCTTTTAAAAGGATTCACACCCCCAACTCCTGCTGCAACAGACAAATGTGAAAATGTTAACACAGCTTCCCACGCCACCAGAGAGTTCCAAATCAACTGGAAATATCTGATTCAATCTGTTATCGTAAGACACAGACCAGACAGCGTTGTCACCACAAGGGACAATCATTCTATGAACACATACATGGTCTTGTGACCTCTACTCAACATTCCAGAGATAGAGGAGCTGTGTGGCCCTGGAGTGGGGGAAGGGCTGGGTTATAAATAGTGAGGTACAGCAGGCTGGACACTGGGGTGGGGGCCAGATTCCTGGTCCTCCTGGGTCTAGGTGACTCCTCATCTGCAAGATAAGCACAGTGCTCTGGGGACATCCAGGGCATTTTCCTACCTACCTCGGACCCTCTCCACCCTCCTGAGCTGCCAGGACCTGGCCCTGGCTCTCCCTGGCCAAGCCAGAGCTTGCCTGCTTCCCATGTTCTAGCCTGCCCTGCCTTGGGTTTTATGTCACATCTGGGACTTGAACATAAAATCCCAAGGCTCAGAGAGGCCGTAAAGTCTCAGTTCCTTGTGCAAGGGCCTGTGTCACCCGGAGCGGAACCAGGTCAGGGAAGTAAAAGTCCCAAAGGCAAGGAAGGGAGAAAAGAAAACAGGGACGGGGAGGTCAGGAAATAGGCTCCTTCTAGCACAAAGCAGGCCCCTCAACAAGTCCCCGTGGACCAAGTAAGTCTGCACTCAGCTCTGGGAGACACACAGACATCATGGCTGGACTGGAAGAAAATAATTCTTGGATGTAGCCTGGCCTGGTTCCCATCCTGGCTCCCACTGAACAGCCACATGACTTCGGGCACATTTTCACTGTTGGAAAACGGCCTTTCTGTGAGGCCGTGATGGAATTCAGTCCCCCTGAAGGGACTAAGCCGGAGCTGTACATACAAAGTGCTCAAAAACGTGAGCTCCCTCTTCCTTCCTTTCACACCCGGACTCCAACTAGAGAGGGCTGGCTCATGTCTGAGGCTGTCTCAGGGTATAAACCCAGGTACAAGAGAAGTTCTGTCCTTCAAGGAGGCTGCGTTTAGCACCCCCAGGTAGCAAAAAATCTTATTGCATATATTACTCATTCATTCATTCATTCGTTCAACACACATTTGTTGAGTGCCTAAGGTGTAGCCAGCATTGCTCTCAGCACTACTGCTGAGCTTCCTGGATCCAGGCACTATGGAGCTTTAGATAGTTCCTGCCCCTAAACTGCTCTCATCCACGGTCGTGTCTGGAAACAAATATGACAGCATCCTATCTGCCATCAGCTAAGCCCTGAAGATGATAATGACACAGATAAAAAGTGATGCCTGAAGAGAGGTATGTAGGAGACTCCCTAGGTAGAAGAGAGGACAACATCCACTGCCCCAAGCTGTTATGCCAAAAATGTGACCCCAACTCTGAGCTCACCAACCTGATTCTATAGATAATGTTTTGCCATCCGTCTGTGGGAAGAACCAGTTTTCCTCTTTTATTTTCAATGTGTTGTGAACTGATATTTTTGTAAAATACATAGATCATGTGCTTAAACACTGCAATGTTGTTAGTTTATTTATTTGAGATGGTACCTCACTCTGTTGCCCAGGCTCCAGGAGTGCAGTGATGCAATCTCGGCTCACCTTAACCTCTGCCTCCCAGGTTCAAGCAAGTCTCCCACCTCAGCCTCCTTACTAGCTGGGACTACAGGCGCATGCCACCACACCCCGCTAATTTTTGCATTTTTAGTAGAGACGGGTTTTCACCATTTTGGCCGGGTTAATCTCAAATGCCTGAACTCAGGTGATCCACCCTCCTTTGCCTCCCAGAGTGCTGGGATTACAGGCCTGAGCCACTGCGACCAGCCTGTCAAATTATTTTAGAAGTTCCTAAATACTAACATTGAGAATATATATTTATCTCATTGCTACCCAGCACCAAATAATTCAGGCACCAATCTAGGAACCACATTTGGGTAGGACTGATGGCATTCAGTTCATTCCGTGAACTGTCCAAAATCTAGCGTAATACTGTCACATTTTTACCTGATGAAGTTTCAACAAAATCAAAAATGAACAAAAAATTATTTTTAAAATGTTGTTGCGTGCTGCAAAGAAATACAAGAAATAGAATTGTAAGATTCAACTTACTTGCTGATGGTTGAAATCTGACCAGATCTTGCAAATCAGTAGAAATCTGGAAGACATGGCTGTAGAACTGCTGGACTGAATTCTTCAGGCCAGAAATGTCTCTGGAATGCGACCTGAGTGTTCCGTTCATCTGCCTGACGCAGTTCCACAGGCTGCTGACATGCTTGTTGAGCGCCTCCTTGATCCTCTGAAGATTTCCTGAGATAGAGTCCAGCTTGCTGCAAGTTTTCTCCATATGAGACACCCTGCCCTCCACCATGGAGACCTCCCTCTGGACCCCCTGCGTGCTTTCCTTACAAGTGTCCAGTTCCGAGAGGAGCTGGCTCTGCAACCTCTGCCACCTCTCCTCCAGCTGACTGCAGCAATGAGTCATGGGGTGCTGGGGGGACGGCAGGGTGTCCACTGTCCTTTCTTGCTCACCCCCCTTAGTGAACCCACCCACGCCAGCATTTTCACCTGCTCTACAATTGCTCATTTCCTTCTGAAGATGAGCCACATTATTTTCTGTGTGGTTTAATTGAGAATAAAGAAAACTAAAATCCTGTTGAAGTTTCTGGATGGTTCGTTCGGTTTCTCGAAACTTCCTGTGCATGGTGTCGTTGAGAGATTTCAAAAGGTGCAGGTTGTCACGCACTGCGCGATCTTCCCTGTTTGGCAAGGCACCTTCCATCCCATGAGGCTTTCCCTGGACGTTCTGCAGGCAAATGTCTTCAACAAATTGAACTTTGTCCTTCAGGTGGTTTAATTCCATCATGACCCGCTCATCTCCTGGCCCTGACACTCCTGGCAGGGCTGCTGCCCCTGGGGGCCTGAGCTCTGCACCAGTGTTGTTGGCCATGTGTAGAACACCCCTCAGACGGTCTTCCAGAGACTGTATTTTCTGATCAACAAGCTGCTTCAAATCACCCACCTCTCCATTAATGGTCCCCCGAAGGGTTTCCTCAATGTAAAAGCAATGTTCTTCAGCGTTCTTCTCCGTCACGTTGATCCTTGCATCAAGTTCGTTCCATTTTGCATCAAAATCCACATCTGGCTCTGGAACTATAAGGCGGTCAAACTCATTGTCCAGTCTTCCATTCAGCATTCTGGTGGCTTCAGCAACTCTCTCAATTTTCTGGTCCAACGTCTTGATCTGTTGACCAATGTCACCATTCTTTTCACTGTCACAGCAGTTTGCCTGGGCTGAAGGCTTCTGTAGCCGGGCTCGGAGGTCATTTATTTCTTTTCTCAGGCTTGTTTCCTTCTCCCCTATGAGCTCGATCACTCCCAGGTAGCTGCTCCCATAGTCGTCACACTGCTGTTGGAGGCCAGTGAGCTTGTACTCACACGAGTTTTTCAGGTCAGCCAGCTTTCTGTCCATGCCCTCCATCAGCTCCTCTCTCAGAGCGTCGATCTTACTGTCCACATAGGCTTGGTAGAGCTCATTGGTTGTCATGGTCACCGTCGGGCCCTGGGCTGCTTCCTGGAGCTGTCTGAGCTGCCCTTCGTAGCCCTTCACTTTTCCATCCAGCTCTTCCAGCTTGTCACTTTTGTTCTTTAGAGTATCTTTGACTTCAGCCAATTCAGACTTGATGTCCTTCACACCAGATTCCTTAGTGTTGAAGACGCCAGGACTCCGGGCTGTTTCTGTGTCTCCACTAATGGTGGTGGTGTCAGGCTTGGGGTGCTGGCTGCTGAGCCCTGGTGCCCGTGTTTTACTGGCATCATCCTGAGTGGCATGTCTGAGATTTTCACTCACTCCAGCAAGGGAAGACTGGAGGTCAAGAACCGTCCTTGTGAGTCGGAGAACCTTCTCCTCTAGCACCTGTATCTTCTTTTCCTGAAGTTCCTGGGGCCCTTCTTTTGGATCCACCCCCCGGCTTGGTTGTGCTGTACCAGTTGGGGACAAAGTCTTCTTGGGCTCTGAGACTTGGCTGGGTTCATTATCTGTTACAAAGATAAAGTTGGACATGAATGAACACTTTCTACCTTTAGCCAGATTCTGCCAAGACAATAAACAGGGTACCTACAAAATACACGTACACCTTCACTTACAGGTCACTACACAATTGTAGGTAATTACTGTGGTACAGTAGAAAAGAGTAAGGGCTTTGGAGTCAAATAGACCTCTACTTGCATTCTGGCTCTGCTATTTACTGTTTGTCCTTGAGCAAGTTAACTAACTTCTATGAACTATAATCCTCTCATCTATAAAGAAGGGGTACAATCCCTCCTAGAGCTGTTAAAATAACATGTACATGGCACCAATTAGATAACCAATGATCTCTTTCACCCTGAGGGGAAATATTCGTTATCTGCTTTATCATATGAACACTTCATTCCCATATTAGTGAACTGCAGCCACACCCCAAGAGTTGACTATATACAGTAAAACCACAAGAAGTCACTTTAGCAAGATCCACCCATTCATTAGCTGTTGCATGGTGATATCATATGATATCATATCATCTGATGCTACCCTCAAAGCAGTGCCTGAATGTTTTCTCTTTTACTTTTATTGACATCTCTGTGCTCGAAGAGTCTCATAGACATTGTTTAGCCCTGCCTGCAGTTTGGGAGACAAAAAACAATAGAGATAAGGCAACTATTCCATCAGTGTCTCCTAACAACAGCACCGTCTGACCATATATAGTAAGATTCACTAAGTCAAAGAATGCAAATATTGAAAGTTGGTCAGGAAGGTGGTGTGTGCCTGTAGTCTCAGTTACTAGGGAGGCAGGAGGATGGCGTGAGCCCAGGAGTTCAAGGGCATCCTGGGCAATATTGCAAGACCCTGAATCTTTAAAAAAAAAAAAAAAAAAAAAAAAGAAGAAGAAAGAAGAAAAATGCAAACATTGAATTTTGGGTAATCTTATTTTGAGAAAACACAAAGGAAACAATCCAAAAGAAAGAAAAAATTATTAATTTTTAATAATAAGGGGGGAATGATAGTGATGAGTCATAAAACAAAGATAAATTGATAGACATAGAGATAAATAAAAAGAGGACTATCGAAACCTACAGCAATAGGACAATAAGAAACAAACTATGCCCTGAGTACAGTAGGATACAAGAAATACTGCGCCCACGCATGACGGCTCACGCCTGTAGTCCCAGCACTTTGGGAGGCTGAGGCGGGTGGATTGCTTGAGGATAGGAGTTCAAGACCAGCCTGGCCAACATGTGAAACCCCATCTCTACTAAAAATACAAAAATCAGCCAGGTGTAGTGGCGGGTGCCTGTAATCCCAGCTACTAGAGAGCTTGAGGCAGAAAAATCGCTTGAACCCAGGAGGTGGAGGTTGCAGTGAGCCGAGATAGCACCGCTGTACTCCCGCCTGGGCAACAGAGAGAGATCCTGTCTCAAAAAAAAAAAAAAAAAGAAAGAAAGAAAGAAAAGAAATACTGGCTGGGCGCGGTGGCTCAAGCCTGTAATCCCAGCACTTTGGGAGGCCGAGACAGGTGGATCACGAGGTCAGGAGATCAAGACCATCCTGGCTAACACGGTGAAACCCCGTCTCTACTAAAAAATACAAAAAACTAGCCGGGCAAGGTGGCGGGCACCTGTAGTCCCAGCTACTCGGGAGGCCGAGGCAGGAGAATGGCAGGAACCTGGGAGGTGGAGCTTGCAGTGAACTGAGATCCGACCACTGCACTCCAGCCTGGGTGACAGAGCAAGACTCCGTCTCAAAAAAAAAAAAAAAATACTGAAAGAGGTTAACACTGACAAACCTGGCAACTATAGCGAGACGTATCATATAAAGCAGAAAAAGTCAAACACAACATAGGTTGAAATTAAATAAAATGCATTAACACATGACACTGGAAAACACTGGAAATTAATTTAGAATGCTCTAGATATTTGAATTCAATGATCATTGTTTTTTTCCTCCTCTGAACTTTTGCACAAGCTCATAATAGCAGTTATTATTTATTAAAATCAAGTTAGTAGTAAAACCAAATCTGAAATTCAGATATCTGAACTCCCAAGAATCTTTCTTTTTGCAGAGAACTATAAAGAACATCTTGTTTTCCTTACTGAAATATTTATTCTGTCTTAAGACACTAAAGAAAGAAACAAGTTATTGAATCATATGCAAGTGGAAATGCTATTCTAAGCAAAGGAAACAAAACAAAGGGCAGCGAAGGGGAAAAGATTGAGGATGTAATGAAATGCTTTGCTCATATGCCACTGGTGACTGTGCAAACTGCATTTTTTTCAAAGGATAATTTGGCAATATGTATCAAAATACTCAGAATCTTTGACCCTACAATTACACTTCAAGAAATTTATTCTAGTAAATAGTCAGAAATGAGTACAAAAATTTAATAGGAAAAGATGCATATTCATACATTATCTATAATAGTGAAAAATTACAAACAACCTAAGTGACCAACAGTAGAGGATGGTGTTCAATAACTCACATTCTCTCAAGCCATTAAGTGGTATTGTAGAATATTTCATGACATGGAAGGTTGTCCATTATAGGTTATTCAGTAAAAAATAAGTTCCAGATCAAGTGCAGTGGTTCACGCCTGTAACCCCAGCATTTTGGGATGCTGAGGTGGGAGGATCACTTGAGTTCAGGAGTTCAAGGTTGTGAGCTATAATCATGCCACTACACTCGGCCTGGGTTACAGAGCAAGACCCTGTCTCTAAAAAAGAAAAAGTTGCAAAAATAGTATGTTTTTTTATAATGACAGTGAATTCAGGATATGTTCGTCCATTCTGTGTTGAAATAAAGGAATATCTGAGACTGGGTAATTTGTGAAGAAAAGAGGTTTATTTGGCTCACAGTTTTGCAGGCTGTACAAAAAGCATCTGCTTTGGGTCAGGACCTCAGGAAGCTTTTACTCATGATGGAAGATGAAGAGGGGGCCAATGTGTCACATGGCAAGACAGGGAACAAGAGGGAAGGGAGAAGGTGCCAGGCTCTTCCAACCAACCAGCTCTCATGTGTACTAACAGAGCAAGAACTCACTCATTACTGCAAGTAGGGCATCAAGCCATTCATAAAGGATCAACCTCCATGACCCAAACACCTCCCATGATGCCCCACCTCCCACAGTGAAGATCACATTGCAACATGAGATTTGGAGGGGAGAAACTTTCAAACATATGTATCAGAGGATAAGCATTTCTTTTTACTCCTTCCTAAAATCCCACTAAAAGGACAAAAAAAGGAGGGGGGAGACAAAAAAAAAAAAAAAACCTATTCAAGTCACATACAAAAAACTGGGAGTCAGTAGAGTTTTGGTCTTTTTTTAACAGCAATATTGGGAGCTAGAGAAAAACTGAGCATTATTTTGAAAATTCTGAAGGAAACTGATTTCTGACCTAGATTTCTGAAGCTAGAATAAAAAATAGTTTTCATACTATAAAGTGGTAAAAAGTTTGCTTCCCATGTAATTGTCTCATGAAGCTACTAAAGGACATGCTCAAGCAAAGCAAGGGGATAAACCAAGAAAGAGGGAGCAGGCGACACAGGAAACAGGGAATTCAATAGGAGAGGGGTAAGTTAAGATCCTCGGGTGATGACAGGAAAAGAGAATGTCCCGTCCAGGTAGGGCAAGTGAGAAGACTCCAAGAAGATTTCTTCAAGAAGATGAAACTGCTGTGTCTGAACATATGGAGGGGACATTTAGAGAACCAGAGAAGAGCTGGGTTGAAATAGCAATGAAAAGAAAACCAAGCAAAGGAAAAACATAAGACAATGATTAACTGTAAGGATTCAAACAGCTGTGTAGGAAAGAAAACCTATTCACAGTAGACCACACAGCTCAGCTGTAAACATTATCTACATCGTTATTACAATGTAAACATTTAATACTGAATAAAGAAAGAATATGGTCTAACTGTATGGAAGGGATGGGGGGATAGGAGCCATGTGTTGAGGAGTGGATGAAAGGGAGTTAAATTCTCACCTTCCATAATGAGAAATCAATAGATGTGGAGGTAAATTCCAAAAGATTCATCTGAAGAGTTTAAAGTACTACCTCTGAGAAGGGAAAATGAGGGAAAAGGGTTTGGGGGTGATCATTGTTTTTCCTATTCATCCTTATAAAGCTGTTCAGCTTAATAAACTACAATATGTTTAAACTTCTGTCAAACAAAAACTAAAATGAAACAAAACAAAAATAAACAATTACAATCCACCAGCCCCCATAACATGTTCCCTCATCCCAGTACCTGTCATGAATTATTGTAATTACTGTCTAATGTCTGCCTTCTATGAAGTCAGGGACTCTGTCTGCCTTTTTTCTCACTTATTCCAAGTACCCAGTATAGAGCTTGACAGATATAGAAGTTCAATAAATATTTGTGAGAGGAATGAATTTTTAACAAAATGAATGTACAGACATAGGAAAAAGACTAAGGTTCTATAACAAAATGTCAACAGTAGTTCTCATTTAGTCATGAGATTATGTATCCTTAAATATTTTTCCTATATTTTATAAACATTCTTTAATTGACATGCATTACTTTTGTAGTTAAAAAAGCATTTTAAAATCTATTTTTACAGACAACGTTGGGAAGCACTACAAGTTTCAAAATTGAGAACACCTTATGGCAAAGTATCATTTAAGCATCTAATTTCATAAGAAAACTATGCTGCATTTATTGTGACTGAACTTAAAAAGATGAAGTGATGGCCAGGCACGGTGGCTCACACCTGTAATCCCAGCACTTTGGGAGACTGAGGTGGGCAGATCACCTGAGGTCAGGAGTTTGAAACCAACCTGGCCAACATGGTGAAACCCCGTCTCTACCAAAAGTAAAAAAATTAGCCAGGCGTGGTGGCAGGCGCCTGTAATCCCAGCTACTTAGAGGCTGAGGCAGGAGAATTGCTTGAACCAGGTAGGCAGAGGTTGCAGTGAGCAGAGATTGTGCCACTGCACTCCAGCCTGGGTGACACAGCGAGACTCCATCTCAAAAAATAAAAATAAAAAATGAAAAACAATTTTAACCCCCTTACATTCAGATGTATGGACCCAAGTAAAAACAAACAGTACATCGTTACATCTGAATCTCTTTACAACTGTGCCTCCAGGTGACGCAAGTCTGAACCCACTGGCATTTCCTACCCAGATTTTTAAGGCACTGGCTTTCACAACAAGCTGGCCCTAGCAAAGCAATTTACTTGCAAGGAAGTTTGTCTTACAATTGCTACTGCCCCTACGAACAAATTTGTCATGTGTGGCTACTGCAGGCATCTATGTGTGTTATTTGTAGGCCATTCAAAGTTCACCATTGTAAAGCACAAATCCCGTTGTTTGAAGGAGCCCCGGAAATATTAAAGGTGGCCATACGTAACAGCACAAAGAAGAAGTTACCTGTGGCTTTCTTCAAGCTGTTTCGAGGCCGAGCGGGCGTGGGATGGAGGGTCTTCACGGGCTCTTTGGGACCTTCTCGGCAATCTCCCCCTCTAAAGCCAGGACAGCACCTCCATTCCAACTGCGTCACTGTCTTATACCTAGTGACATACCTAGGTCTGAAGTTCACTCGATACCTGTGGGCACAAGGGATGGCATCTCTCTTTATTGGCTGCCATTACAAGCATCTTCCAGCGCTAGACCCAAATAAAGAGGATTCAGGGCACGCAGGACCCTGCCTGCTCTCCAGGTTGGCCCAGAGGGGATGTTAGTCTCCTCGGTTCAGATCTGGCTGTGGGGGGTTCAGCCTAACTCAGATCAGCCTCAGGAAGGCAGGGGCTCTCCGATCCTCCACCTGCCCTGAGCACCCCTGTTTCCCAGCAAGGAGAACACACGGCTTAGAAAATCTCCACCAAGACTCCCATTTGAGAAGGACAATTTTCAGCCCCCAAACTGAGCTTTTGTATCACCAGTCATCTGTTCTACAATTCACAGTTTGTGGGGACTTGTTTCAGGTGTCACTAGCGATTGTTTTGTTTTGTGTTTTAAAGAAATATTCCTGCCCAGGCACGGTGGCTCACGCCTGTAATCCCAGCACTCTGGGAGGCCGAGGCGGGCAGATCACTTGAGGCCAGGAGTTCGAGACCAGCCTGGCCAACATGGTAAAACCCTGTCTCTACAAAAAATACAAAAATTAGCCAGGCGTGGTGGCGTGTGCCTGTAGTCCCAGCTATGGCTGAGGCATGAGAATTGTTTGAATCCAGAAGGCAGAGGTTGTGGTGAGCCAAGATCATTCCACTGCACTGCAGCCTGGGCGACAGAGCGAGACTGTCTCAAAAAAAAGAGAAAGAAACATCCCTGGCGCCCTGCTCTCCATCATGTCTGTGTGTTTACTGCTGCACTTTCCTGATACTAGCAGGGGTGGCCCCCAGCTTTTGCAGGTGGCAGCTCACACTATTTGTGTTCGCTTTTGTACAAAGATGCCCTGGTTCATACTGTGACAGAAATCAGGAAGCAGGACTGGAAGCTCTCAAAAAGCCCTATTGACAGTGCACATTCCCTCATGCCCTGAGATATCACACAGAGAGCTTTGCAGTGAGCTGGAAAGTCCTCCCGACTAACAGACTTCGACAGCCCCACAGCCCTGGGCTCACCAGGGATGGAACCAGGAGTTCAGCCCCCACAGCGGCCCCTGTTCACAGCACAGGCAAAAACCACAGCCACACAGGATGGGGCCTCCCTTCAGCCCAATTGCGATTTCCTGCCTTGGAAATCATCTCTCTTGAAACTCTTCAGCTCCTCTTCATTTCTTACACCAGCACCAGCAGCTGGCCTTCTTCTTGAGCCAATTCCCAGAAAGCAACAGGCTGAGTGTCACTTTTTCAGGGTTGCTGAGAGCTGCCCAGAGGGGAGGCGGGACAATAGCAGCAGGGGGGTTACCCAGCAAATCTCTTCCCTCCCAAGCGCCAGCCCTGTGGCAGGTAGACTTCAAAGTGACCTCCCTAAGGAAAGCACAAATCATGTGCTGGACCTTTGACACGTGATGGACCTTTGACATCCTCCCCGAGGGCCACACCCTGACAATTACACCCTGGGTCTAGGATCCACCCCGCTGGGACTGGCCAGGCACCCTTCAGAATCCCAAGAGGAACCTGCTGACAGCCAGGACCCGCCAAGCCCATTAGACTTCCTAGCACCTTCCACTGTATCTGTTTCCTTGGGTTTTTCTTGTGTTTTGTTTTGTAGAGATAGGTATCACTTGGTCGCCCAGGCTGGAGTGCAGTGGTACGATCATGGTTCACTGCAACCTCAAACTCCTGGGCTCAAGCAATCCTCCCACCTCGGCCTCCCAAAATGCTGAGATTACAGCCACCATGCCTGGGTAATTTTATTTATTTATTTATTTATTTATTTATTTATTTATTTGAGATGGAGTTTCACTGTTGTTGCCCAGGCTGGAGTGCAATGGTGCGATCTCGGCTCACTGCAACCTCTGACTCCTGGGTTCAAGTGATTCTCCCAACTCAGCCTCCCAAGTAGTGGGGATTACAGGCACCTGCCACTATGCCCGGCTATTTTTTGTATTTTTAGTAGAGACAGGGTTTCACCATGTTGGCTGGACTGGTCTTGAACTCCTGACCTGAGGTGATCCACCCACCTTGGCCCCCCAAAGTGCTGGGATTACAGGTGTGAGCCACCGTGCCCGGCCAATTTTTTATTTTTTTTTTTTTAAGAGTTAGGGTCTCATTATGTTGCCCAGGCTAGTCTCGAGCCCATGGCCTCAAGTGATCCCCCAACCTCAGCCTCCAAGTGCTGGGATTACAGGCATGAGCCACCATGCCTGGCCTGTTTGCCTTGGTCTTTCGGGCAGTGGTTCTTAGCTTCAGCCATCAGAATCACTCCGGAGACTGAAAAAATGCCCATGCCTGGGTCTCACCCTCAGAGCTTCCGATTTAAGGGGTCTGGGGTGGCGGCCAGGCATGCAGATATTGGAAAGCTCCAGATAGCCTTTTCCAAGGAAAACTGAAGAGGAAGCCTGATAGTAAAATGGAAAAACAAGGGCTGCTCAGGGGGTTGGGGGGATGAGGAGGGGAAAGACCTTCCTTCCAGGCTCTTCTCTCATTCTTGTCCACCTCCACCAAGGCCCTACTATACATTTTCCCCTTTTCACAAGTGAGAAAACAGAGGCTCATGGGGTTAAGTGACTTGTCCAAGTTCAAACAGCCTGGAAGGGGCAGGGCTGTTGAACTCAAGCGTCCTCCCTGCACCCCACACGAACAGCCCTTCTCTCGGGTGATGCCTTACGTTTGAGGAAGCAGCCCTACCTGGAGATGTTCCAGAAGGCCCTGAGGGCTCGGTAAGAAGGTAGGCAACCCCCACTTCGGCCAACCCATTCCTGGGCATCCCACCCGTGGCCAGGGACACGCCAGCCCTCGGTCTCCACCACCACCTAGCAAGAGTCCTCTGTGTGGTCCTCGAAAATGTAAGAAGGGAAGAAAGCATCATTGCACTGGATTGTTTTGCGTTCTCCAGTAGAGCATAATGCCGGAAGAATGTGTAATCTCAGAAAAACGTGGTTCCTCTGAGCATTCAGACTGAATGTGAAATGTGTTTGCTCTCGGGTTTTGTTCATCTGCCAGGAGAGGACGGCCCAGGCCTGCATGAAACGCCCTCAGAGGCGGCCGAGCCGGGCCGGGCAGAGCACACTCCTGTGCCCACTGAAGAGGAACGGCCCCCAGTCCAGCCCAGCAGGGGGCTGTGACCTCCATCATGCCCCAGAGTGGAAGAAAGGCCTTGCTGTGCCAACACACTTTGTTCTTTTCTTTCAAGGCAATTGTATTTTGGGGCCAGCTCCCCAGCTCCTAATGCAGGAAAGTTCCCTGCAGCCCCCGCCCCTCCCACTCTACACATGTTCTCTCCACTCCTGCTCGGCATCTAATCTGCCTGCTGTTGAGTTTCTGGCCAAGGGAGTTCAGGTTGAGGCGCTCCTGACAAGTTTTCAAGCCTAGCGTGGGGAAGAGGCCTTCCTGGCTGGCACCAACAGCTAGAACCCGTCAGCAGCCACCTCCTGCCGTGGGAAAGCTCCCTAGGGATGTCGCATGGTGATGACAAGGCTGGATCTCAGAGGTGGCCTTGGGCGTGCTAGTCATCCCTCAGGCTCAGTTGGGAGGGAGCTCGGGGGAGGGGGAGATGAAAGGGTTGTCCAATCCCAAATCCCTACTGGGATTTTCCCAGCAGAAAGGGGTTCCCACTAAGGCAGTAGCCAGCTAGAAGGTTCCCTAGAGGATGGGGAGCAACCAAGGAAGATTCTGGGTCACCCTCTTCATCACCTAAGGCACGGTAGGAAAATAGCCAGTGAGCTTAGAAAATGCCAAGGAATTTTCAGGAAAATTGTGCCTTACTTGGTGGAGGGTGCTCGTACCTTTCTAAAAGTCCCCAAGTCATTGTCAAGTGCAGCCAGAGTGGAGAAGCCCCAGATCCAGGCTCCATTTCTTCCCTCCAGGGAATCGGCCACCCTCGTATTAGGCCTGGGAGCCAGAGGACCAGGCAGGGGACATGAAGCAGAGGCAGGCGGCCCAAGCATCCCCAGGGGCCCCTGGGCTGCGAGCACACGGGAGATGCTCACTGGATCCAGAATCAGTCCACTAACTGCAGTGTGGGGGTGGCCAAGCCGAGGGACCCGCAGCCAGAGGAACAGTTAAGGCGGCCGGGCTGGGCGGCGCTGGAGGGGCGGAGCAGGAGCTGCAGCCCTGGCTCCCTTCCCAGCCTCGGCTGTGACTGTGATAGTTCCCCAGCCCTCTGGAGAGCCCCGTCCACAGCTGCCTTGGGTATGGGCGGGGGCGGTCCTTGGGGCTGTAACCCTGGGCCTGTTGCCCTGCCGCCTCACCCCTGTGAACTCTCCCCCATTCCAGCCAAGTCTGCTTTCCCCCGCCTCTTCCTCTAAAACCCTTTTTGGAGGTGAAACAAGGGTTTCCCATTTTTATGGGTTCAGCCACTGTGTCAAGACACTGGACTGGCCCAGGAGATTCTAATGAGAAGGAAGGTATCAAAAAAAAAAAAAAAAAAAAAAAAAAGGCCTGGAAAAGTTGTGTCAGTGTCCAGGGGCCATATGACTGGAAGTGTCCCTGTTAAAATGTGATAAAATGACAATACCTCCACTTGACGTCACCCCCACAAAGACTCCTTCTACTGACTCAAGTTGAGACCTCCTTCCTAACACACCTCAGTTCACACTTGTGTTTGCTCACTCCCTGTTTGTCTTCCCTGCCAGAATGTAAGTGCCATGAGGATAGCATTCCTGTTGGTTTTGTTCACTGTAACATCCCATTTAAAAAAATTAATATACCAGGTTGGGCACAGTGGCTCATGGCTGTATTCCTAGCACTCTGGGAGGCCAAAGGAGTGAGGATCACTGAGCTCAGGAGTTCAAGACCAGCCTGGGCAACACAGCAAAACCTCATCTCTACTAAAAATCTTTAAAAGTTAGCTATGCATGGTGATACACACCTCTTATCCCAGCTACTTGGGAGGCTGAGGCAGGAGGATCATGTGAGCCCTTGAAGTTGAGACTGCAGTGAGCCATGATCACACCCATTGCACTCCAGCCTGGGCGACAGAGACCCTACCTCAAAAAATAAATCTATCGAATACACTGATTTTTTGGGGGGCAGGGGGTAGACGGAGTCTCCCTCTGTCTCCCAGGCTGGAGTGCAGTGGTGCAGTCTTGGTTCACTGCAACCTCTGCCTCCTGGGCTCAAGCGATTCTCCTGCCTCAGCCTCTTGAGTAGCTGAGATTACGGGTACCCACAACCACGTCAAGCTTTTTTTTTTTTTTTTTTGTATTTTTTTGTATTTTTAGTAGAGATGGGGTTTCACCATGTTGGCCAGGCTGGTCTTGAACTCCTGACTACAGGTGATGCGCCTGCCTCAGCCTCCCAAAGTGCTGGGATTACAGGCATGAGCCACGGTGCCCAGCCAAACTTTTAGGAGCAGTTTTAGATTTACAGACAAATTGAGAAGAGGTACATCAATTTCTCATATACTTCCCTCCATCACGTACAGCCTCTCTATCAATGTCCCCCCTCAGAGTGGTGCATTTGTTACAACTGACGAACCCAACCTCCAGTGACACACCATCGACACCAAGTCCATAGCTCACCTCAGGGTTCACTCATGGTGCGGTCCATTCTGTAGATCTGGACAAATATATAATAACATGGATCTACCATTAGAGTATCGTACAGGGCATTTCACTGCCCTAAAAATCCTCTATGCCCCACCTATTCATCCCTCAGCTTTTTACTATCTCCATAGCTTTGCTATTTCCAGAATGTCATATAGTTGGAATCATACAGTATGTAGCCTTTTCTTCTTTGTTTGTTCTACAGGGTCTTGCTGTCTTGCCCAGGCTGGAGTGCAGTGGTGCAATGACAGCTTACTGCAGCCTTGACCTCCCATGCTCAAGCAATCCTCCGGCCTCAGCCTTCTGAAGAGCTGAGGCAAGAGGCACGCACCATCATGCCTGGCTAATTTTTGTTTCTAATTTTTTGTAAAGACAGGGTCTCACCCTGTTGCCCAGGCTGGTCTCGAACTCCTGAGATCCAGTAATCCTCCCACCTCAGTCTCCTAAAGTGTTGGGATTACAGGTGTGAGCCACTGCACCTGGCTATCTGTAGCCTTTTCTGATCAGCTTCTTTCACTTACTAACATGTATTTAAATTTCCTCCTTGTCTTTCCATGGCTTCATGATTCATTTCTTTTTAGTGCTGTATAACATTCCATCATCCTTTCTTAAAAACATCCCTGTTTTTAGGCCAGCCATGGTGGCTCACACCCGTAATCCCAGCATGTTGTGAAGCTGAGGCCAGCGGATCACTTGAGGTCAGGAGTTTGAGGCCAGCCTGGTCAACATGGTGAAACACCGTCTCTACTAAAAATACAAAAAAAAAAAAAAATTAGCCGTGTGTGGTTGTATGCACCTGTAGTTCCAGCTACTCAGGAGGCTGAGGCATAAGAATCGCTTGAAACTGGGAGGTGGAGGTTGCAGTGAGCCAAGGTGGCACCACAGCACCCCAGCCCGGGCAACAGAGTAAAACTGTGGCCAAAAAAATATATATTAAGTTAAATCAATAATTAATCAAACAATTAATGACCAGTCATCTTGTGCTAGCAGGTTTTAGGGAGTCCAGTGTCCATACTGTAAACCCCAGAGTCATCCTCAGGTCTAATCAAAGCAGATGTGAATTCCTGAGTCTTTCCAGAACCAAGTCAAGCTCCAGGATCCTTAGGCTGTAATGATCTGGACGAGAATCACACCAGAGCCGACCTAGGGCTGTGCTGTCCAATAAGGTAGCCATTGGCTGTATGTGGCTCTTAACATTTAAACCAATTAAGATTGAACATTTCCTTCCTCAGTCACACTAGGCGTATTTCACAGACTTAACAGCACAAGTGGCAGTGGTCGTGCCCGCAGTGTTGGGCAGCGTGAACATCTCCATCATCGCACAACATTCTACCCGACAGGGCTGCGCTGGGGTACATGAGACTGTTGAGTAATCAGCAGCAGGCACGCCTCTGTTCACATCTCGATCCCTAACCCCCATCAACCTGTTTCTGTCTCCCCCGACCCCAATCCATTCCAGACCTACGAATGGAATCTTCCCTGAAAATACCCGCATGTCCTGGAGGGAATCATCCGAGGGGACCATCTCTCCAGCTGCTCCACAAGGCAAGACTCCTTGCCGTCCTTGTGTTTATGGCACTGACCTGGGTTTTATTTTGACACAGGCTACTAAAACTGCACAGAACCCAAACCTGGTGCCCCCTGGGGACCCTCGCTTAACGGGATTTCTCCGGAGAGGGAGAGCCGACTTGCTACGAAATCCCTCTCGTTCTAGCCATTGACTGCCCCCAGAGGCCTGCAGCCAGCTCTTCTTGCTTCATTCGTGTGTTGGGGAACACAGTATTGACTGGAACAGAGCCAAGAGGATGGAGGAAGAAACCAGAAAGGAGGTGTTTCCGCAGGGATGGTAGGAAGTACCCTAGCCAGGCCAGGAGGAAGAACTGCCCGCCCCAAAGAAGGAAAATGAGCATTTCCAGGAGACTCCGATTCTCATACAGGACAGACTGGGTTGGGTTACCTGGAATCCGCTACTGCGCTGTTTCCACAGAGCAGTAGTTCATTCCAGCCACCGTAATTCATTCTTTTCAAATTTTGGTAAAATACATATAACATAAAATTTAGAATCTTTTTTTCTTTTCTTGAGACAGGGTCTCACTCTGTCACCCAAGCTAGAGTGCAGTGGCGTGATCTCGGCTCACTGCAACCTGTACCTCCTGGGTTCAAGTGATTCTCCTGCCTCGGTCTCGCAAGTAGCTAAAATTACAGGCACCTGCCACTAAGCCTGGCTAATTTTCGTATTTTCAGTAGAGACAGGGTCTCACCATGTTGGCCAAGCTGGTCTCGAACTCCTGACCTCAGGTGGTCTGCCAGCCTCTGCCTCCCAAAGTGCTGGGATTACAGGCGTGAGCCACCGCACCCGGCCACCTGAAATTTAGCATCTTAACCACTTTTAAGCATACAATTCTGCCGTGTTAAGCACACTCACGTTGTTATGTAATCATCACCACTAACCATCTCTAGAACTGTTTCACCTTCCCAGACTGAAACTCTGTCCCCATTAAACACCAACTCCTCATTCCCCTCTGTCCCCAGTTCCTGGAAACCACCACTGTACGTTCTCTATGAACTTGATGACTCTTATACCCCATTTAAATGCAATTATAGAGTATTTGTCTCTTTGCGACTGGCTTACTCCACTCAGCATAACATCCTTAAGGCTCGTCCGGGTCGTGGTGTCAGAATTTCCTTCCTTTTCCACAGCAATTCACTTTTACAAAGCTGACTTCAGTGTTCTAATTTAGAAATTCACAAAACAGTGGACTGATTTTCTTTCTTTCTCTTTTGAGATGGAGCATGGGTCTGTTACCCAGGCAGGAGTGCAGTGATCTTAGCTCACTGCTACCTCCACCTCCTGGGTTCAAGTGATTCTCCTGCCTCAGCCTCCTGAGTAGCTGGGATTACAGGCACACGCCACCATGCCTGACTAATTTTTTGCATTTTTAGTAGAGATGGGGTTTTGCCATGTTGGTTAGGCGGGTCTCAAACGACTGACCTCAAGTGATCTGCCCACCTCAGCCTCCCAAAGTGCTGGGATAACAGGCGTGAGCCACAGCGCCCAGCCAGTAGACTGATTTTCTAGGAACTACTTATAACAAATGTTTTGTTTGTTTAAAAAAAAAAAAAAGTCAACCAATGAATAAAAAAATAAGCTTTTTTCTTAGACGATATAGCATGAGAAAAAAAAAAAGAGGGCTTTTTATATTTATTGACACTGCTAAACGTGTTGGGCAGTAGAGGTTATAAAGTTTGAAATAGGAAGTGATTTCAAAACTAGTTGAAGGAAAAGTAGTTCTGTCCAGTGGAAGAAACACTTCCCATTTGAATCCACTTTGTCCTACTGACAGTCAAAAATTGGCTGTTTGAAACCATGTGCGTCTATAAAGCCAATCTCTGCATATTAGGAGGGGCCCTCTGACCCCTGAGATCCCCTTCCAATGCAAACATTCCACAGTCTGAAAAGTCTCCCACTCCAGATAAAGTCAAGGAACCAAAGGACCTTCTTGCAGCTTAAAGCACATCAAACGCCAAACTCAGAATTTTCATCTTATCTCTTTCTGCTGCATTACATATTTTAATCAGATCTCTACATGGAGAAATTGATAACATGAAAGCAAAGAAATATGAAAATATTTCACTTGGCCTTTTAGGAAAATTCATCTAAATTCTAAAAGCCAGAATGCCTGGGCAAATGTATTTCTGAAACACAAAATGTATCCAATGAATCTAAAAGATTGAAGAGCCCTGATAAAAATTAGATTATAATGTAGCTTTGTACATATTTTTAAAATAACAGATCTAAGACCAATGCAGTGTGTTCAAAATGAAAATATTCTACAGGAAGCTGTTTCCCAGTACAAAGGATATATCTGCTGGAGAAACCACAATTGCAAGCTGCTTATTTTTCCATTTCCTCTTGAATTAATTTCCTTATCACAGAAAGTGGCAAGCTAGATTTTAAAATCTAAAATCCTGGCCAGGCACAGTGGCTCACATCTGTAATCCCAGACTTTGGGAGGCCGAGGCGGACCGATCACGAGGTCAAGAGATCGAGACCATCCTGGCTAACACGGTGAAACCCTGTCTCTACTAAAAATACAAAAACTTAGCCAGGTATGGTGGTGGGCGCCTGTAGTCCCAGCTACTCAGGAGGCTGAGGCAGGAGAATGGCGTGAACCTGAGAGGCAGAGCTTGCAGCAAGCCAAGATCGTGCCACTGCACTCCAGCCTTGGTGACAGAGCAAGACTCCGTCTCAAAAAAAAAAAATCTAAAATTCTTTTCACTTCTCAGTATTTTTGCTCTGATCATATAGTGTAAGGAACAGGAGTTTTCCCCACAATTTATTACCCCCCATATCCCAAAAGATGGAACGATTCTACAGTCCAAAAGAAAGGTGATGAAAGAAAACCACAGCAGCTCTGCTGCGAGGCTCAGTCCCAACTTGGCTGCAGCAGACAGTGAAGTTGTTATTCTTAGATTTACTAGGAGAGCAGGACCTTCCTTCTGAGCAAACTCACATGGCTGAAAATGACATCATCTCCAAGTGCAGGCTGCGCCCAGCCCCATGAAATACAGCTCAGTGCATGCCTTCCACCGTGGGAGACGCATCCCAAAACTCAAGGCACTGCCCTAAGCGTGGGGAGGAGGGAGTGAGCGTGGGGCATCCCACGAGCCTTAGCTAACTGGCATGGCTGAACCATCCAAGACTTGGTGGAGGCCCGAATCCTCCTAAAGAATTATTGCTGCTGCAGGCTGTTTCAGCCAAATACATTCTATACTATCCCATTCTGAAACTGACATCATGTTTACTCATTCCTGGAGGCAGAATCACAGAACACTGGTCTCACGATCCCTCCCTCATCAACTCCCCGAGTGTTCCCACGGCACGGCCATGAGAACATCTGCTGGCCTGAGCCATTAACGTGGTGCTCACCGTGAAGCGACCCTCCCTCCCTGGACTTGGGATCCGACCCTTTCTATTTAGAGCTGCTGAGCAACTCTGTTTCGATTATTTCCTTTCTTTTTTAATGGCCCAAGTTCTCCTACAAAAGTCACAAGAATGACTGACATTCTTTCTCCTGCTTATCCCTTGACCTGGCCTTTCCCTGGTTTGCAGCACCGGCACCCTCCCTCTTCAAGGACTTTGGTCACCCCGTGCTTTTCTCTTCCCAGGCGCCACATCCTCCAGCTGAATCAAGTGATTCAGCTTCAGAATCACTTGAACCCAGGAGGTGGAGAGAACTGACCATCCACTGTTCTCAGTGTTGTTTTTAGATCCTGTACATCAAGAGAAGTGGCCGTGGCATCCCTTTTAGAATCAAGTTCAGACCTTTGGGTAAAGGCCACAGATGCTGACAAGCTCTCAAACAGGCCACACCTGTAACCTGGTGCCAGTCACTCAGAAGCATCGAAAATCTGGAGACATTAAGAGCTTCTTTGCAGATATAAACATAGTTTCTTCCTTTTGGCAAATTTATTCTCGTTTTAAAAATATCTACATTTGAAAACACAGGGACACTTACATTTCTGTTCTAACTTATGACCATATGGAAGGAAAAGGACTCAAACACTATAACCTGGTTTCAAATTTCTTCCACAGTCCGGGCTAACGCAGTGTGACTATGTTTTCGAAATTCACACTTCACATAGTGAGGTGCAGACGTTCTTATTCACCTGCACTCTGCTCAGGAGCGGCATGGCGTTTCTGGAAGAAAGTGCCAGAGCCTAACCCACCTCCGGGCTGGAGGGATAGACAGTACCAAGGAGGGGAGGGGGCTGCTTAGTGAGATAAAGAGAAGAACTGATGCAGTTATTTTCCCCATTCTGTGTGTCACCATGTCTTCAGCAAATGATGGCACACACATGCGCGCGCGCACACACACACACACATACACACACACACACGAATCTATTCAACAACAAAAAGTAATCAACTACAGCTGGGTGCAGTGGGGCACACCTGGAGTCCTAGCCACTCAGGAGGCTAAGGAGGGATTGCTTAAGCCCAGGAGTTTGAGACCAGCATGGGCAACATAGCGAGACCCTGTCTCTTAAAAAGAAAAAAGTAATCAACTACTAATATATACTATTATACAACCTGAATGTGTTTATTTGCTCTTAAATGTGAGGGGTGATGGAGGAAGTGGCCATGGGGGAGTAAGACAGAGAGAGGAGCTTTTCTCCAGGACGATCAGGGTGGCCAACAGACTTTTAAGGTTGGGGACAACTATGATGTCCTTTAAGTCATTTGTGTTGTGACGGTCATCAGTAAAGTCCTCAGGACTTATGCAGGCTTGTGCGACTGTACTTTGGACTTATGCAGGCTTGTGCGACTGTACTTCTATTAGAGAACTTGAGGGTATGAGGCTTCACATCAAGGCCAACCTAGAGTGGTTCAGACAGCTAGCACAGAACTTGGGAGGCTGCAGGACACTAAGCCTTGGGAATCGTCCCTGTCTACATGGAAGATTTGGGGCTGCCCCAGTTCCTGTACTTCCAGAGGAATGAGACACATATATAGACTTTTGAGGTGAAGAGGAGCCCAACTGACATCTATTCACAATTTTTTTCATTTCTTAAATTTTTATTTCTTTATTTAGAGACAGAGTCTCACTCTGTTGCCCAGGCTGGAGTGCAGTGACGCGATCTCAGCTCACTGCAAGCTCTGCCTCCTGGGTTCACGCCATTCTGCCTCAGCCTCCTCAGTAGCTGAGACTACAGGCGCTCGCTACCACGCCCAGCTAATTTTTTGTATTTTTAGTAGAGACGGGATTTCGCTGTGTTAGCCAGGATAGTCTCGATCTCCTGACCTCATGATCCGCCTGCCTCGGCCTCCCAAAGTGCTGGGATTACAGGCATGAGCTACTGCGCCCGGCTGTTTATTTTGTTGCGATGGAGTCTCTCTGTCGCCCAGGCTGGAGTGCAGTGTTACAATCTTGGCTCACTGTAATCTCTGCCTCCTGGATTCAAGTGATTCTCCTGCCTCAGCCTCCTGAGTAGCCGGGATTACAGGCGTGCACCACCAGGTCTCGGTAATTTTTGTATTTTGAATAGAAATGGGTTTTTGCCATGTTGGCCAGGCTGGTGTCGAACTCCTGACCTCAGGTGATCCGCCTGCCTCGGCCTCCCAAAGCGCTAGCATTATAGGCATGAGCCACCATGCCCTGCCCCGGCCTATAAGTTTTAAATATAGGTGGTTTGCTTCCCATTTCTTTAAAATTAAGTTTTTGGTGTTTTTTTTTTAAATCACATAATCTGCATTATTTTGTTGTTTTATTTAAATAAAACACTTAAGATCTGTGGGTTAAGCAGTGTTTCTTGTCCTCTTAATAATAAACATGGGCATAAGCTGGCCCACGACCCAAAAAGACTTCACTTTGCCTCAATCAGTTTTTACAAATAAAATATAAAACCAGGCATGGGATTCTCAAAGAAGCCACACAGTTAATATCAAAAACAATTCCCTATGTGTTTAGTATTCACCTTTTTCAAAGAACAGTTACATCTTTGGTCATTGTATCCTCTCGTTAACGCCAAACCCTTCTCTATAGTGGCGTGACATGAAGCCTCACAATTTGAAAGCCATGTCATAGATCAGAGACAGTCACAGCTTAGCAAAAAACACATAAGGTCACACTGAGATGCCAAGTAAGTAATCTACATTACAATTTATATCATTATTTTGGTTGATTTAATTAGAATCTACCATATCACATCACTTTAGCTGCAAGCTACTGCTTTTTCATAGAGTATTAAAAACCATTTTCAGTCCAGGCACGGTGACTCATGGCGGTAATCCCAGCACTATGGGAGGCCAAGGCAGGAGGATCGCTTGAGCATAAGGGTTCGAGGCCAGCCTGGCAACATGGTGAGACCCCATATGAATTTTTTATGTTAAAAAAAAATTCAGACTATATATCTCACAATTTCCATTTTAAAAATACAAGCCATGGACAGTTGTTCAAATTTATAGTCTGCATGACTGAAAATTGAAAACCCAACCCGGATCACATGATTCTTAGCAGAAGAAAAGACAAGCTAAAAGCACTTGCTTTTTCATCCATTCATTAAGCAACAGCAGCATCCTTTGGATGCCTACCAGGTGGTAACCAGGCACCACAGCCTTTCTTGAGCCATCAGTATTCAATATGAAGCAATTATGCTAATATGGAAACCGTACGAACAATAAACATATCTCTATCATCCGTAACAACTGAGGTGCACTAGTCCCAGCTTAGCCAAAGATCAGTTACATCAGACAAGATGTAACTGCTCTAATCCTCAGTTACCTCAAATACCAACTAAGATTTATAATATTTGCTCCTCTTTTGTCCCCCAGACATTACAACAATAAAAAAGGAAAAAGCTTTGAAACAATAAAGCTTTACAGAAACAAAAATTATATACAGTGTATTTATTTACCATAAGGCAAACATTTGCAATAAAAACTTGGATTCCCTCCATATAATGGACTCCACTGCCCACATGAACGGTTATAATTTCTGACCATCAGGTGATGAATAATGAGGTCCTGATTGTCTCTCAGATAAAAGCAATCCTGCCATAACCTCCAAATGACAGGCCATGAACTAATTCAACTTCCTTTGCAACATGTGGTTCTTTCTAGCAATACCCTCAACAGAGGAGCACACAGATCCCTGCTCAGTGCCAAACCTCCACGTCCTCAGAAGCTGTGGGGCAGGAGGAGCTGCGGTCCCTGGCCCAGTGCTCACTCCCTCCACTGCCAGCTGGGCATCCCCCTCAGTTCTGGCACGGACTGCCAGTTTCCTGAGTGAGTCCCTCCTGTGCCCCTCACCCCACCCAATCACCCAACCCAAATACATTTTGCACACATGGCTGGTTAGCATTTGAAAGCACAGCTCTGATGGTGTCCCTGCCAGGTGTGGTGCCTCACACCTGTAATCACAACACTTAGGGAGGCAGAGGCAGGAGGATCACTTGAGCTCATGAGTTCGAGGCCAGCCTGGGCAACATAGCAAGATCCCATTCTCCACAAAAAGGGGGGGAAAAACCAAATTTGATGATGTCCCTAATGAAAGCATTTGTGACCCTCCTTTGCATGGATAATAAAGTCCACACTCCCAACGACAGTGTCACGGACTGAATTGTGTGCCCCCAAGAAAGATATGTTGGAGTCCCAACCCCCAGTACTGGAAAAGGTGACTTAATTTGGAGATACAGTCTTTACAGAGGTGATGAAGTTAAAACAAGGTCATTAGAGTGGGTACTAATCCAATAGGTCTGGTGTTGTTAGAAAATGGGGAAAATTTAGTTAACAGGGTAGCTAAAGAAAAAAAAGGTGGGTAGGGGAATTTGGAGACAGAGACAGGCACACAGAGGAAAGATGATGTGAAAAGACACAGGGAGAAGACGGACGTCTACAAGCCACAGAGAGAGGCCTGGAACAGATCCTTCCCTCGAAGCTCTCAGGAGAACCAACCCTGCCGATGTCTTGATCTATGACCCCCTGTGGACACCCGCCTCCAGGTCCCTGCTCGTGCGTCTTGGCTTACGCTGACCTTGGCCTTCTCTCACATCTGCATATTTTCAACTAGAAGCTTCCTTCAAAGTCCTAAGACGTCACCACTTGCAAACAAGTTCTCGGATTCCTCCTGGCTGGAAATAACCTTCTTCCACCTCTGAACACCCCCAGCACTTTGTGTTTCTCTTACTGTCATTCTCATTCCTACCTTTGATGTTGGAATTATTTATGTTTATGTTTCAGTTCACTTGCTAGATGTGAACTTCAGGAAGCCAACAGAAAGATCCTTACTGTATCCCTGTAGAAACTAGTTCTGGGCCACATGTAGGCCTTGCACAAAAATATTTGTTTAATGAAACAAACAGTCTTCAAAATAATAAGTCTTCTTTCAAGCCTATTGAGCTTTCTGCCAATTCAAAATGGCTTATGCTAATTATGAATCCTTAATCCAACATTTTCCAAGGCTATAAATGTGAAATGTTTACTTCATCATGTTTTTATTTTTATTTACTTGAGACAGGGTCTGTCACGTAGGCTGGAGTGCAGTGGCATGATCATAGCTCACTGTAGCCTCAACCTCCCCAGCCCAAGCGAACCTCCCACCTCAGCCTCCTGAGGAGCTGAGACCACAGGCGTGCACCACCATGCCCAGCTAATTTTTGTATTTTTGGTAGAGACTGGGTTTTGCCATGTTGCCCAGGCTGGTCTCTAACACCTGAGCCTGAGTGATCTGCCTGCCTCAGCCTCCCAAAGTGTCATATTACAGGTGTGAGCCACCACGTCTGGTCCATTATTATTTTATCTAGTGTTCTGTATCTGTAATGTATTTCCCATCTCACTTGTTCTTCAGAAACTCCGAGAAGTATCCTTAGTATACTGTAAGTTATTTTGCCACTCTGTATTTCACCATATGTGTTCAGCTACTATATACAAATGATGGTACACACACACAGGAATCTATCCAACAACAAAAAGTAAATCAACTACAGCCAGGTGCAGTGGCACACACCTGGAGTCCTAGCCACTCAGGAGGCTGAGGTGGGAGGATTGCTTGAGCCCAGGAGTTCAAAACAAGTCTGGGCAATATAGTGAGATCCCATCTCAAAAAAAAAAAAAATCAATTACTGATACACACAACATGAATGAATCTCAAAATCTTTCTGTTCAATGAAAGAAGCCAGCTAAAAGAGAGTACAACCTGTATGACTATTTACATAAAACTTTAAAATATGCAAACTTATCCCTAGTGAGGGAAAGCGGATCAGCAGTTCCCAGAGAGCGGGTACATGGGGAGAAACTGGAGGGAGGGATTAGCTAGGGATATGTTGATTGTGATGTTGGTTTTGCGGGTATATATGTCAAAATATTAAATTGTACAACTTCAAATATGTGGCATACTCTTGTAAATTATATTTCAATTAAGCTTTTTTAAAACTATGTAATTTCTGCATTAAGATATTTTTAAATCTGTGAAAGCAAAGTACCAGAGAGTCTTTTCTTGACTATGCAATAATGTATTTCAATTACATAGAAACTAAAATCAGCATCATTAAGTCTTTGTCAAAGTTTCAGAATGAAGGTTTAACTGGAGTTGTTTTTTTAAAAATGTATCAGATTACTCTTCATACACATAACCAATTGTTTCCGCCTATTGAGAACTCAGGTCTAATATTTACTTTTGTTCTTTTAAAGGCATTGGATCAATGATTAAGGAAGAAAGCCAAACAGGATTTAAAAAAAAAAAAAAAAAACTCCCTTCAAACTGACATATTGTGTAAAATAACACAAAACATCACAGATGTATATTAGCATTTTGAAAATACAACAAGAAAAAAGTCCAGGACCAGATGGATTCACAGCTAAATCCTACCAGACATTGAAAGAATTGGTACCAATCCTACTGACACTATTCCACAAGACAGAGAAAGAGAATCCTCCCTAAATCATTCTACAAAGCCAGTATCATTTCATCCTAATACCAAAACCAGGAAAGGACATAACAAAAACAAAAACTACAGACCAATACCCCTGATGAACATAGATGCAAAAAATCCTTAAGAAAATACTAGCTAACCAAACCAGCAGCATATCAAAAAGATAATCCACCATATCAAGTGAGTTTCATACCAGGGATGCAGGGATGGTTTAACATATGCAAGTCAATAAATGTGATACACCACATAAACTGAATTAAAAACAAAAATCACATGATCATCTCAACAGATGCAGAAAAAACATTTAACAAAATCCAGCATGGCTTTATGATTAAAATCCTCAGTAAAATTGGCACACAAGAGACATACTTCAATGTAATAAAAGCCATCTATGACAAATCTACAGCCAATATAATACCGAACAGGGAAAAGTGGAAAGCATTCCCTCTGAAAACTGGAATAAGACAAGGATGCCCACTCTCACCATTTCTCTATTCAACATAGTACTGGAAGTTCCAGCCAGAGCAATCAGACTAGAGAAAGAAATAAAGGGCATCCAAATCAGTAAAGAGGAAGTCAAACTGTCACTGTTTGCTGATGATATGACTGTATACCTAGAAAACCCTAAAGACTCCTCCAAAAAGCTCCTAGAACTGATAAGTGAATCCAGCAAAGTTTCAAGATACAAAATTAATGTACACAAATCAGTAGTTCTGATATACACCAACAGTGACCAAGCTGAGAATCAAATCACAAATTCAACCCCTTTTACAATAGATGCAAAAACAAAAACAAAACTTAGAAATATAGGTAACCAAGAAGGTAAAAGACCTTTACAAAGAAAACTACAAAATACTGCTGAAAGAAATCATAGATGACACAAACAAATGGAAACACATCCCATGTTCATGGATGGGTAGAATCAATATTGTGAAAATGACCATACTGCCAATAGCAATCTACAAATTCAATGCAATTCTCATCAAAATACCACCATTATTCTTCACAGAACTAGAAAAAACAATCCTAAAATTAATATGGAACCAAAAAAGAGCCCACACGGCCAAAGCAAAACTAAGCAAAAAGAACAAATCAGGAGGCATCACATTATCTGACTTCAAACTATACTATAAAGCCATAGTCACCAAAACAGCATGGTACTGGTATAAAAATAGGCACAAAGACCAATGAAACAGAACAGAGAACCCAGATATAAACCCAAATACTTACAGCCAACTGATATTCAATAAAGGAAACAAAAGCATAAAGTGGGGGAAAGGACACCCTATTCAACAAATGGTGCTGGCAAACCACATGTAGAAGAATGAAACTGGATCCTCATCTCTCACCTTATACAAAAATCAACTCAAGATGGATCAAGGATTTAAATCTAAGACCGGAAACTATAAAATTCTAGAAGATAACATTGGAAAAGCCCTTCTAGACATTGGCTTAGGCAAAGACTTCATGATCAAGAACACAAAAGCAAATGCAACAAAAACAAAGATAAATAGGTGGGACCACTCAGCAGGGTAAACAGACAACCCACAGAGTAGGAGAAAATCTTCACAATCTATACATCTGACAAAGGACTAATATCCAGAATCTATAACAAACTCAAACAAACTAGCAAGAAGAAAACAAACAATCCCATCAAAAAGTAGGCTAAGGACATGAATGGACAATTCTCAAAAGAAGATGTACAAATGGCCAAAAAAAAAAAAAAAAAAAAAAAGAAAAAAGAAAAAATCCTCAACATTACTAACGATCAGGGAAACGCAAATCAAAACCACAATGTGATACCACCTTACTCCCGCAAGAATGACCATAATCAAAAAAATTAAAAAATAATGGATATTGGCATGTATGTATGTGGTGAAAAGGGAACACTTCTACACTCCTGGTGGGAATGTAAACTAGCCCAACCACTATGGAAAATAGTGTGGGGGTTCCTTAAATAACTAAAAGTAGAACTACCATTTGATCCCGCAACCCCACTACTGGAAAAAGAAGTCATTATATGAAAAAGAAACTTATACATATATGTTTATAGCAGCACAATTCACAATTGCAAAAATGTAGAACACAAATCCCCATCAATCAATGAGTGGATAAAGAAACTGTGGTATAGGGCAAGGTGTGGTGGCTCACATCTGTAATCCCAGCACTTTGGGAGGCTGGGGTGGGTGGATCACTTGAGGTCAGGAGTTCGAGACCAACCTGGTGAAACCCCGTCTCAACTAAATATACAAAATTAGCCGGGCATAGTGGTGGGCACCTGTAATCCCAGCTACTTGGAGGCTGAGGTGGGAGAATCACTTGAACCCAGGAGACGGAGATTGCAGCAAGCCAAGATGGCACCACTGCACTCCAGAGCCTGGGCAACTGAGTGAGAATCAGAAGAAAAGGAAAGAAAGAGAGAAAGAGAGAAACAGAGAGAGAAAGAAAGAGAGAGAGAGAGAGAGAGAGAAAGAGAAAGAGAGAAAGAGAGAGAAAGAGAGAGAGAAAGAGAGAAAGAGAGAGAGAGAGAGAGAGAGAGAGAGAGAAAGAAAGAAAGAAAGAAAGAAAGAAAGAAAGAAAGAGAGAGAAAAGATAAAAAAGAAACTATATATGATGGAATACTACTCAGCTATAAAAAGGGATGGATTAATGGTATTCACAGCAACCTGGATGGAGTTGGAGACTATTATTCTAAGTGAAGTAACTCAGGAATGGAAAACCAAACATTATGTTCTCACTCATAAGTGGGAGCCAAACTATGAGGATGCAAAGGCATAAGAATGACACAATGGACTTTGGGAACTCAGGGGAAAAGGGTGGGAAGGGGTTGAGAAATAAACTACAAACTGGGTTCAGTGTATACTGCTCAAGTGATGGGTGCACCAAAATCTCACAAATCACCCCTAAAGAACTTACTCATATAACCAAATACTAGTCATTCCCCCAAAAACCTATGGAAATAAAAAAAACATAAAGAAACAAAAAAGAAAATACAACAAAAGGCGCTTCCTAATTGGGATTACTCATTTTCCGGTAACGATTCTGACAAGGAGTGTCTAGAAAGTGCTTTGCTCTTTGGTTCCAGACACGAGACACAGCGACATTTCTGCTTTCCCCCTGCACCGGCGGTGAGAAGGAGATCTGTGCCTTGCCTTGGCAGTTATTTTCAGCAACAATGCAACAGAATGACTCGCAAATCTCGAGAGTGGCCAGGGGGTGATGAAACTTGTTGTGATGGGAAAGGGCGCATTGCCCATCGTGGCGGAGTGGGGGCCCTGACCTTGCTTCCTGGCACCAACAGGCTGCTGCTCCTGCTGAAAGCTGCCCAAGATCTCCAAGGTCGGAGACGCCTGACATAAACCAGGCCTGAGCACCGTCAGCACAGCAGACCGGACTCAAGGTTCTGGAATGTGTGAAATATTAAGAAAGGCTTGACTATGCCTCCCTGCTCCAGTCCTTCATTCAGAGGCTAAACGCAAGCCAGAGTCGCTTTAACGGAGAAAGGTTCTCCCAAGAAGGGCTGCATTGCGAAACTCGTCCCACGCCCTAAGTTCTGTCGCAATCGCCCCCTCGGCTTTCCTCCTCCGTTTCAAGATATGTGGAAAAGCTTCAGTTAGCAGAAAAACAAGTAGCATTGTCACCACTATGGTTTAGAAAACATTTTTAGGTCTTTACCTCATTATCCTCTCACAACATCCCTGTCGAGCAGATGTAGGGAAACCACTTCAAGTAAGAGGGAAACATCTTGTGCCTTGTCTTATGGACTGAAAGTAAATCTCTGTAAAACATAACCTAAGGAAGGCCGTGCATTAGGCAGAACCTGTGCAATCACAAAGGTGCACAGAGATAGGCAAAGTTGGGGAAAAGCTGCAAAGTCTCAGCAAATTCTTCCATCAAAATGATCGACTTAAAAAGCTTCACCTACACTGTTTTTCTTTAACCAAACTTCTTTTAATCAAACACATAATAAAATACATTGTCCTGAAAGGCTGACACTGCAGAGAGTAATTCTTAGGCGTATTCCCTCATCTTCTAATATTTTCTTAGGTGGAACAAAAAAAAGGGCAGCTGAGTCCTTCTGGGTCCTGCTAAGTGACACACCCAGAAACGTTTGCTTTTACAGCACTTTCGAACCAGGAATCTGGCTCATTTGAATGCTCTCTACTTTGTTTCAGCACCCATCACCATTTTAAAACAGGAAGGAAAGAAGAAAACTTATTGGCATGTTTAGTTTTAGTCATTTCATTATTTTTCCTTCAGTGTGAACTGCTGTCCTGTTGGAAAATGAGGGGCTCCTCCCTCGGTTCTCCCAGGAAAATGGTTCTTTGTAAGAAGTCATGCTCAGCTGTACCATGTTATCAAGTGGTTTGTTGTTATTTTTAAGCCCAGAAAACTACTTCATCCAGGATGGAAGCAGTTAACACTGAGCAGTAAGAAAGTCATGCGGCCAACAATAAATCAGAACTTTTGTGTGGTGGACTAGACGGAATCTCACCACTGGTATAGTTTATCCGTTTTCGATTTTTAAAAACAGGATATAAAGTTCTGTGTAACTGTTGGATGCGGCACCTACTTCATTAGGTACACACAGCACACGTTAGTAACATCTTAATATTAGGCACATGAGGAAGAGGATTTTTTTCTAAAAAAAATTCAAGGAACACATCAGTGGCTGTGGGATAGAGCACCTGGGGATTGGCACTAGTTTACCACCACTCACAGCAACATCCAACATCTAGCTAACCTTTCTTTACGGGCCTAATCCAGGCACAGACACCTGCAGAACCAGTAAGAAATCTTCACAGGTCACTACAGCACTGACTTTGACCATAACCACTTATGTGCACTCCCGCAAAGAGACTGCACTACTGACTCGGCTTTCAATGTCATCGCTACGAATTTCACTCAATTTTTTTACATTTAAATTTTATTTTTTAGAGATGGGGTCTCACTATGTTGCCCAGGCTGGATTCAAACTCCTGGACTCAAGTGATCCTCCCGCCTCAGCCTCCCGGGTAGCTGGAATTACAGGAACACACCACCGTGCCCGGCTGAGCTTCACTTAATCTTTTAAAGTTCATTTTAGGCAAGTCAGTGTCATTATTATCTTAATTCACTGAATTTAACGATTTCAATTGTGAGCATTTTAGCCTTTCTCCAATGTGTCAGTAAGCATTGACTTCAAACCCAAAGTTTTTCAAAGATAAGATCACCTGTGAGGCAACAATATTCCAAACCGACAACGAAAACAGTGAGTGTTCACCAGACGTGCCTGCTAGGTGTGCCTTACATTAGTGTGACAGTGCAAGTTTTAAAAGTTGTCAGTTGTGTTCCCGCCCTTGGGCCTCCTCCCTACAGCCCTGTCTTGTAGACATGAGAAAAGTGTGCCTCAGAAGGGCTAAGTGACTTGCCTGTGGTCACACAGGTTGGTGGTGGGAGACGTCAAGCTGCAGGCCAACTCTTCTATCTCCTCTTCCAGAGCACTTGTCAGCCACCCACCCAACCTGGAAGCGACAGCCCTGAAGCTCCCACCTGTTTGCCATTCTTTACAGCCTGCCCCCCACTGCCTCCCCTTTTCTGGCTACCTCAGGGTTTTTAACTCAAATACCACGTGCCAATGTGGGTGGAACAGATGAACAGAGGAAGACCAATTACAGGGCTTAATTAAAACAAGCTGTAACAAAAAGCAAGCTGTTTTTTGTAGGGCCATTACCTCTCTTTGAATGCTATTCTCTGCTCTGTAAGACAAAGGTAGAAAGTGTAGCCCCTAAGCATGAAGTTCTTTTTCCACCACCCCAGTCTCAGCCCTACCTAGTCTCCTGGCTGAACTTGTGATAAGAATAAAATAATGGTGTGGAAATGTTCTGGAAAAGCCAAAGGGCCCTGCAAGCAGAGCATCTCCTCCACTGGGAACCTAGGAAGGAGACAGGAATAAGAGAAATAAGAAACTTGAAAGGAAGGTCTGGAGATTTTAGGGGAGCAGCCCCAAGGGGCTAATAAGGAATGGAAACCCAAAGAAAGAAACTCAAAATAGCAACAGCCTGCAGCTCTCCAGGATTGGACGCCTGGGATTCCAGCCCTCCCGGGCAGGAGTCTGACACGCGCTCAGTCCTCCTCAGCTGACTCCAAGTTACCTTCGATGCCAAGGAACAAGCCTCCCAACAGCCAATTGATGGCGAAACTTTTGTTTAAAAGCTGAAGGGAAAAAAAATTCCCCAAAGCTATATACAAAAGGTACTTTTTGAACTGAAAGTTATTCTGTTCCTGGAGATGTAGAAAACAGAAAATGGACTCTAGAAGATGTAAGCCCTCGTTTTCTTCCCCCAGACCCCCGCAGCTTTACATGTTCTATTCTGGGGTTTTGTTTTGTTTTGTTTTGTTTTGTTTTTGGACTCTGTCACCCAAGCTGGAGTGCAATAGTGCAATCATGGCTCACTGCAGCCTTCAACTCCCAGGCTCAAGCAATCCTCCCACCTCAGCCTCTCCAGTAGCGGGGACTACAGGCATGTACCACCATACCCAGCTAGTTTATTCTATTTTATGTAGAGACAAGGTCTCACTATGTTAATCAGGCCGGTCTTGAACTCCTGGGCTCAAGCGATCCTCTTGCCTCAGCCTCCCAAAGTGCTGGAATTACAGGCATGAGCCACCACGCCCAGTCAAATGTGTGTGTGTGTGTGTTTTTTTAAGCCACATTTCCTGGCTGAGGTTATTCCCTAATAGACAAATTTTCTTCCAACTGAACAACCACCTGCTCCCCTCAGAACCTGAGGAGGATTAGAGGTGTTCTGAACTCAACAGAACTCAACACCTGCTGCAAATTCCTGGCGGGCATTATCTCAGCAGCACAGGCTCTGTGTTGGCCCCACCCAGATCCCTCCCCCGACTGATGAGATCGTTTTAGAAAAAGAGCTAATAGGAAAAATTCCACCAAGATACAACACAGGCCACGAGGGGGTGAGGAGGAGGTGGCCAGATGCTGATAAGCCTGTCAGTGTGTGGTGTCAGAAAGAGAAAACTCTGGGCCCTACAGAAACTCAGCCCTGAGTTTGGAGGCAAAGTGAACTCAGAGGGAAGAATCCTGCCTCACACCTCTGGGGTCCTTGGATGTCTTCACCAACAACGCAGCCTATCTGTGGACCGGACGCCTCCCAGTGCCTCCAATACGAAAACCATCAGGCTGAGCAGGAGACGGTGGGACAATTGGGACGCATGAAAGAAAACAATGCCAGTCCAATAGAGAAGAAAGATCGTGCTGTTTTCTACCAGTCGTACATCCAAACACGACCAGTGGGTATTGGAGGCTGTGAGACATGTCAGGCCCTTCCCTCCTGCCTTCCCACCCCGCCAGGGAGGCTGGCAATGCAGCGCCCGCTGCGTTAGGCTTCACACGTGCACCCTCCGCGTGCTCAGCCCGGCTGTGGGTTGAGACCTCCTGGGGCTGCCGGGTGTGGAGTGGAAGGAGTGTGAGGTTTGAAAATAACAGGCCTGGATTTGGAGGCAGGCTCTGCTGCTTCCTAACCACTTGCCCTCCTGTCAAACGGGGGTCATGACCCCAGGGGGTTGCTGTAAGAATGGAGAACAATGAACGGGGCGGGGCTCGTCACATTCTCATGATGCACCTTAAGGAAATATTCCCACCGCAGTCAGTCTCAATCCCACGGATGTCAACCTGCCCAGTGCCTCATACAAAGAATTCCAAGTCATCCGATTCCATGTCTCCACATACCTGTCCCTAAAACCATCCCATGACCAAGGCAGAAGCTCTCCCCCTTTACAGCCACTCTGGAGAGCCCAGATTCAGAGGCTGCATCCACCACCCTGACGGGCGATCGCTGGGAATATCCTAAGGGCTGGGGGGTGGCAGAGTCTACCAGACCGTTCAAGCTGCCAAGAGCTTTTAGAATTGGAAAAATTCCCCAATACAATGAAATTTTTAAGAGATTTGGCTTTATGGATGTAGAAGTATAAAGTGAAACAATTATCTCAGGAGTGGAAAACCAGCCTTAGACCCACCTTGGGAATTAGGACTGAATGGTCAATGCCCAGCCTGCAGGTGTGTGCTATTTAGAGTCCACAGGCCCTTCTGCAGCCTCTCCTTATCTCCAGGGGATGGGGACCTTTCCTCCTCCTCCTCCTCCTCAGATCCTACTGAGCCACCCTTAGGAATTTACGGAGGGAAGACAAATCATGTTTTGTTGAAGCAATCCTGTGCCCGGAGGATCCAGAGCCCTCCTCACGTCTAGTACCTGTGCACTAGAGAGAGACACAGGGAGAGAAGACATCCCAATTTTAAATTCCTAAGTGATGGTGAATCTTTATAGGTGTTAAGCTTGATTATTGAGGCCTGGTGCAATAGCTCATGCCTATAATCCTAGCACTTTAGGAGGCCGAGGCAGGCGGATCACTTGAAGTCAGGAGTTGGAGACCAGCCTGGCCAATATGGTGAAACCCCGTCTCTACTAAAAATACAAAAATTAGCTGGGGGTGGTGGTACAGACCTGTAATCCCAGCTACTCAGAAGGCTGAGGCAGGAGAATCACTTGAACCCGGCAGGCGGAGGTTGCAGTGAACTGAGATGGTGCCACTGCACTCCAGCCTGGGCAGCAGAGCGAGACTCCATCTCAAAAAAGAAAAAACGAATTATTATTGCACAATTACTTACACATAAGACTAGTATCACAACCATTAGGGCGTGGGCTTTAAATTCTTCTTCTGGAAGCCTGCTTTTTAACACCATTCCCCTGTGACAAGTTTCATGCTGGCAGCTGAGCTCAGGAACATACGTGTGGAAGTCCTGAAGTGGTCAAGCTCACTGGTCCATGCAGTATATCCGATAACTCTCGCCTCTCTAACAACAGCTTTAAACAGTCCAATCTGCCAGTGTTTCATTAAAATAAGCCAACAAACTGTGTAGTGTGAAAAATGACAGTTCACGCATCATAGGAAAATGACCCACAGTAACGAGAGGGTTAAAGGCACGTGCACGCACGTGCACACACACGTGAATGCACACGGAAATGCTTTCTCAACACTTTTATATGAGAATTGCCTTTTATGAAAGAAGGTGTAAATACTCTTAGTGGTTGAGTACTGTGCAACCTACCGAAAGCACACACTCAGACAAACAAACGGGCACATTCCCATTGCTACAGAGACAGAGGGCAGTCTGCAGAGCCCTGGATTAGCAGGCGGCTCGGTGGCTACCCTCACATGATCACAGGCAACTTAGGGAATGGCTCATCTCAGTTTTCTCCTTGGTGAAACGGAGATAATACCATTCAACCTGAAGGGCTGTTGCAGAAACTAAATAAACTAATATATGGAATGGAAAGCCCTACCACGGGGCCTGGCACATAGAAGGTACTTTATAGTATCAGAAAAGTCATTACTTAAAATGCCCACTTATCATTAAAAAAAAAAACAAAAAAACCCCTTTTGTTCCTGGTTTCACGTAACAATATTCAAATTCACAATCTGGGATCTAAGGCTTTTCATACATATAAATGGGGCACTGTCTCATCCTTCTGACAAGGCACCTGCGGCCTGCAGTCAGTCTCTACAGCTAAGGAGGCTGGTAGGGCCCAACCACATGGCCAAGCGCAGAAGCCCTCCTCCTGTTATTTGAATGAGTACCTCCATCACACCCCATTTCCCAGCGGTTTCACCCCCAGTCTTGGAGCACTCTCTCTATGGCTACTTTACTTCTGTCCCCAGATAGGCAGAGTGCTCTCTCTCTCTGTCTCTCTCTCTCTCTCTGTTTTAGACAGGGTCTCACGTTTATCACCCAGGCTGGAACGCAGTGACATGATCACAGCTCACTGCAGCCTCGAACTCCTGGCCTTAAGCAATCCTTCCATCTCAGCCTCCCGAGTGGCTGGGACTACAGGTGTGTACCACCATGCCCTGCTAGTTTTTTAAAAAAAATGTTATAGTGATGGGGTCACACTATGTTGCCCACGCTAATCTCAAACTCTTGGGCTCAAGTGATCCTCCCGCCTCGGCCTCCCAAAATGTTGGGATTACAGGCATGAGCCACCCTGCCTGGCCCAGAGTTCTCTCTAAGTAATTATTTACCTGCTTGGCTACTATCTAACTCCTTTTTTCCCATCCGAGCCTTTTTCCCATCATTTCGTTTTCTGCATAACTAAGTCTCTTCATGACTCACTCCCTCAATCTCACACAAATTACAATGCCTGCACCCCACTGACCTGAAGAGTCTCTTTCCGCAGAAACAACTGCTTCCTGCTCACTAACCCATGGCTTTTCTGGAGCCTGAAGCCTCCAGGACTTCTCCTGAGTCTCTAAGATGGGGTTTCCTCCACCAGTATCTTTGCTTCACTCTCTCTCCTTGCCTGGCTCTTCCTCTTCCTTCCCCTCCACTGTTCCTAAGAACTCAGCTCTGCTCAACCATGTCAAGGCCTCAATGATGCCAACCTGTCTGTCACTCTCAACTGCAGAACTGCGTTTCTATCTCCAGCATCTCGGCCAACCTCCAGCCCTGTACTTCCAACACTGCTCACGAATTATCCCTCAGTCACTCTAGGGTGAGTTTCTGAAGAATCTTCTTTTCCAGCCTGGGCAACATAGTGACACCTCATCCCTAAAAAAATAGAAATAAAAAACTAGCAGGATGCAGTGACTTGTGCTTGTAATCCCAGCTACTCAGGAGGCTGAGCTGGGAGGATCGCTTGAGCCCAAGAGTTAGAGGTTGCAGTGAACTATGATGGTGCCACCGCACCCCAGCCTGGGTGACACGGTGAGACCCTGTCTCTAAAAAACAATAATAATAAAAAACTCAACTTTCCTTCCACAGGTCCCAGGTGACTCAGGCTTCTGGATTCCTCAGAAAAAAACTGAGCAATTCCATGTGAAACAGCCATTCCTCCTTGTTAAGTATAAAAAGAAAGCTCCTTCCTTTGTCTTCATTCATCCACCAATTCTCCAAACTTAGGGGCCGGACACGGTGGCTCACGCTTATAATCCTAGCACTTTAGCAGGCTGAGGCGGGCCAATTGCCTGAGCTCAAGTTCGAGACCAGCCTGGCCAACATGTTGAAACCCTGTCTCTACTAAAAATACAAAAAAAAAATAGCTGGACATGGTGGCACGCACCTGTAGTCCCAGCTACTCGGGAGGCTGAGGAATGAGAATTGCTTGAACCCAGGAGGCAGAGGTTGCAGTGAGCCAAGATCACACCACTGCATCCCAGCCTGGGTGACATGGTAAGACTGTCTCAAAACAGAACAAACAAACAAAAAAGAAACCTTAGGAAGCATTTCTCAGTTGAAAAATAAGGTAAACCATTCAGTCCCATCCCTAAAGATACTGAAAAAGGTCCAGACTGAATTTACTCCTGAAACTAAGGTCAAGATTTTCAAGTTCATCAACTCAGTCTGTCTTTGTTTCTTTTTTTTTTTTTTTTTTTGAGACGGAGTCTTGCTCTGTCGCCCGGGCTGGAGTGCAGTGGCCGGATCTCAGCTCACTGCAAGCTCCGCCTCCCGGGTTCACGCCATTCTCCTGCCTCAGCCTCCCGAGTAGCGGGGACTACAGGCGCCCGCCACCTCGCCCGGCTAGTTTTTTGTGTTTTTAGTAGAGACGGGGTTTCACCGTGTTAGCCAGGATGGTCTCCATCTCCTGACCTCGTGATCCGCCCGTCTTGGCCTCCCAAAGTGCTGGGATTACAGGCTTGAGCCACTGCGCCTGGCTGTCTTTGTTTCTTAAACTTCACATTTACAGTACAGTACTTAAAATGTAAAAATGCACTTGAATTGTTTACATGGTTATTACTGAAGAAAAACACCCAGGTCACTTATTTTGGCTTCGTTTAATAAAACAACAGAAACATCTGTCATTTTTTATAACAATTCTGTTGTCCTACTCACTGGGTGGCAAAAATGCACTCCCACTGCCTTGCATTAACCTGCTAATCTGGAGGCGATTCACTCCCCACTGACAACCAAGTTTCACTGAGTTTGGGTCAAATAGAACAATTAAATCATCCTTTGGTTTTCCAAGCAGCTAGAATAATTTGAGAAAATTAAAACAAGCCATCTTATAAACAAAAATGCATTACCTCCCGAAATGAAAAATTCATTTATCTCCAAATCGTCACCAGTAAGTTTTAAGGTTATAGCAAGCCACAACATGCAGTTCTTGTATAAGATGAATAAAATATTCCTGACTAATAACTCAATTCTAATTTTAAACAAATGCATTCAAACGGAGCTGAATACTTAATTTGTATCACTCCCACAAGGTATAAAAGCCTTGCTTGGTTCTGATGTCACTGACTGCTGGCCATAGACGATGAGGTCTCCATCTTACTAAGAGATTAAGGTCGGATGATAGTACCTTCTCTCTCTGACAATGTATCCAACTCAAAGAGACAGCCTAGCTGGGCATTCAATTTCAGCATTTTCCAGTGTACATTAGGAAGTGGGGACCTCATCTAAGTTTCTGTTTTGCTTTGTTTTTGCCAAGCAGGAATTAGCTGAACCCTGTTGGCAGCTCCTCCAGCAGCCCACCTGGGGTAGACCCAGCCACCACTTCCCACAGGACTTCAGGCTCATGTACTGTTCTCTGGAATAAGGTTTCCTGGAGTACAAGTTCCAGTCTGTCCCTTGGTTTGACCAAAGACAGATCCTCCTACTGACTATTCTCTGCTATAATGACAACTGTGCTCTAAGACAAACAACTTATTCTTAGTGGGAAACAATTAATTTCAGCCATCCCATGTGCTCCTCAACAGCCATTTATTCACATTGGCCCATCTTCCGATATCAGACTGACACAAACCCCAAAGACTTGCCCGATGACAATGGAATGAGTGTCATGTATTTAACGGCATTTGTACTTTATTGCATTGCTTCCTGCTTGTTTGTTTAAGATGGTGAAATCGTTATAAGCAAAGAGATGATTAATTCTTCCCCGTCTTTAACGGCCATTCTCTCCCACAATCTCTAGCGAATCTCCGAATCTAAGTTGCGGGGAGGTATGTTGGGGAACCACACTTTTAAGCAGTGTTCCTGAGGTTTTAGCTCAGACATCTACAAGATTGGAAGATTCCGTTTTATGGGGACATATGGACAGAACTCACTTGTTTTAGAGCACTACTTAGCCAAACCTCTCAGCGAATCCTACATTGAAAAGTCTTTAGCAGTATACATTTTGGAATCTTCTGTGTGCCCCAGAACACACAATATGGATCTAATTAGATTCAGCTGTCTTATGTTAGAAACAAACATTGAAAGGAAAAAACCAGAAGTGGGAGTGGGAGCTTTGTTCATCCTCTCGTACGCCCCCGCGACCCCACACTCCCAAGGCGTGCGCATCCTACCCGCTCACTCGGGCAGCACACGCTCCCTAAACACCCCAGCGTGGCCCGTGCCCCGCGCAGCGCTCTGAGCGCTTTTCCGCTGCTGGGTTTTCACCGGATCTGGAAGAGATTTACAGGAGGACTGGAGCCCAGCGCGGCAACCCCACCCCACCCCCACCGCCCCGGCCCGGGCGCGCCCCGCCCGCTCCCCGGCTCCAGGACTTACACCAGCGCGGACGGACAGGGCATCTGGTTCCAGGCACAGTTGTACTGAGCCTGAATAAAACTCTCACTTCCCTCCAGCACAGAGCAGCTCACATTCTTGTTCACGATGTAGGCGCACCAGTTCCTGGGGTGCAGGAGAGAGAGGGAGAAGGGCACGGTGTAAACCTGGGGAACAATGAGGCCAGGGGAGAGGGGACGGCAGCCCCAGACCGAGCGAGGGTCGGGGGGAGGGCCGTCGCCCTCTGCGGAGGCGGGAGCTTCACAGAGCAGACGCCGGAGGGTGCCCGGGTGCGCCTCTGGAGAGAGCGCGCCTGGACCCGACCAAGACGGGAAAGAAAAGCACTCACGGTCCCAGGGGCTCCTGGAATTCCTGGGAGTCGTTTTCGGACCACCCGGGTCTGCGGGACACTCTGCGCCCACGCCCCCGGAGTCAGCTCTGCCTGAGGCGCCGGCGGCGCAGCGCGCGGTCACCCAGAGAAGGAGCCGCCCGGGGAAATCCAAGGCAGACCCCCGGCTGCAGCTTGTCGTCTTTGGCAGGGCAGCTCCAGGGCTCGACTGGGGGCCGGGGAGGGGTAGGCGGTTTGGGGCCAGCAGAGGGGCGCGCACTTACTTGTTCCTAGCGCTGGGCCGCGCGGGATACCCGGGCTGCGGGCCGGCATGGCACAGCCCCGCGCAGCCCAGGGCGAGCAGCACCAGCGCCCAGCGCCAGGGCGCGCGGGGCCAGGGCTGTGTCGGCTGCCACATCCTGCGCGCAGCGGGCGCTTCCCGCCTGCCCGGGTCCGGAGCGCGGCGGATCGGGGCACCGGCCACAAGGCTGCTGGCGGCCAGGGCGCCGCCCGCGAAGGCAGAAGGCTCAGGCGCTTCGCGGCGCTCCAACCCGCGCTCTGCGGCCGCCCCCTCCGGCTTCTCGTTCCTACTTCTCCTTTTGCAGCCCCGTGCGCCCTGCGCTTCTCCTCGGTCCCTCAATGACGCACAGGTCCCCCCGGGTGCCGCCCTCTTTATTTCACTTCCCTCTCCGAAACGTGACTCTCCCTCCACCACGTCTCCCTGTCTCCAGTCCCTTCGCTTCTCAGCAGGGGGCTTGGGGTGGAAGAACTAAAGGGTTTGGGATAAGGGTCCATGTTACAGAATTTCCAATTACTCATTCCTTTGGTCTCTTCCCAGATGCCGAGCAACTCCGCCTCCCACCTTCCAACAGGCGCGCTCCCGGCCCCTCGGGACACGGCCGCCGTCGGCGAGTCTGGCTGTCCTCGCGTCGTGCCTGGGTGCCAGCCTCCCGGGGCGAATGAGGGACACGTTTATCAGTCCCGCGGGGAGAGGAGTGGGGGCTCGACTCGGATTTCCTCCTCGGGCAAGACACGGCCATTCCCCCACCACCTCCATGGACTTACAGAGTCCAGGGGGAAATGAACGCTGGTTCTCTTCTTTCTTTACCCGTCTCTGCCTTAGGAATCATCTACAGTTTCCGAGTCCACGTGGGGGGCGGCAGGACAGGACAAGTCACAGCCCCACCGATTCCCAGTGTCTGCTGCAGCTTGGCGTCCAGCTCTACAATTCTTGAAAGGTGATCTCACAGCCTCTGCTGCTGAGGTCCTACTGTGAACTTTCTTTTTCTATTGAAACTAAGGCATTTACTCACCTTTGCTTCTCGACAGTTCAGGCACCGCTAGACATCTGTCTTAAACTTTCTTGTATGTTTTCTGCCTATTCTTGAGTTACACTAATCTCCACCAATTTCTTTTTGGGATGAAGTACTGGAATGTTAAAATCACCACCCAAGTGCTATATTCTAAGGGGTGTTGGAAAGAGCTATGTATTTGAGATGACCTGCTGCATCTAATTAATGTACAGGGTCGTGAGTGACATGATTACCAGACTCTACAGATAAACTGTGGCCTCTGTGAGCTAACCAGACGCTGTTGGCCATGACTTGTTAAGTGAATAAAGCTTTGCTGTGGGCCAGGCGGGGTGGCTCACGCCTGTAATCCCAGCACTTTGGGAGGCCAAGGCGAGTGGATCACCTGAGGTCAGGAGTTCAAGACCAGCCTAACCAACATAGTGAAACCCCGTCTCTACTAAAAATACAAAAAAAAAAAAAAAAAAAAAAAAAAAAAAAAAAAAATTAGCCGGGCATTGGTGGCACATGCCTGTAATCCTAGCTACTTGGGAGACTGAGGCAGGAGAATCGCTTGAACCAGGGAGATGGAGGTTGCAGTGAGCCAAGATCTCACCACTGCACTCCAGCCTGGACAAAAAGAATGAAAATCCATCTCAAAAAATAAAAAATAAAAACGTTTCCTGTGTTCCTACTCTACTAAATGAAGCCATTGGTCTATTTTGTTTCTAATATTCTTTGATGGTGTTGTTGGACCTTTTGATTTGCAGATGAAAGAAAGAGAAGTCCCTAAGTAGAAACTACAAGGGCCAAGCAGATTATACCATGTAAGGACATCATCTGTCCCTGGACTCTAAACGGAAGATCATGCAAATAGTGGACTGAAGTCATCCCAGCCTTCAAAAGAGCCACCGTCGGGGGGGAAATAACAGAAAGGGATAAAAAGCTGTCTTTCGTAACCCAATCTGTATCTTTCTGTGTGACTTCCCTATCCTGCCTGTCCTAACGCCCTCTCGGCCGTAAACACTCACAGAGTAGAAACAGAGCATAGAAATGAAGAAGAGGAAGAGGGGGAAAAAATGGAGGAAACGCACAAGTTGTGTGTGTCTACAACTAGCAGAGAACAACTCCAACTTGTCTCTGATACAGGTAAATCTCAGACTTGAAAGTGCATTGAGCTGATCAAGTCAATCTGTTTTTTTCTGTCAAATCAAAGTTACACTAGGAAGTTGTCCAAGAGTATAAGGACCAACTTTTCATTGAGATGACCACAATACTATATTTAATCAGCTATCAATAGCATGTATCGGTAAATAAATTTCATTCTGAGCATCTGTTACAAGCTAGGCATTGTGCAAAAATACTGAGGATTCATGAGTGAGCCCACACTGACACGGGGCCTGTGTTTGGAGGGCTTCCAGGCATTGCCATGCAATGAAGGGTGTTAGAGTTCCTGATGGACAGTCAACTAAGTGAGCTAATGTTTATTGCATGTCTTTCTTCAGACACAAGCCCATGTCTGTTGTTGTGGGCCTGCCCTGGGAAGACAGAAAATTCTTGACTTTCAGAAGGTTACTTCCCTCTTTTGTATTTTTATTTATTTATTTATTTATTTATTTGGGGGAAAGGGTCTCACTCTGTCACCCATGCTGGAGTCCAGTGGCATGATCATGGCTCACTGCAGTCTCGAGCTCCCAGGCTCAAGCAATCCTCCCACCGTAGCCTCCCGCGTAGCTGAGACCACAGGTGTGTGCCATCACACTCAGCTAATTTTTTGAATTTTTGGTAGAAATGGGATCTCACCATGTTGCCTAGGCTGGTCTTGAATGCTTAATCTCAAGCCATCCTCCTGCCTTGGCTTTTTAAAGTGCTGGGATTTCAGGCATGAGCCACTGTGCCTGGCCTATTATTCTCTTCTTTTACTTTTTTGGTTTTTTTTTTTCTCTTGATGGATTTTCTCTTGAGATGGAGTCTTGCTCTCTCATTCAGGCTGGAGTACAGTGGTGCAATCATGGCTCACTGCAGCCTTGATATCCCTGGGCTCAAGCAATCCTCCTGCCTCAGACTTCTGAATAGCTGGGACTACAGGCGCACACCACCATACCAGGCTGATTTTTTGTACGCCATCATAGCTCACTATAGCCTGCAACTCCTGGGCTCAACTGATCCTCCTACTTCAGTCTTCTAAGCAGCTAGGAGTACAGACACACACCACCATGCCCAGCTGATTTTTTATTTTTTGTAGAGATGGGGGAGGTCTCACTTGGTTGCCCAGGTTGATCTTGAACTCCTGGTTTCAAGCAGTCCTCCTGCCTTCGTCTCCTAAAGTCTTGGGATTACAGGTGTTAGCCACTGTGCCCAGCCACAAGGTTTTTTCTTGATTTGAGGCCAAGATCCCAAGAGACCCTCTTTCTTTTTCTCTTTTCCAGCTGGAGGAAGGGATGCAACAAACTCAGGAACCAGAATGCCTTGCACAAGAAACAAGACAGAGGGAAGCTTCTGGAGGATAGAGAGCTTCAGCACATTAAGAAACAGACTCATTGGGCAGGACTTCTGATCCCTGCCGTGAACAATGATGTGGATATGCTGCCAGAAAGCTGCAGGTATGAACTGTTTCCATGCTGCCAACTACCTGAAATGAGCACTTGAAAACTATGTTTTCTATCACAATCTGAAGGAATTTCTTCTGCTTTGAAAACAAGTGTCCCAGAGTAACTTGGGACACACACCCTTGATTGTGTGACCAACTTACCTAAAGCAAAAATTCAAGGAAGAACTACTTCATTATGAATGGGTCATTCATACAATCCATTCTCTCGTTCACTTGTGGATCACGACATAAGCTGTTCATCAGGCTCTGTGCGTGCTTAGGGACGGTTGTCTTGGAAGCGGTGAGCCTCTCGGGCCTCCAGCACAGCCAGGTGTCCCCTCCACCCCTCCATCGCCTGTTGGAAAAGGAGGGTGACTATCACTGAGGCAGCAGGCAAATACATTCCCCCTAGCCCCACCCCAGCCATCTGCGCAGGGACATTTGATCAAGATGAACTGATTTGCATCTAGGATGTGGTCAAGAATCATGAGATTAGCCTGGGCTTTCCGCCCTTCTGATCCCTCATCCGGTTTTTTGTTTTTTGTTTTTTTTTTGGATATAGGGTCTTGCTCTGTCACCCAGGCTGAAATGCAGTGGTGCTACCATGGCTCACTGCAGCCTCCACCCCTCAGGCTCAAGCAATCCTCCTACCTCAGCCTCCTGAACAGCTGGGACTACAGGCACATGCCACCTCATCTGGCTAATTTTTATCAATTTTTTTGTAGAGATGGGTGTCTCACTATGTTGTCAGGCTGGTCTTGAACTTGTGGGCTCAGGCGACCCTCCCGCCACGGCCCTTTACTTTCTGGAGTTCAAAAAAACTGTTCCCTGGATTTCTAGTGTACTTTTAGGTATCTTTATTGCTTCCTAGTTCTGCTTAGTTAATGATGGAAAAAGAAAGTTTTTGAAGACTAGATATCTTGAATAAAAGACATCCTTCATTCTTTTAAAAACAATGCAGTTTAATAGCAAAGAGAAATATCCCCGAGAAAAAATGAACTGGCTGCAGCATCTGGCCTGTTCTGTGTTCTGGAATGCCAGGGGTGGGCGATACAATTTTGTTTAGCTCCATTTGAAATAGGCATTGTGTTGGAGAGGGACCTTCAGAACAATTTTTTTTCTTTTCTTTTTGAGATAGTGTCTGGGTCTGTCACCCAGGCTGGAGTGCAGTGGCACAATCAGGGCTCACTGCAGCTTTGACCTCTTGGGCTCAGGTGATCCTCCCACCTCAGCCTCCTGAGTAGCTGGGACTACAGGTGCGCACTACCATACCAAGCTAGTGTTTGTATTTTCAGTAGAGACAGGGTTTCCCCATGTTGCCCAGGCAGGTCTGGAACTCCTCAGATCAAGCAATCCACCTGCTTTGACCTCCCAAGTGCTGGGATTACAGGCACGAGCCACTGCACCAGGCCCAGAACAAATTCAGTGAGACTACAGACTTCAACATTTATAAATAACAGCTGCTTTCTTGTCTTGTCAAAGGCTTTGATCAAACAAATCAAATCAAAACAAAGAACACTTACCCTCTTCAGTTTTTCTTAACTTACTTATTTGTAAATATCTCCTTTGCTATACAAAGCTAAGGAGTCAAAAATCTCCTTATCCTTTGAACCTAAGACAGACCTTACCAACTGACTGATTGGATGACACTCTTAAGGACTATGGCTGTTATTTTAATCATCTTTCATGAGAGATGCCAGGAGGAAATGTTTCTACGTTGATTAGGGGCGTGTGCCTTAATACATTGTACACTGTCACCTGAGAGCTTCAAAACTGAAAAATTGAAATCACATGGAAAAAAGGGTTTTTGGAATTCATGCAGTAGCATTAATGTACTGTTCAAAATACGGCACCCTCACCCACTTAGCTGAATGATCTTGGACCAGCAATACACCCCTCTATGCTCCATGTTCTCCTCTGAAAATTGGAATCCCTCATCTGGCTGTGGGGAGGATTCATTGGATTGCCAGATGTAAACTATTAGCATCGTGCCTGGCACTCAGTGAAAGGAGGATGAATATTCACCATTGTTATTGACATACCCACATCAGTAACAATAACAAATTTGGAGTAAGGTTCAGGGGCTGTATCATTCCTTTGTTTTCCGGTCAACATGGAAGCTGACCATCTACTGCAGTTCCTTCCAAACATGAAGTGTAAAGAGTGCATGTGTATAACTCAGTCAGAATAGCCCTCAGTGCGATTGTCCAGAATAGAATACTGTGCTCTGGGGGCTCACACCTGTAGTCCCAGCACTTTGAGAGGTCAAGGAGAGCAGATCACCTCGGGGCAGGAGTTCAAGACCAGCCTGGCCAACATAGCAAAACCCATCTCTAATAAAAATGCAAAAAATTAACTGGGTATGGTGGCAGGCGCCTGTAGTCCCAGCTACTCTGGAGAATTGCTTGAACCTGGGAGGTGGAGGTTGCAGTGAGCCGAGATGGTGCCATTGCATTCTAGCCTGGGTGACAAAAGAAGACTTTGTCTAGAAAAACAAGAATACTGACTTCTACCCCGGTTTTCTTTCTGCTGCTCCCCAGAGAAAGCATGTAGCTCAGCTTATTGTTTAGAATATTTATCCTCTATACAGCAAAGGAATTTATTTTAGAACAAGTCAATGAGCTCTTTGAGAGATTAATAATGCTGCATAAATAAATTCAGATCATCGGGCAATTCAACAGTGAAGATCTTCCTCAAAAAGATGAAATCAGTTACTCCCATATCCCTTAATTTTTTTCAGATGTTTCTTAGATCTAAGAATACTTTCTACAGTTAACAGTATGCCATACACTGCATTTGAGATGTCATCGCTGACACACTTATGGTATGGTTTTGAACACATTTTTTTCATCATAAGAAATAACTGACAAAAATAGGCTCCTAGAATTTTTTGCGTGTCTCTTTCCAAGAGACTATAATAGCGTAGGCAATAATGTCTTCATTTACATGAGCCACATCAAACTATGTTGTAGTTCATCATTTATTTATGGAATGTGAGTTGATCGTTCTGGAATCTAAATAGGCAAAATGTATTTGGTGATTCTGAAATAAAGTATTAAATTTTAGCACAATCATGGTCTATACTCAGAATAGGATGGACTAGTCATGAACAAGTTAACTCTAACATTGCAGACTGGGCAATTCTAAACAATGTTTATTTCAGTACAGTCAGTTCTCTTTATTTGCAGTATTTACGTTTTATAAAGTTGCCGTGAACACTGAATTAGCAAATATCGAACAATTGCTTCTAGGAGAAATACAGCATTAGGTTCTTACAAGCCTCTGGCCAAAAAGTGCTTTTGTCAATCAAGCAATACAGAACTTTGTTTTATGTGTGTTTTTATTTAAAGATACCTAATTTAATATATCTTTTTTATTAACACTGAACTCGTGGCCAACGCAACTATAACTCATGTGGAAATGATGCTTAACACACACACACACATTTTCTCCATAAGGCACATCATAGCCTTCTTGTGCAAGAACATTACACAGTCCTTCAGCACTCTGCCTGGGAGCCATTTTAAACAGTGGAGTTGTTACTGGTGATGAATCTGTATCTGCAGAGGGTCTGCAGCAATCTCAATTCTTGCCTCCTCAGAAGAAAGATTTCAACTAAGGGGCATAAGGCAGAAGGAGAGGCTCTGCCTTCCCCAGCCCACTGACTCAAATTTTAATCTCTTTTGGCAACACCCTCACAGACACACCCAGGATCAATACCGAGCCTCAAATCTGCTAAGATTGCCCTGAGTGAGAGTTTTACCTCCTGTAGAGAAAGAGCTGGAATTCTGGAAAAACAGACACAAGCTCTTATCATGCAAGTGGCTGACCTGCAATGAAAGGTGCATGCGCAGCCTTGCCAGGTGTCTACTGTTACCGTGAGGGCATCGATTGGAAAAGAATGGGACCCTGCAACTTGGAATGGGGATGTGTGGGAGGACACTTCATCTCGTGGGCACAATCTCATCAGCTGCTGGCTATTAAAGCAGGCAGAAAAATGTGAAACGGAGAGACGGACCTAGCCTCCCAGCCTACACCTTTCTCTCGTGCTGGATGCTTCCTGCCCTCGTATGTTGGACTCCAAGTTCTTCAGTTTTGAGACTCAGACTGGCTCTCCTTGCTCCTCATCTTGCAGACAGCCTATTGCAGGACCCTGTGATCATGTAAGTTAATACTTAATCATATATATATATATTTATATATAGTTCTGTCCCTCTAGGGAACCGTCACTAATACAGAAGGTCATATAGCAGTTAAACTCTGCCATCTTGTCTTATGGTCATGCTTGAGCCCACTCACCCAACTCCTGAGATCTTATCCAGAAGCTGCTGAGCACCACCTTCAGGTGTTGTCTATCTATTGGGAGCCTGCCCTTCCCTGGCTCTGGCTGAGACCAATTATTATTTTAGAGAGACAATTAACAACTGCAGAACCATCACCTGATAGTCGCCGGACACTCCCGGTGTGTGTTGAGGGGCGCCGCAGGGGAGCTCTCTCCTGCCCTGCTCGTGCCTGACTAACTACTATAAAAAAATCACCAACAAAAAGCACAAAATGCAAAACGTATAGTACTGAATTTACCATGAAAGGATACCTATCTACAGGTGTGAGCTGAAACAAGAAGGCAGGGTGTGGTTTCCTTGTACATTGCTGGGAACACACACATCAGGCAGCACACATTTTTCACCGCTGTGTGCATATCCACAAATGACCATGAAAGTGCCATAAATGTCACTCTTGAGGCTACAGATTTCAGTAAGTGAATTCACAAATAGAGAATCCATGAATAATGAGAATTAATTATATTTCAACTGTCAGGGAATAATAAGTAAATGCCACCTGGGGGTGGATGAGGTGAAGAAAAGTTCTTGGAATTTTGTGGCCGTCAAAAGATTTCTTTATTCATTGAGAATATTGAGGGCCGGGCATGGTGGCTCACTCCTGTAATCCCAGCACTTTGGGGAGGCTAAGGCGGGTGGATCACCTGAGGTCAGGAGTTCGAGATGAGACTGGCCAACATGGTGAAAACCCCTCTCTACTAAAAATACAAAAATTATCTGGGCGTAGTGACGTGCACCTGTAATCCCAGCTACTCAGGAGGCTGAGGTGGCAGAATCACTTGAACCCGGGAGGCGGAGGTTGCAGCGACTCGAGATAGTGCCACTGCACTCCAGCCTCGGTGACAGAGTGAGACTCAGTCTTAAAAACAAAAAAAGAATATTGAGGATGTGTTGCATATTGAACGGTGTACCAGGGAATCTGGGCGCCAGAGAAAAGCAGTTCTAGTCCTGTCTCATCTTAATGGACGAGTAAGGCACAGACATATGAAAATAAGCAGTGACTTAGGAATACTGTATATTATACTCAACAAATAGAAGACAGCATAGTAAAAACCTGTGTACCTGGGTGATGATGAAGAAATCGACCTTGAGGCAATCAGAAAAGTTGAACATTAATTAGGAAAGACTGTGGAGTAGTGTGGGTTTGAGCTGAGTGTTCTCTTTCTTGTTTGGTTTGGTTTTGCTTTAAATCAGCCATGATATCCAAAATGAATGTGATTTGCAAGAGAAGGGGGAATAGTTAATGTGACCTTGTACATTGGATGTTTTTAATAAATAAGGAAAGGCAGGGCTGGCTGGTAGATTAGCGAGACTAAGATACACGGCCCTGCAGTAGCCAGGAGGGAGGGAGGGCAGGTAACCAGGTAAGACTGAGGAGCAACGGACTTGAGGAAAGGGTGCAGGATATGCCACTGTGAAAAGATACAGTGAGCCACGCACGGTGGCTCACACCTGTAATCCCAGCACTTTGGAATCATTTGAGGTCAGGCATTCAAGACCAGCCTTACCAACATGGTGAAACCCTGTCACTACTAAAAATACAAAAATTAGCCAGGTGTGGTGGGGTGCACCTGTAATCTCACCTACTCAGGAGGCTGAGGCACAAGAATTGCTTGAACGCAGGAGGTAGCTGTCTCAAAAAAATAAATAAATAAATAAAAATTTAAAAAGACACAGTAAAGGCTGGTGGGGAAAAATCCCAAAAACTCTAGTTTGTTTTCTCCCAAAGAGAAGTAGGGTGTCCAGATGTCCTGATTTACCCGGTCAGTCTCAGTTTGCTTGTGTTGCAGGTCAGTAACACTGTTACTTATCTTTAGTGTCTCTTTTCATCTTCAAAAGTGCCTAGTTTGGGATAATAAATTATTCGATGATTCTAAAGGACCCAAAATGAACTGAAAGCCACATGATGTTTGTTTAACAAATCTTGATAAAGGCTACATCAGTAAGTATCAATGCACTAGTAAAGTCAGGAAAGTAGACAGAGCTGGGCTGTCAGTCGTCACTATCCAGGACAGGTGCTTCTCTTATTGCCTTATGGATTTTGGTAACTTTTGAAGTTTATATATGGTTTTTAAGTTGAATAAACACTTCACACTCGGTGGTTTAGTTGGTTGTAGATGAAGCTGGATATTTGCATGTGCTTTCCTTGGCTTTATCTTTGTTGATTTCATTACTTAAAAGGTAATCATCAGAGACATACTTCTCAACTCATCCTCAGGAGCTAAGTAAGAAGAATATAGACACATGGTGCTATAGTCTATTTAAATGCCCTGGACTCGATCTCCTGACCTCATGATCCGCCCGCCTTGGCATCCCAAAGTGCTGGGATTACAGGCATGAGCCACCGCACCCAGCCTGAACAATTTTTATTTAAAAAGAGCAAAACATAGCCAGGCACAGTGGCACGCACCATGAGATCAGGAGTTCAAGATCAGCCTGGCCAAGATGGTGAAATGCTATCTTTACTAAAAATACAAAAAATATCCAGGCGCGGTGGTGGGTACCTGTAATCCCAGCTACTTGGGAGGCTGAGGAGGGAGAATCACTTGAACCCGGGAGGCGGAGGTTGCAGTGAGCCACTACACTCCAGCCGAGGTGTCAGAGCGAGACTCCATCTCAAAAAAAAAAAAAAAAAAAAAAACTAAAACAATACAGCCAGGCGTGGTGACATGTGCCTGTAGTCCCAGCTACTCAGGCACTTTGGTTTTTGGTAAGAATGTTATACTTTGATAAAATTTACATTAGAAAACTGCTATCCACAAATATATTTCTTGAGACAGGGTCTCACTGTGTCACCCAGGCTGGAGTGCAGTGGCGTGATCAGAGCTCCTTACAGCCTGGGATTCCTTAGCTCAAATGATCCACCCCGCCTCAGCTTCCCAAGTAACTAGGACTATAGGTGCATGCCACCACTCCTGGCGCACAGACATTTATTTTAAAAACAGCTTTGGCCAGGTGCGGTAGCTCGCGCCTGTAATCCTAGCACTTTAGGAGGCCGAGGTGGGCAGATCACGAGGTCAGGAGATCGAGACCATCCTGGTTAACATGGCGAAACACCGTCTCTACTAAAAATACAAAAAAATTAGCTGGGCATGATGACAGGTGCCTGTAGTCCCAGCTACTAGGGAGGCTGAGGCAGGAGAATGGTGTGAACCCGGGAGGCAGAGCTTGCAGTGAGCTGAGATCGTGTCACTGCACTCCAGCCTGGGTGACAGAGCGAGACTCCATCTCAAAAAAAAAAAAAAAAAAAAAACTTTATTAAATTGGAATCCCCAGTAGTACAGTGTTTAAGTAGTACAGCCTTTTAAGATTGAAACACATTGGAACTAAGTTAAAGTATCTTTTTTTCTAATATTCTATTTTTCCCAGAAATCCTGGCATCGCTTTGCCTCCAAAAAGCCCTTTAGAACGCAGAACCTCAGAAGGTTTAAGAAATCAAATACTTTGTTTTTGTGTTTTTTAAAGTTAGGGAAAAACATGTAAGAAGTGCATACAAAATGAAGGCAGGGTCCTCTTTGACCCCTCGACACTCTCTAAATAGGAAATGCTCATTTCACCTTGCACTTTCCATTAGTCCAAAGATAGTAACAGCTTTGATCTGTCCATAGCATGTTTATGTTGTTTTAGTTTTTTCATTTTCCCTGCTTGAGAATTTTTTTAAGGGTTTTTAAACAGTTTTGAGGTCAGAAAGTTGCTAGTTCAAATCATGTGATGGTTTTTTTCGTTTTAAGAGAGGGTGTTGGGCTGGGCGTGGTGGCTCACATCTGTAATCCCAGCACTTTGGGAGGCCAAGGCCGGCGGATTACAAGGTCAGGAGATCAAGACCATCCTGGCTCTACTAAAAATACAAAAAATTAGCTGGGTGTGGTGGCGGGCGCTATAGTCCCAGCTACTCTGGAGGCTGAGGCAGGAGAATGGCATGAACCTGGGAGGCGGAGCTTGCAGTGAGCCAAAATCACACCACTGCACTCCAACCTGGGCGACAGAGCGAGACTCCGTCTCCAAAAAATAAAAAAAATATAAAAAAGAGATTGTGTCTCGCTCTGTCACCCAGGCTGGAGTGCAGTGGCACAACCACAGCTCACTGCAACCTTGAACACCTGTGCTCAAGCGATCCTCTCGCCTCAGCTGCCTCTTGGACAGCCTGTAGAACCATAAGCCCAATAAACCTCTTTTCTTTATAAATGACCCAGCCTCGGGTATTCCTTTAAAGCAACACAAAACAGACTAAGATAGGGTCTGAACTGGTTCAACTACTTTGGAAAACAGCCTGCATTACTATTTATATTTGAACAGGTGCATACTCTAAAACCCAGCAATTGCACCCCTAGATATATACCCTTAAGGAAATCTTGGACAAGAGCACCAGGAGACTTATACTAAAATGGTACCCAGCCTGGGCAACATCGTAAGTGATCAGCTCAATGAATTTTCACAAAGTGAACATAGCCACAGAACCAGCAGCAGGATCACGAAGCAAAACACGACCGCCCCCGGAGAGCCCCTCATGGCTCCTTCCAGTTGTCAACGCCACCCCAAAGTCACATCTGTTCTGACCTCTGACACCAGTGTTTCCTTTTTTTTTTTTTTTAAATAGAGATGGTGTCCTGCTATAGTGCCCAGGCTGTCTTCCAACTCCTGGCCTCAAGTGATCCTCCTGCCTCAGCCTCCCAAAGGGCCAGGATTATAGGTGTGAACCACTGTGCCCTCCTATTACTTTTTTTTTTTTTTTTTTTTTTTTTAAAGCAGAATCTTGCTCTTTCATCTAGGCTAGACTACAGTGGTGCAATCTCAGTTTACTGCAATCTCCGCCTCCTGGGTTCAAATGAGTCTCCTGCCTCAGCCTCCCGAGTATCTGGGGCTACAGGTGTGCGCCACCACACCCAGCTAATTTTTGTATTTTTAGTAGGGACAGGTTTTCACCATGTTGATCAGGCTGGTCTCAAACTCCTGGCCTCATGTGATCCGCCCACCTTGGCCTCCCAAAGTGCTGAGATTACAGGAGTGAGCCACCGCACCCAGCCCCGGCTATTAGCTTTGAACAAAGACTCATCAGAAGAAAAACTTGTTTCTTATTTGTCTCATTCATATTTTATCCCTATGCCTGGCACAGTTCCTGGTGCATAACACTTGTTTAATCACATAGGCCAAATGAGTGAGGACATGCAGACGGGCATCTGACTTTTACAAGACAGTTGACCAAATTAACACACATAATAATACACAGCGGGGAAGCGACACTTGATTTGGATGAGAACTGAGATCCAGAAATGCTAACTCGGAAATGAGTTGAAAACTCAAACTTTGAACAGAAGACTACACTTCAGTTTTCTCCTGTAACAATTGTAAACAACTGTAATCAAGCTAAAGCTCTGTGAAGCTTTGTTTAGGGCTTCCTCAACTGTCCTCCAAACACATGCACTGTCCCTGCTGAGGCCGACCTCCGGGGACCTTGTGTCTCTGTCTCCCTTGTCAGTGACCCTGTGTTACAGAGACCCTCCTGCCTTACCGATGCAGACAAGAAATGACTATTTTCGGCCTTCCCTGTCCCACTCCAGGGTCTGGTCAGTCCGAGGACAGAATAATGACCCTCTCCCTAGGCCAAGCATGTGACCCCAGCCTGAGTGCTTCCCACCCCAATGAATGAGATAATGAGAGGCCAAATAAGGTTTCAAAACATGCGTTGCCTCAGAATTACAGTTTTCCTTAACTGTACTTTTAAATAGCTGGGATTAAGAACCAAGCACTGCCAAATTGCAGCTTAGCAAGAGAGATCTGTCAACTGTGAGAGATAACAAACGAAGAAAACTCATTTCAAGCTTTGAACTGTTGTTCCTAAATGATTCCCAGAGAAATACAAATAAATTATATCTTTTGAAGGGCAGATTCATGATGAATAATCTTATTAGGCTGGGGTTCCAAATACTTCTTCAAGGTACTTCAGAATTTTAAAGGAGCACTTCGGGAGGCCAAGGCAAGCATATCACATTAGGTCAGGAGTTTGAGACCATCCTGGCCAACATTGGTGAAACCCCATCTCTACTAAAAATACAAAAATTAGCTGGGCATGGTGGTGGGCACCTTCTCAGGAGGCTGAGGCAAGATAATTGCTTGACTCCGAGAGGCTGAGGGTGTAGTGAGCTGAGATCACACCACTGCAGTCCAGCCTGGGCAACAGAGCGAGACTCTGTCTCCAAAAAAAAAAAAAAAATTGTAAAGGGAGCAAGTCTTGACTATGAAAATGATTTCATTTAGAGGATGCTGTCCTCCAATCTGCCCCAGTCTCCTCAGAGATCTGTGGTAATTTCTCAGCAATAAGTCTTCAAAGACTCCGGGTGGAGCTAAAGCCCCAACTGGAGATACACAAATCCATTTTATCCACATTGTAAGCAGTCTTCAAACACAGGAATGTTCAAGCCAGAAACACATCAAATTTGCCTGGGAAAGCTGAGTGGAGAAAGTAATTCTTTCTCCCTTCTACCTCTTTCCAGTGATGTGTGATTGGAGGCCCTTCAGCCAATGAAATCCTTGCACAAGCTGCTCCTCTGTGTGGGATGGCAGGGATAAGCCCCGCTGCCTGGAGAACTTCAGCTCCATCTACAAGACCCTGGTCCTCAGCCCTTCTTTGAAGCTTCTCTGGTGCCTCCAGGCCCTCTCAGATGTTGCAACAAATAACTGAGAAAGAATGTATAGTGGAACTTAGCAAATCAGCAACAACAACAAATCAACAAGAAAAAGACAATCCAGTAGAAAAATAGACAAAAAACCGGAATCTGCACTTCAAAGAAAGAGGAAAATCAAATGGCCAATAAATGTCAATACACTCAAACTCATTAATAATCATGAAAGTACAAGTAAATACCCACTTTGTGAGTTAATATCTATACAGTTGGATCACACTACATGCCTGACAGATGGTAAAAAAATGTACAAGTCTGACAATACCCAGTGCTAGTGAGAATATGGAGAGAAACCGTCATGTGCTCCTGGTAGGGTGTGCTATCGTTTGGACCTCTGTCCCTCCAAATCTCATGTTGAAATGGGATCCCCAAGGTTGGAAGAAGGGCCTAATGGCCTAATGGGAGGACCATGGGGCAGGTCCCTCGTGAACAGATTATTGCCTTCTCTGGGGAAAGGGGTCAGTTCTCACTCTGTTAGTTCTCATGATTGCTGGTTGTTAAAAAGGAGCCTGGCACTCCCCGGCTCTCCTGCTTCCTCTCTTGCCTTGTGACCTCTGCACATGTTGGCATCATTTTGCCTTCTTCCCTGAGTAGAAGCAGCCTGAGGTCCTCATCAGATATAAGTGCTGGGGCCATGCCTCTTGTACAGCCTGTAGAACCATGAGACCAATAAACCTCTTTTCTTTATAAATTACTCAGCCTCAGGTATTCCTTTAAAGCAACACAAAACAGACTAAGATAGGGTCTGAATTGGTTCAACTACTGCATTACTATTTGTATTTGAACAGGTGCATACTCTAAAACCCAGCAATTGCACCCCTAGATATATACCCTTAAGGAAATCTTGGACAAGTGCATCAGGAGACTTATACTAAAATGGTACCCAGCCTGGGCAACATAGTGAGACCCCATCTCAACAAAAAATTTTAAAAATTAGCTGGGCATGGTGGCATGCACCTATGGTTCCAGCTGCTTGGGAGGCTGAGGTGGGAGGATTATTTGAGCCCAGGAGGTTGAGGCTGCAGTGAGCTGCAATCACATCACTGTACCCCAACCTGGGTAACAGAGTGAGACCTTGTCTCAAAAAAAAAATCAAAAAAGTTCCAGTGGTGTTTATAATAGCCAAAATGAGAAACAACTGAAATCTTTATTAAAAGTAAAATGGATAAGGCTGGGTATGGTGGCTCATGCATGTAACCCCAGCACTTTGGGAGGCCAAGGTGGGCAGATCACTTGAGGTCAGGAGTTCAAGACCACCTGGCCAACATGATGAAACCCCATCTCTACTAAAAATACAAAAATTAGCCAGGCGTGGTGGCATGCACCTGTAATCCCAGCTACTCAGGAGGCCGAGGCACGAGAATCGCTTGAACCTGGGAGGCAGAGGTTACAGTGAGCTAAATTCGCACCACTGAACTCCAGCCTAGGAGACAGAATGAGACTCTGTCTCAAAAACAAAACAACAAAACAAAACAAAAAACAGTAATATAGATAAATTGTGGTACATCCACACAATGAAATACTATACAGCAATGAACATGGATGACTACTGATGTGCACATCAATATGAATGAATCTCCAAGCACGTTAAGTGAAAGAAATAAGTTAGAGAAGATTCTTCCATTAAAGTATAATTTTTTTATTTCTATAAAGTTCAAAAATGTCAAAACTAACTAATGGGGGCCTTTGGCAGGTAATTAGATACTGAGGAGCCCCCCTGAGGGGATCAGTTCTCTTATAAGAAGAGGAAGAGAGCTAACTCTTTCTGTCATGTAAGGATACAGGGAGAGGTCAGCTCTCTGAAACTTGAAAAAGGGCCCTCCGCAAGAACCCAACCCTACTGGCATCCTGATCTGACTTCCAATCTGCAGAACTATAAGAAAGAAATTGTTAGCTAGTGCCATGACTCATGCCTGTAATCCCAGCACTTTGGGAGGCCAAGGTGGGTGGATCACTTGAGCCTAGGAGTTCAAAACCAGCCTGGGCAACACGGCAAAACTCTATCTCTACAAAAAATACAAAAATTAGTGGGGTGTGGTGATGCCTACCTGTAGTCCCAACTACTCAGGAGGCTGAGGTGGGCGGTTCACTTGAGCCCAGGAGGTAGAGGCTGCAGTGAACTGTGTTGGTATTACTGTACTCCAGCCTAGGTGACAGAGCAAGACCCTGAAAAAAGAGAAAGAAACAAGAGAGAGAAAGGAGAGAAAGGAAAGGAAAGGAGAAGAAAGGAGGGGAAAGGAGAGGAAAGGAGAGGAAACCAGAGGAGAGGAAGAAAGGAAGAAAGGGAGGGAGAGAGGGAAATTGCTAATCAGGACAGTTTGTGGCATTTTGTTATAGTAGCCCAAACTGACTAGGACAAGCTGTATTCAGATTTTCTATTTCTTCATGATTGAGTTTTAGTAAGTTGTGTATTTCTAGGAATTTGTCCATTTCATCTAGCTTATCCAATTGGTTGGCATATCCATATACATTTTAAACTCAGGTTGTAAAAAAAAATCCTCTTTCTCATATTCCCCTTCAAAAAACTACTGCTATTAGTTAAGATTATGATTATTTTGTAAATAATAGTTTTGTAATATTATTCTTTAACTCTAGCTAAATTGCAATTTTAAAGGTTTTAATTTTCTAATTAATGCTGGCATATAGACATACAATTGATTTTTATATATTTATTTTGTATCCTGAAATATATCTGGTCTTGTTTCTTTATTCCTAATTATTCCTAATATTGAGGTTGAGCATATCTTCACTTATTGGTCATTTGAGTTTCCTCTTTTGCAGTGCAGATTCCAGCCTTCTGTCTTTTTTTTTTTTTTTTTTTTTTTTTTTTTTTGAGACAGAGTTTTGCTCTTGTTGCCCAGGCTGGAGTGCAATGGCGTGATCTCAGCTCACTGCAACCTCCACCTCCTGGGTTCAAGCAATTCTCTTGCCTCAGCCTCTCAAATAACCGGGACTACAGGTGCGCATACCACACTAGGCTACTTTTTGTATTTTTAGTAGAGACGGGGTTTCACCATGTTAGTCAGGCTGGTCTTGAACTCGTAATCTTAGGTGATCCATCTACCTGGGTCTCCCAAGGTGCTGGGATTACAGGCGTGAGCCACCTCGCCTGGCCATTCTGTCCATTTTTATATTGAATTGTTTTTCTTTTCTTTTTGTTTTGGACAAGGTCTCACTCTGCCACCCATGCTGGAGTGTAGTGGTGTGCCCATGGCTCACTACAGCCTCCAACTCCTGAGCTCATGCAATCCTCCTGCCTCAGTCTTCTCAGTAGCTGAAACCTCAGGCACGTGCCACCACGCCTGGCTATTTATTTTTTTATTTTTGTAGAGACAAGATCTCACCATTATTGCCCAGACTGGTCTTGAATTCTTGGGTTCAAGTGATCCTCCTGCCTCAGCCTCCCAAAGTGGTGGGATTATAGGTGTGAGCCACCACACCCAGCCCATAATGGCAGGTTATACATGGCATAATGTATAATGGCATATAGTGGCATAAGGCTATAATAGCAGGTTATACATTAGCAACATGGACTTCCACTCACCAAGGCCAACCTGGCTATAGCCACTGCTGACTGCCCAGCCTCCAGAAATCAACACTGAACCCCTGATACATCCCTCTTCTCCAAGGTGTCAGCCAGCTACTTGGTGGCAGATCGATGACATCGGACTGCTTCATCATGAAAACGGGAATGTTTTCTCCTTACTGGGATAGACACTTACTCTGAATATGGATTTGCCTCCCCCACATGCAATGCGCCTGCCAAAACTACCATCCAAGGACTTACAGGATGCCTTAGCTGCTATCATGGCATGCCACACAGCATTGCTTCTGACCAAAGAACTCACCAAAGATGTGTGGCAGTGGGCTCATGCTCATTAAATTCACTGGTCTTACCCTATTACCCATGGTCCTGAAGCAGCTGGCTTGACAGAATGGTGACATATTCTGTGGAAAACTCAGTTACAGGGCCAGCTAGGTGGCAGTACCCTGCAGGCCTGGGGCAAGTTTCTCCGGAAGGCTGTATATGCTCCGAATCGGCGTCCAACATACAGTGCTGTTTCTCTGGTAGCTGGGATTGCTCCTAGTGACCCACTAGCACAATTTTTGTTTCCTGTTCCTACAACTTTTCCTCTGCTGGCCCAGAAGCCTTGGTTCCAAAGGGAGGAATGTTTCCACCAGGGGACAACAATGCTGTCACTGAGCTGGAAGTTAAGACTGCCATCTGGCCACTTTGGACTCCTCATGCCTCTGAGTCAACAGGTCCAGAAAGGAGTTATGGTGCTGGCTGGGGTGATTGATCCAGGGTACAAAGGGGAAATTGCACACTACTCCACTGTGGAGGTGGGGAAGAGTATGTCTAGAATACAGGAGATCCATTAGGGCATCTGTTAGGACTACCATGCTCAGTGATTAAATCAGTGGAAAAACGACAGACCAATGCAGGCATGACTAATGACGTAGACCCTTCAGGAATGACTCCCTTGGGGGGTCAGCCCACCCGGTAAAGACCTATGTGCTGCGTGGGCATCATCTGGTCCCTCGAAGGAACAAATAGAAAAGAATAGGAGCTCTCGCTCTCTCGCTCGCGCTCTCTCTCTCTCTCTCTCCCTCCCTCCCCCCCTCCCCCCTTCTCTCTCTCTCTCTCTCTCTCCCTCTCTCTCTCCCTGCCTCTTTCCCTCCCTCCCTCCCTTTCCTTGAGCTGGGACATCCATCTTCTCTCACCCTTGGAGATGGGAGCTCTTGGGTCTTGGGACTTTGGACACCTCTGTGACATACACCAGCAGCCTCGCTGGTTCTCAGGTCTTGTGTATGGAGTGGGAGTTACACCACTGTCTCCCCTGGTTCTCAGGACTTCAGACTTGGAATAAATGATACCACTGGCTTTCCTGCATTTTCCTGCATTGCCACCACACCCAGCCAAAAATGCATTTAATACACCACCAACCAGCCCAGAAAAAGATCCAGATTCAAAAATTCAGATACGGTTTTCTAGACTGCAGGTGGCATCTTGTGGGACTTTTCAGCCTTCATAATTGCATGAGCCAATTCCCATAATGAGCCAATTCCCATAATGAATCCCCTTTTTATATATCTATATATTTATATTGTACTGGTTCTGTTTCTCTGGAGAACTGTGACTAATATCGTTGCCATACAAGTATCTCTTTCTGTCCCTGTTTTCAATTCTTCAGGTATACTCCTAGGAGTGTAAATGCTAGATCATGTGGGAATTATACTATATTTATCTTTTTGAAGAATCACAATGGCATCATTTTTTAAATTTCCATCAGCAATGTATGAGGGTTCCAATATCTCCATGCCCTTGCCAATTCAGGTGCTCCTCAACTTACAATGAAATTGTTGTGCCACAATAAACCCATCATACACTGAAAGTACTGTAAGTTGAAAATGCTTTTTTTTTTTTTTTTTTTTTTTGAGACTGTCTCGCTCTGTTGCCCAGGCTGGAGTGCAATGGCGCGATCTTGTCTCACTGCATCCTCGACCTCCCAGGCTCAAGCAATCTTCCCACCTCAGCCTTCCAAGTATCTGGGACTACAGGCACATGCCACCATACCTGGCAATTTTTTTTTTTTTTTTTTTTTTTGGTAAATACAGAGTTTCACCATGTTGCCCAGGCTGGTCTTGAACTTCTGGGCTCAAATGATCTGCCTGCCTCGGCTTCCCAAAGTACTAGGATTACAGGCATGAGCCACCACACCCAGCCAAAAATGCATTTAATACACCACCAACCAGCCCAGAAAAAGATCCAGATTCAAAAATTCAGATATGGTTTTCTAGTGAATGCATCTTGCTTTTGTACCGTCATAAAGTAAAAAAAAAAAAAAAAAAATCCTGTCAAACCATTATAAGTTGGAGATTATTTGTACTTGTTATTTTCTGTAGGTGTTTTGTTTTTTGAATTATAGACATCCTAGTAGATGTGAAGTGTATTTCATTGTGGTTTTGATTTACATCTTCCTAATAACTAAGAATGTTGAGCATCTTTTTATGTGTTTATTGGCTATATATTTTCCTTGGAGTAACGTCAATTCAAGTCCTTTGCCCATTTAACAATTGGGTTTTCTTTTTGTTTTTGAGTTTTAGGAGCTCTTCAACTATTTGGGATATTAAATCCCTATGAGATATATGATTTACATATGAGAATCATGTATGATTTCTCTTATTCTGTAGTTTGCTTTTTTACTTTTTTGATAATGCCCTTTGGTGCAGAGAAGTTTTGAGTTTTGATGAAGTCCAATTTATTTATTTTTAATTTTGATGCTGGTGCTTTTGTTGTCGCATATAAGACTTTTTTTTTTTTTTTTTTTTTAAAGTTCTAGGGTACATGTGCACCACATGCAGGTTTGTTACATATGTATATATGTGCCATGTTGGTGTGCTGCACCCATCAACTCGTCATTTACATTAGGTGTATCTCCTAATGCTATCCCTTCCCCCTCCCCCCTCCCACATATAAGAATTTCTTGCTGATTCCAAGGCCATTATGATTTACCCCATATTTTATTCGAAGAGTTTTATGGTTTTAGCTCTTGTATTTAGGCTGTTGATCATTTTGAGTTATTTTTTGCATACGGCATAAGGTAGGCATCCAATTTCATTCTTTCCCATGCGGAATTCTAGTTTTCCCAGTATTTTTGAAGAGTCTATTCTTCCCCCATCAAAGGAACTTGGTACCACTGTCAAAAATTGGTCATTGGCTGAGCATGGTGGCTCGTGCCTGTAATCCCAGCACTTTGGGAGGCCAAGGTGGGTGGATCACCTGAGGTCAGGAGTTCAAGACCAACCTGGCCAACATGGCAAAACCCCGTTTCTACTACAAATAGAAAAATTTGCTAGGCGTGGTGGCAGGCACCTGTAATCTCAGCTACTCAGGAGGCTGAGGCAGGGAGAACTGCTTGAACCCGGGAGGCAGAGGTTGTTGTGAGCCGAGATTGTACCACTGCACTCCAGCCTGCGCAACAGAGCAAGACTTCGTCTCAAAAAAAAAAAAAAAAAAAAAAAAAAAAAAAAAAAAAAAAATTGGTAACAGCCGTATGGGTTTATTTCTGGACTCTCAATTCCATTGCATTGGTACACGTATATCTATCTTAATGCCAGAACTGCATTGTTTTGATTACGGTAGGTTTGCGTTAAGTTTGAAATGAGGAAGTGTGAGTCTTCTGACTTTGTTCTTTTTCGGGATGATTTTTTTTTCTGTGCCCCTTTCAATTCCATATGAATATAAGGATCTATTTTCGTTTTTTTGCAAAAAAGAAAAAAGCTATTGTTATTGTGGTAAGAACTGTGTTTAATTTGTAGATCACCTTGGGTAGTTTTGACATCTTAGTATTCGGTCTTCCTACCTAAGAATATGAGGTGTTTGTCTATTTATTTAGATCCTTAATTTCTTTCAACAGTATTTGTAGTTTTCAGTGTACAAGGCTTTCAGCTCATTGTTTAAATTTATTTCTAGGTATTGTCTTCTGGAAGACACTATTAAAATTAATCACTTTCATAATTCCTTTTCCGATTTATTGCCAGTGTTTAGAAATTCAACTGATGTTTGCATGTTTATCTGGTACTCTACAACTCTGCTGAATTCCTTTATTAGGTCTAATAGCTTTCTTGTGGATTCCTTGGGATTTTCATTTATAGGATCATATCTCAGAATAGATGGTTTTACTTATTCCTTTTTAATTTGAGTGCCTTTTTTTTCTTTTGCTTGTCTAATTGCTCTGGCTAGTTCTTCCAGTACTGTGCTGACTACCAGTTGTGAATGTAGCATTCTTGTCTTGTTCCTGATCTTAGGGGAAGAACTTCAGTCTTTCACCATTGAACATAATGTTAGCTGTGGGTTTTTCATAAATGCCCTTTCATTATGTTGAGAACATTCCCTTCCATGTCTAGTTTTCTGAGTGTTTTTATCATGAAAGAATGTTGGATTTTGTTAAATGCCTTTACTACGTTAAGATGATCATGTGATTTTTTTTCGTTCATTCTATTAATGTGATATATCGGTTGGTTTTTCTTTTCTTTCTTTCTTTCTTTTCTTTTTTTTTTTTTTTTCTTTGAGACAGAATCGCACTTTGTTGCCTAGGCTGGAGTACAGTTGTGTGATCAAGGCTGACTGTAGCCTCAACCTCTCAGGCTCAAGCAATCTTCCCAGCTCAGCCTCCCAAGTAGCCGGAATTACAGGCATGCACCACCACATCTGGCTAATTTTTGTATTTTTTGTAGGGACTGGGTCTCACTATGTTGCCCAGGCTGGTCTCGAACTCCTGATCTCAAGCAATTCACCCATCTTTGTCCTCCCAAAGTGCTGTGATTACTTTTTTTTTTTTTTTAAGACAGGGTCACTCTCTATGTTGCCCAGGCTTGAGTACAGTGGCACAATCATGGCTCACTGCAGCCTCAACCTTCTGGGCTCAAGTAATCCTCCTGCCTCAGCCTCCCAAACAGCTAGGACCACAGGTGTGCACCACCACACCCAGCTAAACTTTTTTTGTTTTTTGTAGAGACAAGGTTGTGCCGTGTTGCCCAGCCTAGTCTTGAACTCCTGGGCTCAAGCAATCCTCCTGCCTTGGCTTCCCAAAGTGCTGGGATTACAAGTTTGAGCCACTGCTCCTATTTAATTGAGAAGTTTAATTCATTTACATTTACATTTAAGGTAATCTCTGAGGATTACTTTTGCCATTTTGCTATGTTCTGTAGTCTTATACATTTGTCCCTCATTTCCTCCAGTACTTCTTTGTGTTTAGTTGAGTTTTTTGTTGTTGTTCCTTTTCTTTTTTTTTTGATTTGTGGAGAACAATTTTGATTCCCTCCTCATTTATCTATGTAGGTTTTTTTTAAGATGTTTTCTTTGTTGTTGACATGAAGTTTGCATTTAACATTCTAAATATATGACAATATAATTTGAATAGCATTGAGATAGAAAAAAATTAAGTAGCTTTCCTGCCGTCACACACTCATCACAGAATACTTCACTTCTGGTCACCAAAATCTGTGGAAGTTTTTCCCCACACACCACGTGATTCTCCAGTAGACACCAACTGGGTATCCTACAAGTCAATTCGACGGTGACGCTATCTATCTACTTGGAGTTAGAGCCCACAGGTTATGGGCTCAATTACATGGGATTGCCTCCCTTTTCAGATGCCAGGTACAAGTAGTAGGTTGTCACCTATTTCTCTGACCAAGTGGCTATAAATTGGAGTTCCAATTACCACATCCTTAATTTCAGTTCATTTTCTAAGAAGGCTCACGTGACTCAGGGAACTTGTACTTACTGGTTTGTTACAAATATATTACAAAGGATACAGATGAAGAAATACATAGGGCAAGGTATGTGGGAAGAGACACGGACCTCGCGTACCCTCTCCAGGCACACTACCTTCCAGACACCTCCAAGTGTTCAGCAATCCAGAAACTCTTTAAACGCTGTCCCTTTTTTTTTTTTTTTTTTTAATGGAGGCTTCATTAGATAGGCACAACTGATAATATTGGCCACTGGCAATTATCTCAAACTTCAGTTTCTTTGTCTTCCCCAGATACTGGGGGAGTGAGTGGAGCTGAAAGTTCCAACCCTCTAAACACAGGATTGGTTCTTTTGACAATCAGCCCCCATCCTGAGGCTTTCCAGGTGCACCCTGTCACCAGTCATCTCATTAGCATACAAAACGATATTTACCACTGAAGACATTCCAAGGATTTTAGGAACAGTGTACCAGAAATGGGGAGGGAGGGAAGACTAACTCTATATTTCTTATTCTAAATCACAGTATCACAATAGTTACCAACTTAACCTCAATAGTATACAAAAACATTGCTTCTATCAACTCCCCCAACTCTTTTTTTTTTTGAGAGGGAGTCTTGCTCTGTGGCCCAGGCTGGAGTGCAGTGGTGTGATCTTGGCTTACTGCAAGCTCCACCTCCCAGATTCACGTCTTTCTCCTGCCTCAGCCTGCCAAGGAGCTGGGACTACAGGCGCCCACCACCATGCCCAGCTAATTTTTTGTATTTTTAGTAGAGATGGGGTTTCACCATGTTAGCCAGGATGGTCTCAGTCTCCTGACCTCATGATCCACCCGCCTCGGACTCCCAAAGTGCTGGGATTACAGGCATGAGCCACCGCGCCCGGCCATGTATTTCTTAGTCTAAAACACAGTATCACCATAGTTACCAACTTAACCTCAGTAGTATACAAAAACATTGCTCCTATCAACTTTGCTTCCCCCAACTCTTTCATTGTCACACGTTACATCTTCATACATGTGTGCCCCATAACAGATTTATAATAATAGTTACTATTATTTTAAGACAGAGTCTCGCTCTGTTGCTGTAGTGCAGTGGCTCAGTCTCGACTCACTGCAACCTGTACCTCCTGGATTCAAGCAATTCTCCTGCTTCAGCCTCCGAAGTAGCTGGGATTACAGGCATGCTCCACCATGCCCGGCTAATTTTTGTATTTTTAGTAGAGAAGGGGTTTTGCCATGTTGCCCAATCTGGTCTCAACTACTGGCCTCAAGGGATCTGCCTCCCAAAGTGCTGGGATTACAGGCATGAGCCACCAAGTCCAGCCAATTTATAATTATTTTTCATGCATTTGTACTTAAATCTGGTAGGAAATAAAAGTTATAGTTACAAACAAAAAATAGAACACTGGCTTTTATATTTCTCCATGCATTTACCTCTACTTGAGATCTTTATTTCTTTATATGGCTTTAACTGTCTAGCATTATTTGATTTCAACCTGAAGGACTCCCTTTATCATTTGTTGTAGAGCAAGATTAGTAGTAAAGAACTCTCTTAGCTTTTGTTTAACCGGAATGTCTTAATTTCTCCCTTTTTTAAAGAAAAGTTTTACTTTATATATAATTCCTGGTTTTTTTTTTCTTTTATCACTTTATATATGGCATCTCAACCCATGGCATCAGTGGTTTCTGGTGAGAAATTTGCTGTCGATTTTATTGAGGATTACTTGTATGTAATGAGTCACTTCTCTCGTGTCTTTCCAAATTCTTTTCCTTTGTTTTTCAACAGTGTGATTATAATGTCTCATGGTGTGGGGCTGTTAAAGTTTATCCTACTTGGAGTTCATTGAGCATTTTGGATTTGTGGATTCGTGTATTTAATCAAGTCTGGGAACTGTGGGCCATTATTTCTTTTTTTCTTTTTTTTTTTTTAAATGGAGTCTCGCTCTACCACCCAGGCTGGAGTGCAGTGGTGTGATCTTGGCTCACTTCAAGCTCCGCCTCCCGGGTTCATGCCATTCTCCTGCCTCAGCCTCCTGAGTAGCTGGGACTACAGGTGCCCGCCACAACGCCCAGCTAATTTTTTGTATTTTTAGTAGAGACAGGGTTTCACCATGTTAGCCAGGCTGGTCCCAATCTCCTGACCTTGTGATCTGCCCGCCTCAGCCTCCCAAAGTGCTGGAATTACAGGTGTGAGCCACTGTGCCCAGCCAAGGTCATTATTTCTTAAAATATTCTTCATTCTTTGTGTTTCTATCTGCTCCTCAGATGCAGTAATTTCAAGTGTCCTATCTTCATGATCACTGATTTTTTTCATTTTTATGCTTATGACTGCTATTGTACTCTCTTAGTGAGTTTTTTATTTCAGATATTGTACTTTTTAATCTCAAGAACTTCTCTTTGGTTCCTTTTTACAGTTTCTCTTCACTGATATTCTCATTTTGTTCATACATTGTTTTCTGATTTCCTTTAGTTTTTTGTCCATGTTTTCCTTTAGCTCTTTGAGCATATTGAAGATAATTGGTTTAAAGTTTTTGTATAATAAGTCTGATCTGGACTTTCCCAGGGACAGTTTTTGTCCATTTATTATTCCATTAAATGAATGACAGTTTCCTCTTTCTTTGTATGCTTTGTGATTGTTGTTGTCGTTAACTGAACGTTTGAATAGTATAATACTATAATGTGACAACTCTGAGAATCTCCTCCCTAAAGTTTGCTCTGTGTGTGTGTGTGTGTGTGTGTGTGTGTGTGTGTGTGTGTTAAGGCTGTAGTAGTCTACTCAGTTAGTGATTTCCCAAACTATTTTTGCAAAGACTACTCCTTGTTGTATATGGTCACTGAAGTCTCTTCCTTAACTAGTGTTCAGCTGATGTTTTGACAAATTTCCTGGAGTACCAGGAACTAAAAAAACAATAGCCCTCTCCCCGTCTGTAGGTTGACTCTGTGTTAGGGCCCTCCTTCAGCGTTTAACTAGGCTTGTTCTAAGCCTAGGGATTAGCCTGAGGTGAAAATTTATGGTCTTCTCAAGTCTTTCCTGAGCTTTCATCTTGCCTGGGCAAACATGTGGCTTTTTAAATACCCACATATACATGTATGCATGCTCTTTTTTTTTTTTTTTTTTTTTTTTTTTTTTGTGAGATAGGATCTGTCTCTAGCTCCCTGCAGCATTGATCTCCTGGGCCCAAGTGATCCTACCACCATAGCCTCCCAAGTAGCTGGGACTATAGGTGTGCACCACCATGTCTGGCTAATTTTTAAAAAATTTTAGTACAGATGAGGTCTCGCTATGTTGCCCAGGCCAGTCTCGAACTTCTGAACTCAAGCAATCCTCCTGCCTTGGTCTCCCAAAGTGTTGGGGTTACAGGCATGAGCCACCAAGCCTGGCCTCCATGATACTTTTGAATGATTTTAATTTTCCAAGGAAACTCTCCCCAGCTTTTCCTCCTAGGCCTTAGGCAGTCTATTGTATATTTTTATCATCATCTTTTCCCCACACATCTATGGGTTATTAATGTAGCTTGTTTTTTCATGTTTCTGAGCGATGCCTGTTACCTTCCCATTCTGAGCCCTGAGTTCCTTTTATATGTTGCTGGATTTATTTTGCTGGGATTTTATTGAGGATTTTTGCATCCATATTCATAAGAAATATTGGTCTGTAGTTTTCTTGTGATGTCTTCATCTGGTTTTGGTTATCAGGGTATTACCGAACGCAAAGAATGAGCTGGAAAATTTTCCTTTCTATTTTTGGGAAGAGTTTGAAGAACTGGCATCAATTCCTCAAATGTATGGTAGAATTGAGTGGTGAAGCCATTTAGGTCTGGGCTTTTCCTTGTGGGTAGTTTTTTTGATTACTGATTCAATCTCTTCACTTGTTATAGATAAATTCAGATTGTCTATTTCTCTTGAGTTGATTCCAGTAGTTTGTCTTTCCAGAAATTTTTCCATTACATCTATTTTCTAATTTGTTAATATATAATTGTTCATAGTATTCCTTTATAATCCATTTTATTTCTGGAAGGTCAGTAATAATGTTCCCCCTTTCTTTTATGATTTTAGTATATTCTCCATTCTAGTATACTTTTTTTCCTTAGTCAAACCAGCTAGTGATTTGTCAATGTGGTTTATTGCTTCAAAAAACCAACTTTGTGTTATATTGCTTTTTTTTCTATTGCAGTTCTGTTCTTGATTTCATTCTATTCATTTCCACTGTAATCTTTATTATTTTCTTCTTCCTGCTTACTTTAGGTTTGGTGTTTTCCTCCTTTCCAGTGTCTTAAGGTGAAATATTGTGTTATTGATTTTAGATCTTTTAGTTTTCTTAATGTAGTCATTTGTAGCTACAAATTTGCCTCTAAGCACTTTTTCAACTGGATCCCATAACTTTTGGTATATTGTACATTGACTTTTACTCATCTCAAAGTACTTTCTGAATTTCTTTTGATTTCTTCTATAGCCCATCGGTTATCTAGGAGTGTATTGTTTAATTTCCACATATTTGTGAGTTTCCCAAATTTTCTCATTACTTTCACATTTTATTGCATTGTAAGCAGAGAAACATATTTTGTTTGTATTATTTCCATCCTTGTAAATGTGTTGAAGTGTTATAGCCTTACATATCCTGAAAAATGTTCCATGTCTGTTTAAGAAGAATGTATATTATTGTTGTTAGATGGAGTGTTCTGTAGATGTCTGTTAAATCTAGTTGGTTTATAGTGCTGCTTGAGTCTTCTATTATGTTTTCATCTTATGCTAGTTGTTCTCTTCATTATTGAAAAGGGGGTATTGACGTCTCCAACTATTATTGTTGAATTGTCTATTTCTCTCTTTGTTTCTGTCAGTTTTTGCTTTTGTATTTTGATTTTCAATTTTTAGGTGCATATGTTTCTAATTGTTATATCTTCCTGAAGCCAAAAAGTTTCCTCTTTAACAACACTTTTTTTGTTTTAAAGTCTATTTTGTCTGATATTAGTATCAGATTTCCTGTGGTTGCTGTTTACATAATGTATCCTTTTCCATTCTTTTAATCTATTTGTGTCTTTGAATGTAAAGTGTCTCTTCTATAGACAACATATACTTGGATTTGTTTTTTAAAAATCAAGCTTGATACACCTCTGCCTTTTGATTGGATTATTTAAACCATTCACATTTAATATTATTGATAAATTGGATATATGTTTGCCATCTTACTTTTTGTTTTCCATCTATCTCATGCTTCTTTTCATCTTCTATTCCTCCTTTATGGCTTTCTTTTGCAGGAGTATTAGTCAGCTCGGGCTGTCATTACAAAATAGCGTAGACTAGGTGGCTTAAACAACAAATTTATTTTCTCACAGTTCTGGAGACAGGAAGTCTGAAATCATGGTGCCAGCGTGGTTAGGTTCTGTTGAGGGTTCTCTTTGTGGCTTGAAGATAGCTGCCTTATCACTGTGTCCAAAGACAGACAGGAAGAGAAATCATTTCTTCTTATAAGGCCAGAGTTCTACCAAATTAGGGCCTTGGCATTGTGACTTCATTTAATGTTAAGTCCCTCCTAAAGATTCTATCCCCACATACAGTCACATTGGAGGTTAGGGCTTCAACATATACATGTTTTGAAAGGGAAACACAATTCAGTCCATAGCATGTAGTATATTAATTTTACAATAATCATTTCACTATTTTTTTTTTTTAATGGCTACTTTTGGGTTTATCATATACATCTTAGAATCAGCTTCAATTTATACTAGCTGATACGGTTTGGCTCTGTGTTCCTACCCATGTCTCATCTTGAACTGTACTCCCATAATTCCCATGTGTTGTGGGAGGGACCTGGTGGGAGATAAGTGAATCATGGGGGTGTGTTCCCCCATACTGTTCTCATGGTAGTGAATAAGTCTCATGAGATATGATGGTTTTATCAGAGGCTTCCGCTTTTGTGTCTTCCTCATTCTCTCTTTGCCTGCTGCCATCTGTGTAAGACGAGACTTGCTCCTCCTTGCCTTCTGCCATGATTGTGAGGCTTCCCCAGCCACATGGAACTGTAAGTCCAAGTAAACCTCTTTGTTTTGTAAATTGCCCAGTCTTGGGTATGTCTTTATCAGCAATGTGAAAACGGACTCATATGGTAAATTGGTACTGGCAGTGGAGCATTGCTGAAAAGATACCCAAAGATGTGGAAGTGACTTTGGAACTGGGTAACAGGCAGAGGTTGGAACAGTTTGGAGGGCTCAGAAAAAGACACAGGAAAATGTGGAAAAGTTTGGAACTTCCTAGAAACTTGTTGAATGGCTTTGCCTAAAATGCTGATAGCAATATGGACAATTAGGTCCAGGCTGAGATGGTCTCAGATGGAGATGAGGAACTTATTGGGAACTGGAGCAAAGATGACTCTTGTTATGTTTTAGCAAAGAGACTGGCAGCATTTTTCCCCTGCCCTAGAGATTTGTGGAACTTTGAACTTGAGAGAGACGATGTAGGGTATCTGGCAGAAGAAATTTCTAAGCAGCAAAGCATTCAAGAGGTGACTTTGGTGCTGTAAAAAGCATGCAGTTTTAAAAGGTAAACAGCATAAAAGTTTGAAAAACTTGCAGCCTGATAATGTAATAGAAAAGAAAATCCCATTTTTTGAGGAGAAATTCAAGCTGGCTGTAGAAATTTGCGTAAGTAGGCCGGGCGCGGTGGCTCAAGCCTGTAATCCCAGCACTTTGGGAGGCCGAGACGGGCGGATCACGAGGTCAGGAGATCGAGACCATCCTGGCTAACACGGTGAAACCCCGTCTCTACTAAAAAATACAAAAAACTAGCTGGGCGAGGTGGCGGGCGCCTGTAGTCCCAGCTACTCGGGAGGCTGAGGCAGGAGAATGGCGTAAACCCGGGAGGCGGAGCTTGCAGTGAGCTGAGATCCGGCCACTGCACTCCAGCCTGGGCGACAGAGCGAGACTCCGTCTCAAAAAAAAAAAAAAAAAAAAAAAAAAAAAAAAAAAGAAATTTGCGTAAGTAATGTTAATCCCCAAGACAATGGGGAAATTGTCTCCAGGGCATGTCAGAGGTCTTCATGGCAGCCCATCCCATCACAGGCCCAGAGGCCTAGGAGGAAAAAGTGGTTTCATGGGCCAGGCCAAGGGTCCCCAAGCTGTGTGCAGCCTAGGGACTTGGTGCCCTGTGTCCCAGTCACTCCAGCCATGGCTGAAAGGAACCGATATAGAGCTTTGGCCGTGACTTCAGATGGTGCAAGCCCCAAGCTTTGGCAGTTTCCACATGGTGTTGCACTTGTGCATGCACAGAAGTCAAGAATGGAGGTTTGGGAACCTCTGCCTAGATTTCAGAAGATGTATGGAAACGCCTGGATACCCAGGCAAAATTTGCTGCAAGGGCAGGGCTCTCATTCAGAACCTCTGCTAGGGCACTGCAGAATGTAAATGTGGGGTCAGAGCCCCCCCACAGAGTCCCACCTGGGCCCAGCCTAGTGGACCTGTGAGAAGAAGGCCACCATCCTCCAGACCCCAGAATGGTAGATCCACTGACAGCTTGTACCATGTTCCTGGAAAAGCTACAGATAGTCAGTGTCAGCCTGTGAAAGCAGCTGGGGAGGCACGCTGTACCCTGCAAAACCACAAGGGCAGAGCTACCCAAGACCATGGGAACCCAACTTTTGTATCAGTGTGACCTGTATGTGAGACATGGAGTCAAAGGAGATCATTTTGGAGCTTTAAGATTTGACTGCTTTACTGGATTTCAGACTTGTATGCACCCTATAGCCCCCACTCCCACTCCAACTTTTTTTTTTTTTTTTTTTTTTTTTTGAGATTGAGTCTCACTCTATTGACCAGGCTGGAGTGCAGTGGCGTGATCTTGGCTCACTGCAACCTCCACCTCCTGGGTTCAAGTGATTCTCCTGCTTCAGCCTCCCACATGCCACCGTGGTCCCACACACCATGGTCCCACACGCCATCATGCCTGGCTAATTTTTGTATTTTTTAGTAGAGATGGGGTTTCACCATATTGGCCAGGCTGGTCTCGAACTCCTGACCTTGTGATCTGCCCACCTTGGCCTCCCAAAGTGCTGGGATTTACAGGCGTGAACCACCACACCCAGCCAGCCCTTTTGTTTTTAGCTAATTTTTCCCATTTGGAATGGTTGTATTTACCCAACGTCTGTATCCCCATTGATCTAGGAAAGAACTAGCTTGCTTTTGATTTTACAGGTTCATAGGTGGAAGGGACTTGCCTTGTCTCAGATGAGACTTTGGACTGTAGACTTTCAGTGAATGCTTAAATGAGTTAAGACTTTGGGGGACTGTTGGGAGGGCATGATTGGTTTTGAAATGTGAGGACATGAGACTTGGCAGGAGCCAGGGGTGGAATGATATGGTTTGACTGTGTGTCCCCACCCATATCTCATCTTGAATTGTACTCCCATAATTCCCACATGTTGTGGGAAGGACCCTGTGGGAGATAATTGAATCATGGGCATAGTTTCCCCCATACTGTTCTTGTGGTAGTGAATAAGTCTCATGAGATCTGATGGTTTTATCAGGGGTTTCAGCTTTTGTGTCTTCCTCATTCTCTCTTTATCTGCTGCCATCCGTGTAAGATGGGACTTGCTCCTCCTTGCCTTCTGCCATGATTGTGAGGCTTCCCCAGCCATGTTAAACTGTAAGTTCAATTAAACCTCTTTTGTAAATTGCCCAGTCTTGGTTACGTCTTTACTAGCAGTGTGAAAATGGACTACTAGCAGTATGAAAATGGACTACTACACTAGCTTCATTCCAATAATATATAGAAATGTTTCTTTTATATGGTTTTCTTTACTTTTGTCTCTTTTTGTGGTATGTTATGTATACACAAATTAATGCTACAAACCCAGCAATATATTTTACTTAACCATGTCTTCATATTCTTAGCCTATTATAGCTTTGCTCCCACCCACTTGTGTGATGTTATTGGCAAATATATTATGCACAGATTACATTTCACATATTATAGGACCAACAATATATTTTATACATATTATTTTATACAAGTGCATTTCAAATGAATTAAGAAAAAAAGGAGAACAAATGTGCATTAATAGTGTCAATTACATAACTACCTTTTCTGGTGCCTTTTGTATGGATTTAAATGACCATTTCAGGTCATTTTTTTTTTTTTTTTTTTTCTGAGACAGTCTTGCCCTATCGCCCAGGTTAGAGTGTAGTGGTGCAATCTCGGCTCACTGCAACCTCTGCCTCCTGGGTTCAAGTGATTCTCCTGCCTCAGCCTCCCAAGTAGATGGGATTACAGGCGCCCGCCACCATGCCCAGCTAATTTTTTGTATCTTTAGTACAGACAGAGTTTCATCATGTTGATCAGGCTGGTCTCAAACTCCTAACCTTGTGATCCGTCCGCCTTGACCTCCCAAAGTGCTGGGATTACAGGCATGAGTCACTGTGCCCGGCCTGGTCATTTTGTTTTCAACCTGAAGAATTTCCTTTAGTGTTTCTTCTAATGTGGGCCTGCTTGCAACTTTGGAGTTGCAATGAATTGTGTTTATCTAGGAAAGTATTTTTCCTTCATTTTAACAATAGCTTTGTTGGGGATGGAATTATTGATTGTTTTTCCTTAGAGCACTTTGGAATAACCCACTGTCATATGGTCTCTATTGTTTTTGCTCAGAAGCTAGCTATTAATTTATTGGGGCTGTCTTTGCAAGAGATGTGTATTATACTTTTATTCCTGCCGCTTTCAAGGATTTTTTCCTTGTCTTTGACTTTCAGAATTTGATGTGTTTATTTGTTGATCTCTTTTGTGGTCATCCTGCTTGAAATTTGTTCAGCTTCCTGGATGTATAGGTTATTGTTTTCTGATAATTTTTCCAGCCATTACATATTTGAATATTTTTCCTACCTTCTGTGTCATTAAGTGCACACTGGTGCACTTAATGGTGTGCACACTGGTGCACTTAATGGTGTTTCACATTTCTCTGAGGCTCTATTTTCTTCATTGCCTTTTCTCTCGGTTCAGTTTTTACATAATCTCTATCTGTCTTCAAATTCACCAATTCTCTCTTCTGCCAGTTCAAACCTACTGTTAAGCCCCCTGGTGAATTTTAAAATTTCAGTTATTGTACTTTCCAACTCCAGAATTGCCATATGGTTCTTTAAACATTTTTCTCTTTGATATATATACATCAATTACAAATATATACACACACATATAATTTCAACTTTTTAGACATGGGGGGTACACATGTGCAGGGTTGTTACATGGGTGTATTGCACCCAGTTAGCGAGCATAGTACCCAGTAGGTAGTTTTTCAACCCACTCCCACCTCCTCACCCCAGCAGTCCACAGTGTCTATTGTTCCCATGTTTATGTCCATGTGTGCTCAATGTTTAATACCCCCTTATAAGTGAGAACATACGGTATTTGGTCTTCCATTCCTATTAGTTTGCTTAGGAGATATTCTTTATTTCATGAGACATTGTCATAATGTTTACTTATTTAATCAAGCTTTTGTTTAGTTCTGTGAATATATTTATTTATAATGGGTACTTTAATTTTTTTTGGTTCAATCTGACTTCTGATCACTCTCACAGGCAGTTTTTGCTGCCTACTTTATTTCCAGTGTATGAGTCACACTTTGTTTCTTTGCATGCTTCATACATTTTTGTTGGAAACTGGACATTTTAAATAACATACTGTAGCTACTCTACTAGTTCACTTCCCTCTGGTTTGGTTATTATTTGCTTAAGCTTAGTGCCTGGATGGATTATTTTAGTGAAGTCCAACCTTCCCTAATCCCAACAGCGTTGTTTCTCAAGTTCTTCCTCAGGGAGGCACAGCATTTGGTATGCCCCCGAAATCCTGGGAAAGATAATGGTACTCTCGTTCACTTTTTCCTCTGACCATATACCCTGTTGTTCAACTCCACTAATTGCTGGCTTATTGTTCTATTGTTTACACTAATGTCCTAGTTCCTCTCTGCAGTCTCACCCTTAAGAGCAGCCTGCCCTGGAATACTCTTTCTCTCAGGGTGTACTGTCTATTCTGCACCTGAACTTTCAAAATATTCTTTCTCCTTTACAATAAATTACTCTATGTTGCACTTCTTTTGCTGTGTCTTTTTAAAATTCTTTTAAACTAAGAAGAAGAACCGAAGTATCACAACAGCCTTCAACAGCATAATTTGAAAGACCTCTCTAGTTTAAACTTCTCATGCTCTTTTTTAAAAGTCAGTTCCTTTGGAAAGAGATTAGGAGCTGTTTTGTTTTCATCCTACCTCCTTTGCAGGCAAAAATCTCTGAGCCAGGGATCTGGAGCTAGAGGTGGGGACAATGGCAAGCTTGAGTTGACATTCTAGCTCTAGAAGCTGAGTGCAATGCAAGGGGGCAGTAGCCTGAGATCCTCTTGGCTTGCTTTTCCTGGGGTAGAACCCTACTTCATGAGCCAGAGGGCTATCAAGGCCCCAGCAATCTCAGCACGTATGTTCAAGGTTTTGTGGCCTGGTGGGGAGAAGATGGCTCTCACCTCTTGGCCACACTGACCCAGGACTTAGTGCTAGCAAAAGGCAGTTGAAGGCAGGACAAGAATCACTAAAGTCTTGCTCCTTTTGGGAAAACAACTTCTCGCTGGGAGATGGTGGGATAAGAAACCCAGCATTTTTGGCTGCATTAGTCTGCTTCTTGAGCTTGGAGGTGGAAGTGAGTAATCAGTCTTGGTTCAAACTACTACAGATTCTCATCTTCCTTATTGAATTTTTGTAAATGTTCTTGCATAGATGTTTCTTCATTGCCATTTGTCCTCAGGACCATTTCCAGAGGTTTTAAATGGTTGCTTTTAATATTTTTAACCACTTTCACAGTATGAAAATTAAACATTCAAATTTTTTACTAAAACATATTTGAAAATTCTATGCTAAAAATATAATGGAATTAACCCCATCAATTTCATAATGACTACAAAGTAATCAAGTCATAGAGTCAAAGTATAGACAGTTTAGAAGACTGCACTTTTTTTAGCACTAATATTTAACAATAGGAGCCAATTTCACTTAAAATAATCTAATGTTATATATGCAACAAATTTTAGTCTCATAAACAATCTTATACCAAAAACTATATAAAATGTTAAGTAAATTGAGCCTATTTTTACCATAGGCCTGGCCAAATGTACACATGAAAACTGATGAACATAATGTGCAAAAAGGCTTGGAGATAATTTTATTTCAGTTACTTCAAAATACAAGTAGGCTATTATTTTCCTTTGGAAGAAGAAACCAGAAAAAAAAAAAATTCCTGCTTGTAACATTGTGGCAAATTTCAGATTATATAACACGTAACACAGGATAAATGGCTGTAGCATTAATTCTTTTTCCCCAGTTACATTCCTTTATACTAAAAGCCTAGTATTAAATCTTAGAAGAAAATTTCAATTGTTCTTATGTGTTACATATTAAACACAAAAGTGATTTATTAATATTTGGTACAATATGAACCTCAGTATTTGCTCAAATGTAGAAAAGGATACCTTAATATGCTGAGAAATATCCTTAGATAAATCCAACTGTGAAAATGTAGAAAAACTTTTTACTGTAATTACTGGGAACCACAATTTTTTAACCACAAGGTTAATTTTTACAGGGTAGAAAAACTCCACAAAAATGGATATTCATACTTAAAACCTTATTTTACTGATAGAACATTTCTATCAGCATTTATAAAATGAACAAAAATGTACAGATATGGGTGTAAGAATTTGCCATTTTAAGCAATAAAAATTGGCATGTTGGTGCATGCCTGTAATCCCTGCTACTTGGGAGGCCAAGGTAGGAAGACTGCTTGAACCCAGGTGTTCAAGACGAGCCTGGGCAATGTAGTGAGGCCACTGTTGCTCAAGGAAAAAAAAAGACATGTTTGTAAACACACTTTTTTTTTTTTTTTGAGACAGAGTCCCACTCTGTTGCCCAGGCTGGAGTGCAGTGGCACAATCTCGGCTCACTGCAAGCTCCACCTCCCAGGTTCACGCCATTCTCCTGCCTCAGCCTCCCGAGTAGCTGAGACTACAGGCGCCTGCCACCACGCCCGGCTAATTTTTTGTAATTTTAGTAGAGATGGGGTTTCACTGTATTAGCCAAGATGGTCTTGATCTCCTGACCTCATGATCCACCCACCTCGGCTCCCAAAGTGCTTGGATTACAGGCGTGAGCCACCACGCCCGGCCTTTAAATACACTTCTAATAAAAATTAAGAAATTTTAAAACTAGGTTTTTTGCTTCTAGATAGTCTCAATGCCTTGGATTTAAAACATTACTCCTTCTTGACACAATGAATTATAAAAGCAAACTAGTTCCACATATTAATTATACTTTCAAGTCTGGTTCCTAAGAAGTGATTTCTCTTTAACCTTTCTTACCTATCAATCATTTTCATATAATCTAATGTCTAAGGACTGCAAATATTGGTAGAGGGTGAGTATCCCTAATCTAAAAATCAGAAACAAGAAATGTTCCAAAATTCAAAACATTTGAGCGCAGATATGACATATAAGGGAAATGCTCATTGAAGGATTTCCAATTTCTAATGAAAGATTTTTGGATTAGGGATGCTAAACTGGTAAATATAATGCAAATATTCCAAAATAATAAAAAAACTCACAAAAAAACAAAATCCAAAACACTTCAGGTCCCAACCATTTTCAATAAGGGATACTCAACCTGTAATACTATGGGAGCCAATCTTCCCCATAGCTAATTCTATAATTGCCATTTTGTTTTTTCTGTAACAACAGTTTAAATAATTTCCAATTATAAAGATAGGTTAACATCATTATAGTTTTTTAACAAGATAACTTTCACGAAGCTTCCAATTTTAAAAAGAAAAACACTTATCTATTCAGTAGGGAAGAAACAACCTTATTTATTAACGGCCTGCATATTTAGAAAGGGTTTAAAAACACATACATTTCCTGGGACACAAACTTACCAAATGTATGTCCTTACAAAATAACTTCACAGATTAATAGTCTTGAACTTACACAAAGACATATATATGACATACATTAGGTTAATATACATTTCAAATGTTTTTGCAGCAACTTTCTACCAGAAAGTACATTAATGTGAGAATGTATGTTCTCTTTAATCCCTTAAAAATAGTAATAAAAAGTTACAAAATAATGTAAATGTAAAATTAAGGCTGAGACTACATATTCTAGTATTAATAAATCAAACAGTAGTTATAAAACTTGGTGTTGCTGAATATTATATATATATGTGTATATATATATACACAGGATAAGTCTTTTGAAATTTGAAATGCTACCACTGTCACAAGTTCACTCACCGATTTAATGTTGTTCTGGGTATCTTAACATTTCAATTCCCAAACACCTGTGCTTTTAAAATTTTTATCCTGAATTCTGCATTGAGTTTCCTCACATATTTACAATTAAATATCTAGCCTCTAGAACCTCCCTTACACAGAAGACAAAACATCTTTGTTAAATAAATTCACGCAAAAGTAATAAAAAGGTTTTCAAGAAATAGTTCTAACATGTTCATTATATTTATACTGAAAAATAGTACACATACTTTTCTTCAGGATTAATAAATGCCATGTGCCAGTTTTACAGTCACTGCCATATTAGCACATTTTCCTCTTACACATTTGCAAGGTAATGACAACCAAAGGGCATAACGTCTGGAATAATTCCAGTAGATCCATAATGTCCAGTAAGATTCATAAAATTGAATGGTTGTTTCCAGTCCCATCTGAATCAAAATGGAAATTCATGCCCAGGTACTTGTATTGTCCCCAGAAATACTCAGTCTGGAAGTCACCCTCTTGGTCTTCTGAAACAGAGATGCAGAAAGTAGGGCATTCTTATTGAGACCAATGGCCTCTTCTCTCTGTCACCTCTCACACATCTGTTTTGGTTATAATCCTGGTCAAAGGGGAAAGAAAACAAAGTTTTATGTACCAAAGGTTCCCCTTCCTTGAACTCCCTCATCACACCTGGATGCTTAAATATCTAATGAAACCATATTCTCTTAATTATAATTCTTGGTATAAACAGATTTAATTAAATCCTTATATACAATCATTTCCTTCACATGTATGCAAAACAAGCCCCCAAATAAAAGTAGTTAACACACACACACAGTATATAATGTATATAATCTGTATCACAGTGTTTTGAAATGGTATTATCTCAGACCCAAATTCTGCAGATTTTTGCTTTTCACCCCCTTTTCCTTAAATGAACTTATTATTTTATAAGAACAGGAATTATAATGCTTATTACAGAAAAGTAACAAAGACAAGCAAAATAAAACATAATTTTCATAATCCCATTCATATAGAGATTAACACAGTGAACACCTTGATATATGTACCTACAGATTTAAAAAATTCAGATATATCTAAATATTTTCTAATAGTTCCCTGAACTGCCATCTCCAAATAGAAGATACATATTTTTATTTATTTATTTATTTATTTATTTATTTATTTATTTATTTATTTATTTTTGAGACGGAGTCTTGCTCTGTCGCCCAGGCTGGAGTGCAATGGCCTGATCTCAGCTCACTGCAAGCTCCGCCTCCCGGGTTTACGCCATTCTCCTGCCTCAGCCTCCCGAGTGGCTGGGACTACAGGCGCCGCCACCTCGCCCAGCTAGTTTTTTGTATTTTTTAAGTAGAGATGGGGTTTCACTGTGTTAGCCAGGATGGTCTCGATCTCCTGACCTCGCGATCCACCCATCTCGGCCTCCCAAAGTGCTGGGATTACAGGCTTGAGCCACCGCGCCCGGCCAGAAGATACATATTTTTAACAGAACTAATTTTTAATCTTTATAAGTGGAAAATGATTTAGAAAACTGAAGCCTCTTTTCAAGAAAACAATGGAGTCTACTGCATAGTATCATATATTGCTAAGCATATTTAATGAATTCTAAGATATTTTTTCACAATTAACATCTCTGAAATCCAGATGTACTTTATAATGTCGAGTTAACTGGCAATATTTTTCTTTAATGTTTCATAAAATGACATTTTCATAGTTAATGAAATCTTAAAGTTGAAACATAGTATGTGATCTGTAAGCGCTAACATATATTCAATATACATATGTAAATAAAAACATAAACATAAATATACAGAAACACATATAATGTACCTATTTCCTTTCCTACTATTAAATTTGTTCGATTGTATGGATGAAATATACCAATATTCAATACTGTTAAGATTTTTATTTCAAATGCTCTGACCTTTTGAGAGTGTGAGATTTATTAAAGATTTATAGAGAATAGGAAAAGACTGAGGATGAGAAAATCCCTAATAGTGATTTTAACAAATTTCCTGAAGATAATCAGGATGCAAAGGGGAGAAAGTCACAGCCCAGAATACACCAAATTTTCAACCTAAACTTCTAATACTGCCATCACAAAGTTAAACAAATGATAGCGTTGTGTGTGTGTGTGTGTCTCCCCATGTGCTAAAGGCTGCAGTGAAAATATGGTTCTTTGGCTCTCTAAAAACACTGACATTCTTTCTCCCTTTCCTTGACATGATACAGTATTACTATGAAGTGTCTTAGTGAGCATTTTGTCAGTCATTGTTGCTGGGCATTCAATTAATTTCATTCATCCCTGAGAAATTCTCTTCCACATGATAGCATTTCCTTCTCCATTTTCTTCTTTATTTTCTTCTTTCTAGATTCCTAATAGTCTGAATTGGTTCTCTGTCTTCTATCTCTTTTTGTATTTGGAAAGTTTTCTTTTTGACTTTAGTCCTCCTATTGAACTTTTTATTTCAGCAACAATATTTGTAATCTGTTTATTCATTCTTGTCCTGGCTCCTTTCTGCTACATAGTAATTACAATTTTATAAAAGAGATCTAGTCTGTTTACTAAATTGTCCTCCAGGTTGATTTTGGAACTCATCTTGAATTTTGTCTCTCATGTTGCTGGCTACCCTTATTTGTGTGATGATTCTTGGTTGTACAATTACATTTAAGAAAGAGGATTATGTTGCTAGCTGGAATTTCTTCTACTATCATAAAAATAGAACTGTTTTACCATCAAGTCTCTTCTCTGAGTGGGATTTGATGGTAACTATAACTGGGATAGGGCATAGCAAGGTCATGGGTCCACAGGTTTTGCTTTAAACATGTGGATGTTGGGTTGAGCATGGTGACTCAGGCCTGTAATCTCAGTACTTTGGGAGGCCGCAGCAGGACAGTAGCTTGAGACCAGCCTGGGCAACACAGCAAGACCCCATCTCTACAAAATAAATAAGTAAAAATTGTTGAATTAAAAAAATAAATAAATAAATGTGCAGGTGCAGAGCCAATTATCAGCATTTTGGTTCCCAGAGGCCAGCATTAGGTCCTAGTGTGCCAGCAAACTACCAAAAGCCAATATACCAACATTTAACTCATTTCCATTGTTACCTAACTTTGTAGTGGCATCTTTTCATGCCTGGTGACAAGGAAACAAAGCTTTCAAAGTTTGGGTTGAAAATCTGGTACATTCTAGGCTGTGGCTTCCTTTCTTTTTCCATTCTGTTCTGTCCTTTTTATTTGCCACTCACCCTGTTTGGGAAAGAGGACTCCCAAACGGAGAGTTGCTGGACTTCTCACTCTTTTGTTCTGACTCTGAGTTCATAGTGTTTCTGGGGCTAAATCAGGCAGACTGTCTCCTATTATTTCTAGACTATTTCCCAGTCCCTTCATCTCTAGTATATTCTAGCCTTGTTTCTATCCTGTTATCCCCAGAAAACCTTAATCAAATGTGATTGCAAAATGAAGACATGTTCGGACATGGAAGGGCTCCAAGTTATCTTTCTACACACTTTTTCTAAGGAATTTATAAAAGAGAGAAAGACATGGAATCCAATAAATAATGGATATAATCCAAGAGAGTAACTAAGGAAGACCCAGGATGACAGATTTACAGGAGGCCTGCACAGTTACTAGTCACTGGTACAGCAGGAAGATGATGTGATTAAAATACATAGGGAAAGAAAAAAAAAAGGTGGCAATTAAAACCTCCAGAAAAATCAACAACAAGAAAGAGTCTCAGTAACAACTGGAATAACACTTCATGTGATTTTAAGAATAACAGAGTAAGGAAGATTTATTTGAGCCTGATGTTTGGAGCTCTAACTGGTGGCCTAAGTAAGAGTCATGACATTAGACCTGTATAGAGAAGGAAATGTAATTCTAGCACACAAGTTTGCCTAGTACTGAACAATATTTACATAGTCACAATAATGTAATTTTTAAAAGGGTAGGCAACGACAGAGTAACTAAAAATTAACAGTTAAAACAAGGGTTGCCTCTGAAAGATGGAATAGAGGTAAGGATGCACAGGATACAAGATTTTATGATCATCACCTCTTTCTAGACCTGTGCTGTCCAGAACGGTAGCCACCAGCCATGTGTGGCTCCAGAGTACCTGCAATATAGCTAGTCCTAATTGAGATTTGCCGTCTTCTGAACTGTGAAGACTTTGTATTTTTTAAAAAAGAATGTAAAATAGCTCATTAATCATTTTTAACTTTGTTTACATGTAGAAATATTTTGGATATTGGGTTCAACAACATCTATTATTAAATGGCTTTTAGAAAATTTAAAATTATATATGTGACTCAATGTATAGTACAACACTGTAAAGTAAACCATTTGATATATGTATACACATGACTGATGATCATTAGATTACTAACAATATTATAAACTAAAAAACTCTCTCTGAATTGCTACAAAATCTTAATTAACAAGATCCAAATCAATGTCCATAGTAGTGCTGTAATAACTGGAAGGTCTAGGACAAATTTAGTGCTGAGACTGTGGCACAAAAACATGTACCTTACATCTTAGCCTAGAACTGCACCTGAGGAATTTCCTTAGTGGGAAGTGGGTTCTGGTCTCTTAAAAAAATAAACCCACTGTTTATAAAATACTGCTTTAAAAAATTATGAAAAACCTACATCAAAGCAGAGGGAATAATACAGTGAATTTCCTATTTCAAGCTTCAGTAATGAAAACATTTTGCCAAGTCTTGTTTTGATATCCTCTGCCACTTTATTTTCCTGGAGTATTTTAAGAGTATATCCCAGACACCATATTATTTAACCAATATAAGAACTTTCTACAAAGAAGAACTTTTATAAAGAAGAACTTTCTGTAACTATTTGGTAACCTGATAGTTCATACATATGTCTTTTCTATATGAATATATAAATTTTCAGAGTCACAAGCAAGTGCCCTACTAACCAGCAATGATGACCAATAAGGGATTTTTGCATCATTTTGAACTCATGATTTCTAAAAATCATATGTCTAAATCTACTGCAAAGAGTCTTTCTGATGCTAAATTGCCCCAACACACTTTGAATGATCAGCTTAATCATCTGTATACACCTCATGCCCATGAACACATCATTCACATGCCTACATGTGTGATACTCAAGAGATATCAATGAACTTAAAACAGAATTTTTTTGCAACATGATGGAGAAGTTTCATAATCTGGCCTCTGCCTCTGTGTTCAACAACAGTTTGGCTCTCTCCCTCTTGCATACCATGCCTTAGCCACTAACATCTTTTCAGTTCCTCAAACATGCCACATCTGTTATTTTCTTAGAGCATCATGCCTTCTTCCCAACCTCTGACTGAAACCAATCCCTATATGGCTGGTTCCTTCCCATGCTTCAGTTCTCTGTTTCAAAGCATCTCTCCTGACAACTGATATTGTTTCTCTATCATTTTCTATTACTTCATCATTTTTTCATTTCTTATTTTCTTTCTCTCTTTTTTTTTTGAGACGGAGTTACGCTCTTGTTGCCCAGACTGGAGTGCAATGGTGCGATCTTGGCTCACTGCAACCTCCGCCTCTTGGGTTCAAGCAATTCTCCTACCTCAGCCTCCCGAGTAGCTGTGATTACAGGCGTGCGCCACCATGCCCGGCTAATTTTTTGTATTTTTAGTAGAGACGGGGTTTCACCACGTTAGCCAGGATGGTCTCGATCTCCTGACCTCATGATCTGCCCACCTCAGCCTCCCAAAGTGCTGGGATTATAGGCGTGAGCCACTGTACCTGGCCTTTTCATTCCTTTAAATAGAAAAAAGCTTACTTTTTAAATTGTCCCTCTACTGCAGAGAATTACAGAATTCCAACGGAGGCAAGAACCATGTCAGTTTTATTCACCCAGCAACATATACCACAGAGAGAGATTTCAAATCTTTACTGAATAAATGTAGAATATGCAGATGGATAGGGCAAAGAATACCAATTCCAAACACCATAGTTTCAAGGGAATTCCTCTACAGTTGATATGAGAAAACATATTCAGGTAGAGTCTACCATTAAACCTTTTGAAATAATAAAAGAGAAACACCAGTACCATGATATCCTTCTGTGGGATGACTTTACTAACATTTCATCTAAAAGGGACAGTTTTCTTACTATGAAGTTAGGGTGGAAATGGCTGTGTTGGTTTTTTGGTGATCGAAATGGCATCTGATTCTCCAAAGCAAAAATTATAAGCAATTTTAAAATAAGCGATTTACAAATGGTTTTGCATATTCTATACTTATTAAGTTACTGATCCTATGAAAGAGAATGCAGTGAGCCAAACAATAGACAAGCAATTTGACTCTTAACAATGACTTTTAACATAATATAAAAATAAACTATTAACATTTCTAAATAACTAGCACAAGTTATTTAGAAGATTGAGTATCCTAAGAGAATATAATGCTTAAGTTTTATCTTCATTATTACTTTTTTTAAAAAATTTAAAATATTCTGGCTCAAGGGAAGAATTAGACATGAACGCATACTGTTTTTAAAGTATGATGACCCAGTCAGGCGCAGTGGCTCACGCCTGTAGTCCCAGCACTTTGGGAGGCCAAAGCGGGCAGGTCAGGAGTTTGAGACTAGCCTGGCCAACACAGTGAAACCCTATCTCTACAAAAAAAATACAAAAAATTAGCCGAGCATGGTGGTGCATGCCTGTAATGCCAGCTGCTCGGGAGGCTGAGGCACAAGGATCCCTTGAGCGCGGGAGGTGGAGGTTGCAGTGAACCAAGATTGTGCCACTGTACTCTAGCCTGGGTGACAGAGCAAGACTTCATCTCAAAAAAAAAAAAGTTATTGTGAGACCCAAAAACTTTGGTAAACTAACCAACCATAATTCTCAGGTCAAACTCACCTATTTTGTCTTGCAGCTTCTCGTCTCATTCTTTTAGGAGGAATTGGACAATCTGTCATCTCAACCTTTGGTGAATGACGCAATGAGTCATTACACTTACGTATGGGAGTCATACCTGTGAAGATGGAAAATGTAGAAAGTTAACCTTACAATAAAAACAATGGAATTATTATATGAGAGAAATGCAAACATGAATATGTCATAATTTATAGAAAATGATTTAAGAAAGAATACTGAGAATGCCTCTTACTCTTCTGGTGAAAGAACAGTTTATAACCATTTATCAGATAGGACTTGGAGGTTAAGAGTTTTTGTTAAGTTCTGAATCATCTGCATTCTTTTTTCTTACAGTTGGATTCTCATAAAAAATATTTATCTCCATATAAAGGAAGTAGAAGTTAACAAAAAGTGAAGACTTACCTAGTTTTTCCTCTATTAGTTTGAGATTTTTCTCATGTTCATCAAGTTCTTGCTTTTTCTTCTTCATATCCGGAGTGCGAAGGTACTCTAACTGACTGTTAAGATCCTTATTCACACTGTCTACTTTGCACACAGCAGAACGATACTGCTGAAGAAGATCTGTAAAGAAACCAAATGCATTTGACTAAATTACTGATATCAAACCAAACTCATGTTTTAGGGGAAAAAATGAGCAACACTGGGATTTGTGTTATGGTAACATATGGGATCTACTTTTAAAGCCACAAAACATTCAATATAAACAAATGAAATAAAAAAAGCATAGTTAAGATCCCAGCACAAACTTGTTAACTTTAACTTTCTTTCTTTGACTTAAGTTTACTTCTGTCAGGGAAGAGTTCTCTATATAAAAGTGCTCTGTTTTTACTGGATCACTCTCTCAAGCCAATGTTTATATCTTGTCCAATATTCAGTATTCAATATAATTCCATGTGGACATATTTGGCAGGGGGAAGGCAAATATATTAAATATTGTATTATTAGAAAATCACTACTTCCCAAATGAAAACTGATGAGTTACAGGGGGTTTCTAATAAAAAGATGTGTAAGTGTAACTGACAGTGAGCATGCTGTGGTTCAAACTTGGCAGCACTGCAACTCATTAATTCTTATTTTTTGTACTGTAAAAAAAGAAAATCATTGCTTCCAAAAAGCATGGCTATTATTTTTAAACACAGAATTTTTAGGCCGGGCGTGGTGGCTCACGTCTGTAATTCTAGCACTTTGTGAGGCTGAGGCGGGTGGATCGTGAGGTCAGGAGATCAAGACCATCCCTGGCTAACACAGTGAAACCCCGTCTCTACTAATAATACAAAAACAAAATTAGCCGGGCGTGGTGGCGGGTGTCTGTAGTCCTAGGAGGCTGAGGCAGGAGAATGGCGTGAACCCGGGAGATGGAGCTTGCAGTGAGCCGAGATCGTGCCACTGTACTCCAGCCTGGGTGACAGAGTGAGACTCTGTCAAAAAAAACATAGAATTTTTTAAAAACACACTCAGAAAAATACTTCACTTTCAAAAAACTTAACTTTCCTTACTTTGTCTAAAAATGTATTACATTATTCAAATTAATGACCTGGGAAAATGTCCACCATAGAATAGTATATAGAAAAGGACTATAAAACCAAATTGTTAGAATAATCCAACTTATTTTAAACTAATATACTCCCACATGTATAGACAAAAGGCTGAAAGGTGATACAATAAATTATTAACAATGTTTAATCTGTAGGTTTGGGAATTATGAGTTCTTTTAAAAATTCATGATGCTTGCCTGTATGTTCCAATTTTTTTCCACAATAATCAAGTGTTCTTTTTGCCATAAATTTTGAAATTCCAAAAAAGTATTATATTATTCAGGTTTGAGATTATTGCCTGTCTCCATGATTTACTAGACACTAAGTATTAAATAGTGACTATACTCTACACTAAGGGTTAGTAAACTACCACTCATGGGCCAAGAATGGTTTATTTCAGTTTTTTGTTTTTGTTTTTTAAGACAGGGTCTCACTCTGTCACCCAGGATGGAGTACAGTGACACAATCACTGCTCACTGCAGCCTCATCTTCGCAGGCTCAGGTGATTCTCCCATCTTAGCCTCCTAAATAGCTTGGACTACAGGCAAATTGGCCACCACACCTATCTAATTTTTGTAGAGACGGGGTTTCACTATGCTGTTCGACCTTTGGGAGGCCAAGGTGGGTGGACTGCTTGAGCCCAGGTTGGTCTTGAAATCCCAGGCTCAGGTGATCTGACCATCTTGTGCTCCCGAAGTGCTGGGATTACAGGAGTGAACCACTGGCCCATCCAGTTTAAAATGGTTAGATTTTAAATAGTTATATAAATATCTTCATAACATCATCCTTGATTTTGCCACTTGGTTTGCAAAACTTGAAACATTTAGCATCTGGATAAGACTCTAGTCACACATGAAGATGATCAATATCCATGGGAATGGACATATAAACATTCAAACACTTAACAAACATAAGTGGTTTATAAATAAAACTGTGGAAGAAATTATTTAAGAGTACAGAGTACATTAGGTGTAACATAAGATATTCTATACTTTAAGGGTCAAGAGTAGTGTTTTCAAAAGAAACCTACCCAATATTCTAGAAATCCACACTTAGAATGAGTGGCCAAATTACATGTACACATCTGTGTGTGCTTGTGAATATATTCATATTTAAATACAAATTCTATATGTGAAATTGAGTGATGATAAGACCCTTATGTTCCTTATGCTTTATGATTTATTGAGAACTTTATTCTGGTCTGACAGCACTTCTAATTCCACATTAAAACAATGTTTTCTTTTCTTTTCTTTTTTTTGAGATGGAGTCTCGCTCTCTCACCCAGGCTGGAGTGCAGTGGCACGATCTTGGGTCAATGCAAGCTCCACCTCCCGGGTTCATGCCCTTCTCCTGCCTCAGCCTCCCGGGTAGCTGGGATTACAGGCACCCACCACCACGCCCGGCTAATTTTTTTGTATTTTCAGTAGAGACAGGGTTTCACTGTGTTAGCCAGGATGGTCTCCATCTCCTGACCTCATGATCCACCCGCCCCAGCCTCCCAAACTGCTGGGATTACAGGCATGAACCACCAGGCCTGGCCTCAAGCAATGTTTTCTACATACATAAAATAATACTTATTTTTGTATGTAAATGAGTCACAATATTAAGATAGGCTATTTCAACGTGTCCAGGACAATGACTATGTAAAGCTACTAGAAACAACACAAAAGGATTGAAAGTATATCTGAAAGGCTGTTATCAGGTAAGCGTGTTAAGGACTGCCTAAACATGAGTTAATAGAAGGCTGAAGCAACTTTCTCACCACTGAAGGATTTATGCAGTTAGATGCATAGACTTTCCTAAATACTATTTAGTGCTCTTCAAACTTTGTGCTCCATATAATTCTAAGAAACTTATTGGCAAAAAAACTGATAAGCACTTATGCCTGGGAAAAACTACAAGAAAAAATACACCAGAACCTCTACTTTGACTTGCTTCAAATAACCCACCCAGGAAGAGGAGGATAGAGGCAAGCTGTGACAGGGTGGGTGTAAATGAAACAAGACTGGCTATGTTTTAATAATCAAAGCTAGGTGACAGGTCCATGAGAGATCATACTGCTCTATTCCCATAACAAAACAAAACACCCTTTCCCTGAAAGCCAGAGTGCTTAACTAATCTTTGTCACTATTCATAAAAATATTAAGAATGGCTTTATTTAAAAAACCATAATAATTGACTGTAATATTGACAGCTTAGTATTATAATAAATCAAGTATGAAAACAATAAAGTGTAAGTAATGTCTAACCTGGTCAGACATATAATATTTTAAAGTATATGAATATAATAAAAATGTTAATACTTTTGATGATGTCATGATTACAAACTATGTATTACAGCAGTCCCTCCTTTTCCTCATGGGACATGTTCCAACACCCCCAGTGGATGTCTGAAACTCCCAATGGATACTACTGAACTCTGTCTGTGTAGTCATGTGTTGCTTAATGATGGGGATGTGCTCTGAGCAATATTTCATTAGGTTATTTTGTCATTGAGTGAACACAACAGAGTGTACTTACACAAACCTACACGGTATATAGAGTCTACAATGCTCCTAGGGTATATGGTATGGCCCATTGCTCCAAGACTACAAACCTGTACAGCATGTGACAGTACTAAATACTGTAGGTAACTGTAACACAATGGTAAGCATTTGTGTATCTAAACATAGAAAAGGTAATCAACTCCATTATAATCTTATGGGTCCACTGTCTTACATACAGTCTGTCTTTGACAGCTCTAGGCAGCACATGAAAGTATTGCTTTTTTTTTTTTTAAGCAAATTTTATTTGTAAAGAAATATTTTTAACTCTATGAGCTCTTTTTGTACTTTACTGGTAAAGTTTAAAGGAGTAAATAACGGGAAATATTTGGGAATATAGTAGCTCTCAGTAAGTACAGTTTCAGATTTTACAATTCAATAAATATTTTGGAAATGATTTACTATTATAAAATTAAACTAAGAGTTCCGACTACTGTTTCATCTTCAGGGTGTTTCTTTCCAGCCTTGGGTGGTCTTCTCACATACATGCACTAATTAGTACTCAGCTGGATACTGAAGGGAGACCTACTGCATTTCCAGAGCTCTCTCTCAAAGGCAGCTCTTGCCTTCCCAGTAACCTGTCTGTGAACTATAGTTGTCTTGACCTTCCTGGACTCCCAGCCTGTTCTTCTCAACTTTGAGACTACTGAGCTTCTTCCTGGGTTCCCCCTTTCTGTTTTACACAGTCTGGAAAATCTCTCCAGGCAGTAAGCTGAAGCAACCATAGGGCTACTTCAATTGATTTATATTTCTCAAGAATCACCATTCTTCATTGCTTGACATCCAAAGTCTTGAAAACTGTTCTTTCACATAGTTTGCTCAGTGCTTTGTTTTTTTGAGACAGAGCCTCACTCTGCCATCCAGGTTGGAATGCAGTAGCACAATCACAGCTCACAGCAACCTCAGCCTCCCAAAGAAATGGGACTAAAAGAGCGAGCTACCAGGCCCAACTAATTATTTTATTTTCTGTAAAGATGAGGTGTCACTATATTGCCCAGGCTGGTCTCAAGCGATCCACCCATCTTGGCCTCCCAAAGCGCTGGGATTACAGGCGTGAGCCACTGTGCCTGGCCTCAGTGGTTTTTTTCTTTGGTTTGTTTCATGTAAGTTATTCCATCTTGGTGAGAAGCAGAAGTCTATGTTCTTAGGTATTCATTCATGTTTATTTTTCTCTGTATTTAAGGATCAAATATGTTTGGCTGCAGAAACACCTTTTAAAACTTATTTTTGTTGTTCTTGTATATGACTTTTTTCCTTTCCCATTGTATCTTCTAACTGCTTACTGTAATATTATATGAATGCTATTATTTTGTATGCTAATGTTATAACTTTCTCCCTTAATAAATTTTTAATTTTTATCTTTGAGTACCTTGGATTTTATAGGTATACTGTTAGACAATCTACAAATAGTTACCATTTTTTTCCTTTCCAATTCTCATGACTTTGTTTTTCATTTTTAAAACTGATATATGATAGATGTACACATTTTCAGGGCACATGTGATATTCCGATACTTTATATAATGTGTCAAGATAAACTAAGGATAATTGGGATATCCCTCATCTTAATATTTTTTCTTCGTGCTAGGGACATTTGAATTATTTTCTTCTACCTATACTGTGGTATTTTGTTTTTTGAGATGGAATCTCACTCTGTCACCCAGGCAGGAGTGCAGTGGTGTGATCTTGGCTTACTGTAACCTCTGACTCCTGGGTTCCAAGCAATTATCTTGTCTCGGCCTCCCAAGTAATTGGGATTACAGGTATGTGCCACTATGCCCAGCTAATTTTTTGTGTTTTTAGTACAGAGGGGGTTTCACCATTTTGTCCAGGCTGGTCTTGAATTCCTGACCTCAGGTGATCCACCCACCTCAGCCTCCCAGAGTGCTGGGATTACAGGCGTGAGACACCGTGTCCGGCCTGTAGTGTGTTCTGTCCTATACATACCAGCCTATGATAAATTTTAATTTATAAATTAGGCACAGCAGAGATTAACAATAAAACAGAATAAAAATATACTGTAATAAAGTTATATGAACGTGGTGTTTCCCTCTTAAAGTATCTTATTGTACTGCACTCACCTATTTTGGACTGTCATTCACTTCGGGTAACTGAATTTATAGAAAGCAAAACTGCAGGGGAGGGGGGACTTATGCAATTACTGATTGATTATAAGATGCATTTCTTCTTTTGAGTTATTATTAACAACTCTTTCTCTCTTCTGTCTACATTCTGGCTTCTACAGTGTGCTTAGTTATTTCCTTTGCATTTTAAAAGTATTTCTATTTCCAAAATCTCTACAGAAAACTTGAAATAATACAGATGCTCCTCAACTTACGATGAAGTTATGTCCCAATAAACCCATCATAACTTCAAAATATTGTAAAAGTTGAGAGTGCACTTTCAACTTATGATATTCTCAGCTTAAGAGTTTATCCAGACACAGCCCATTGTAAGTTGAGAAGCACAGTGAATGTGTACTGGTTTCACACCGTTGTGAAGTTGAAAAACGTAAGCTGAAACATCATAAGTTTGTATAGGAAACATGAAATGGTGGGGAAAAAACCAGAAGGTCTACTCTCTCACTTTTTTCTTTTCATTCCACAGGTTTACAGGTTTAATTTTTAATACGTGTGATATTTGCATTTTTATTCACCTTCCACTTAACCTTGACATAGACATTCTCCAGATTACAAATTCAATTAAAGAATTTAACATTTCTATGTTTTACTTGAAAAACAAGGCTGTAGCCAGGCAGAGTGGCTTACATCTGTAATTCCTAGCACTCTGGGAGGCCAAGGCAGGCAGACTGCCTGGGCCCAGGAGTTTGAGACCAGCTGGGCAACATGGCAAAACCCCATGTCTACAAAAAAATAATTATAATACAAAAAAATTAGCCAATGTGGTGGCACAAGCCTGTAGTCTCAGCTATTCAAAAGGCTAAGGTGGGAGGATCACCTGATCCCGGTAAGATGGAAGGCTATGGTGAGCCATGAGTATGCCACTGCACTCCAGCCTGGGCAACAAAGTGAGACCCTTTCTCAAAAAACAAACAAAAAACGAAAAACAAAGCTGTGATATTCATCTGAATAAAACAATACCTTGTTTGTATTTAGGATTGTTTGTTTAGGCATGTTTCCTAGAAAATCAATTATGCATTAGAAGAATATGAATTCGGCCGGGGGAGGTGGCTCACATTGTAATCCTAGCACTTTGGGAGGTCGAGGTGGGCTGATCACTTGAGGTCAGGAGTTCGAGACCAGCCCGGCAAACATGGTGAAACCCCATCTCTACAAAAATACAAAAATTAGCTGGGTGTGGAGGTGTGCACCTGTAATCCCAGCTACTTGGGAGGCTGAAGCACAAGAATCACTTGAATCTGGGAGGTGGAGGTAGCAATTAGATCAAGCCACTGCACTCCAGCTTGGGCAACAGAGCGAGACTCTGTCTCAAAAAATAAAATACAATAAAATAAACATGAATATTAAAAACAATAAGTAAAACTTTCTGATTATAAAAGTGACGCAGTGCTCACTGAGGCAAGTCTGGAAAAATATATAGAAAGGGATAATGGAGAAAATTATCTCAATTATAAAACCCAGAATTAAAAGTATTTTTCTTTCTACTTTCTTCAATGTGCTAACAAATACACACACTGTTCTAAACATGAGAAAGTTATCTATCCTTTTTGAACCTCAACTTCATCTATAAGATGAAGATAACAGCAGTAAACAAGATCATTCATGTGACAACCTTAACGGGGTGTCTGCAATATAATAATATTTTATAATATGTAAATATCCAGTAATTTTTTTTCTTCTTATGCTCTGATTTGCTCTTATCTCATACTAATCATGCAAGACAATGTATAGGCAAATTATTTAGAAGACAAATAGTTTGCTTATAACTGTGCTAGCAGTGGACAATTTTTATGGTGATGGCCTTCCTCAAAATTGCTTTTGCTCTGAGAATGATTCCATGATACCCAGGGAAGGGTCTCCAAAGCTGTTTGCTTTATTTGATCCTTACTAAGTCTGGCTGACCTGGAAGGTGGTGGGCATTTCTCTCTCCTAGTAGTGGTGGGAGTTAAGTTATATTAAAACTCCAGGGTGAAGGTATCTGGAGCTCAAGGATGCTGACTGTCCCAGAGTCATCTTTGACTTCGTCTTAGCTGTTCCCATCTCCTGTAAATCTATGATTTCTTCCAGTTTCCTTCTAATAGATTCCTGTTTGGCTTAAAGTAGTCACGCATGGCTGCTATTGCTTACTTTATATACATTAGTACTTTATATACATTAGTAACCTTAAATGGTCTCCTTTGATTTGAGTTCTTATCAATGAATCATTAGTCTATATGTGGGAGTGTATCTTTGAATATATTTGTCAAGAAAGGTAAGCAAATATTAAATATGACATCTGTGTATTTTTTAAGTTCTATAGGTAGTTCTTTCTGGTTTTGGGAACTACTGCCATAAAATGCTTAGGTATAGAGTCGAGGCCTTTTACATTAATTCATTGACCTTGATTAAAATGTTTTCTCTGATTTCTTACCAGTTTCTTTAGATATTCACTCATTGTACAGACTGTATGTGTTCACTGATGTCATAAACAGAAGTATGACTCCTCTTACTACCACCTTTCTCAACTACTAATTTAAAAACTGAGGCTGAACTGATAGCCCCAAATGGAAATTACCTGCTATGGTTTGTGTGTCTCCACCAAAGCTCATGTTAAAATTTGACCCCTGGTATGGTGGTGTTGGGAAGTGAGGCCTAATGCTGGGGTCATGAAGGCAGATCCCTCATGAATAGATTAGTGCCATCCCTAGGGAGTGAGTGAATTCTTGCTCTGTTCCTAAAAGCTGGTTGTTAAAAGAGCCTGGCACCTTCCCTCCCCTCCCCTTTTGCTTCCTTTCTTAAGATGTTATCTTTGTACATGCCAGCTCCTCTTCATCTACTGTGATTGGAAGCAGTCTGACACCCTCACCAGATGCAGATACCCAATCTTGAACTTTTCAGCCAGAATAACTGAATGCCAAATTATCTCTTTCTTTATAAATCACCCAGCTTCAGGTATTCCTTTATAGCAACACAAAACAGACTTAAGACATTGCTCAAATTCCTCAACAGTAGAATAAATTGTACATTTCATTCACACAATGAAATATTATCCTGCAATGAAAATGAACTGCATGCATAGTGTTGAATGAACAAAACCAGACATATAAAAAAGTATGCACTGCAAAATACCAAGTATATAAAGTACTAAAATGGGCAAAATTAATCTATGCTACTTTGTAAGTCAAGAAAGGTGTTATCCTTTGAGTATGGAGTGGAGGGTAGGGAGTGGGAGCCCAAAAGAAATCTTCTACAGTACTGGTGTTTCTTTTGTATCTTTTATTATTATTTTTTTAATACAGAGTTTTGCTCTTGTCACCCAGACTGGAGTGCAATGGCACAATCTCTGCTCACTGCAACCTCTGCCTCCCTGGCTCGAGTGACGCTCCTGCCTCAGCTTCGTGAGTAGCTGGGACAACAGGCACCTGCCACCACGGCCAGCTAATTTTTGTATTTTTAGTAAACATGGGGTTTTACCATGTTGGCCAGGCTAGTCTTGAACTCCTGACCTCAGGTGATCTGCCTGCCTTGGCCTCCCAAAGTGCTGGGATTCCAGGTGTGAGCCACCACGCCCAGTCTGATGTTCTATTTTTTAATACAAGTGCAGTGTTCATGTTGTGAAGATCCATCAAGCTGAATGTTCACGAAATATGCACATTTTTCTGTGTATTTTACTTTAATAAAAGTAAACAAAGTGGCCAGGCACAGTGGCTCATGCCTGTAATCCCAGCACTTTGGGAGGCCAAGGAAGGTGGATCACTTGAGGCTAGGAGTTCAAACCCCATCTCTACTAAAGAGACAAAAATCAGCCAGGTGTGGTGCCACATGTCTGTAATCCCAGCAACTGGGTGGCTGAGGCACAAGCACTGCTTGATCCCGGGAGGCCGTGGTTGCAGTAAGCTGAGATTGTGCCACTGCACTCCAGCTTAGGTGACAGAGTGAGACTCTGTGTCAAGAAAAATAAAAATAAAAATAAGAAAAAAGTAAATAAAAGTAAACAAAACGTTGCAAATACATACAATGAAATATATATTATTTAGCCTTTGTACAGAGGAAGGACATTCTAATACTTATTACATACAACATGGACAGAGCTTGAGGACATTATGCTAAGTGAAACTAGCCAGTCACAAAAGGACAAATACTGTATGATTCCACTTATATGAAGTATCTAGAAGAGTCATATTCAGAGAGACAGAAAGCAGTATCATGTCACTCACTCCCAAGTAGCATAATTGTCAGGGAATGGATAATGGAGAATTTATACAAAGTTTCAACTGTGCATACTGAAAACAGTTCTGGAGATAGAATGAACAACAATGTGAATGCACTTAACACCAAATAACTGTACTTTTTTTTTTTTTTTTTTTTTTTGAGATAGAGTCTCTGTTGCCGAGGCTGAAGTGCAGTGGTGCAATCTCAGCGCACTGCAACCTCCGCCTCCTGGGTTCAAACGATTCTCCTACCTCAGCCTCCCGAGTAGCTGGGAATACAGGCACATGCCACCATGCCCAGCTAATTTTTTTTTGGTATTTTTAGTAGAGGCAGGGTTTCACTGGGTTAGCCAGGATGGTCTTGATCTTCTGACCTCGTGATCTGCCAGCCTCAGCCTCCCAAAGTGCTGGGACTACAGGCGTGAGCCACCGAGCCCAGCTGAACTGTACTCTTAAAAATGGTTAAGATGGTAAATTTTATGTTATATGTATTTTGCAACTAAAAGAAAGTTAACAACAAACTGCTCTGTGCTGGGAAAGTAGACAGTTGAATGTATGAGAATTAATTATATAAATTAAGAGCAAATAGGCTCTAAGGTAATGGATGGTAAGGAGACTTCCTGGTAAGTATATGCACTTCAGAGCACAGATGTGCAGAGATAATTATATTGGCTAATTAGATGCAAAGGGACACAGCCTGTAGAAGGGAAAAATAGGCAGGAGATCACATGTCATACACTTTCTAATAAGCCGTAATTTTTCTAGATAGTTACAAATTTCAAGATAAAAATAAGTATTATGATTATGTAATAAAATACTGACTTATTCAATAAGGACAGAAATTTCTTTTTTTTGAGAGATGGAGTCTTGCTATGTTGCCCAGGTTGACCTCAAACTCCTGGGCTCAAGCAACACTCTTGTCTTAGCCTCCCGGGTAGCTGGTAACAGAGGCATGCGCTACATATAAGAATGAAAATACAAAGGATAAAGCTACTATTTACATAACTCTAAACTACCTGATATAAAAAAGCTGAAAGTAGTAGACAAAAACATCTTACTTACATTTGTTACTTATTTACATTTGTTTTCATGTTAGATTCTCAAAACATAAGCTCTTAAAAAAAAAAGTAAAATTAAATTAGAAATTGCTATTTAAGTACTTATTCAACTTACCTATTTGTTCCCCTAAGATCAGACACTGTTTTGGTACTGGAGCTCCAAATACCATTCCCCGAAGTTTATCCATTGGAGGAGCTTTATTCTGAAGGCCCCCAAACTTTCCATTACTTCGAATTCGATCTCCATCTCTGGTCAGCAGTGTAGGACAGTGTGTAATTTTAACAACCTATTGTAAGTAAGTGAATAGTAAGTAGTGAGCAACTTATTTCAACTGCTCCCAAAAATTTTCTGAGATTAGAAATGACAGGATCACGGTAGTATTTTCAAAAAATTAGTAACTAGCGATGTGTAAGATAAACTGGAGGGAAAAATCCAGAGGCAGAGAGATGAATTAGACAACTTTTCAAATGTCAGCCTAAACTAGAACAGTGACAACGCAAGTGAAAAAAGTAAATGATGGATCGGTAAGTGGAAGGAAGAGGAGAGTCCAGAGACTTCTGTGCTTTGGAACCCGTGGCAGTTAAGTATCAAGGTAGCATCACCAACCCAGTTTCTTCTGTTAGATTTAAGTTTTTTAGATGACCAAAGGATCGCAAAAGGAGAATATTACATTGAAGAAAATACAGACTGGAAAGCCCTAGACTGACTCTTCTAAAGACAATACTATGGTTTTAGGTATGGGAAGATAAAGAGGTGATCATTTGAGAGTTAGGGGAAGTGAAATCATGAAGAAAAAACTGAAGTCATGGATAGGAAAAGATAAGGGTTAAGAATTAAATTCTTATATCAGGTGTGGTAGCTCACACCTATAATCCCAGCACTTTGGGAGGCCAAGGCAAGCAGACCACGAGGTCAGGAGTTCGAGACCAGCCTGATCGGCATATTGAAACCCCCATCTCTACTAAAAATACAAAAATTCGCTGGGCATGGTGGCACGCGCCTGTAATCCTAGCTACGCAGGAGGCTGAGGCAGGAGAATCGCTTGAATCCAGGAGGCAGAGGTTGCAGTGAGCCAAGATCACACTACTGCACTCCAGTCTGGGCAACAGAGCGAGACTCTGTCTCAGAAAAAAAAAAAGAAAAAAAAAATTCTTCAGAGAAGTCAGAATAAAAGAAAAACACTGGATTTAGTATGTCATGATCTAGAAGAATGTTCTTGCAAAAGAGGTTCAGAAAATATTAAAAAATAAAAGTTAAACTTCATGGGTAACCAGAGACGTGGAATTCAAATAAGATATTTTTACTACTCAGTATGTTAAAATACACACACACACACCCCTTTGATGGGGGGCTATGGAAAAAGGGCCTTCTTGTACTGATATGCCCTGGGACAGCCCTTCTCAAAGGAAACAGGACAAGTGTTAAAAAGTTTAACATTCTGTATGATTCAGCAATTCTACTTCTAAGAATCTTATCAGGAAAAAATAATAAATGTGAACGATGTACACCGAAATATTGTTTTAATAATGAAAAGTAATAAACTTACATGTCTCAACAAGTTATACAAGTAAATTACGGCACATCCATACAATGAAATAGCATACATACATTAATGAATGAAGAACATTATAATTTTTAACAAGTATAAAAATGTTGTCCAATCTAATACTGGGGCTAAATAGCCTCTGAATTATATACATACAAGATAAAGTAAATGTAATATGATTATTTGAAGAAATCCTGTGGTGAATTCTTTGGTAAAGCCAGTATTTACAAATTCAAAAATCATTTGTTTTTATAAGAAATAACCACAACTTAATTTCTTAGTTTTGGTTTGGGTTTATATGTTTTCTAGTGATGAACAACGACAACAAAAATACAGACTGGCTTCACATGTTATCCACTTATCAAGATTCAGGCAATCAATGTTTCTAAGGATTTAATATCTTTGGGTTTTTTTTTTTTTTTTTTTTTTTTTTTTCCCAGTTGTGGTCTCGTTCTGTTGCCCAGGCTGGAGTGCAGTGGCATGACCAGGGCTCACTACAGACTCCAACTTCTGGGTTCAAACAATCAACCCAACTGAGCCTCCTGAATAGCTGGGACTACAGATGTAGGCCACCATGCCTGGTTACTTTTTTTTTTTTAAACTTTGTAGAGTTGGCGTCTCACTATGTTGCCCAGGCTGGTCTCGAACTCTTGGCTTCGAGTGATATTACTGCCTTGGCTTCTCAAAGTGCTGAGATTACAGGCAGGAGTCATCATGCTCAGCCTAATATGATCTTAAATAAATACACTAAAATGTATAGATTTTCTATTCTCTTGTTAATAGACAATATGAGGGAAGCGTTATGGTAGAAGGACAGACAGTTTGGCTCTCCTTTTATGATGATTCTGGAAATACTACTTTCACAGATAGTTTCTCAATTCTCCCTCAACTTCATGATTCTACCTCATTAAGTACACTATCAGGACAACAAAAGTCATGACAGCACTTGCAAATTCTGCAAATTCTGGAATGAACAACAATATTACAACTCTGAAACCCAACAGTGTTACCAAGGAATGTCGTAAGAGCTTTTTCTCAGAAGAGTTTTAAAATAATATTTGATTGGCAAAGTTACATATGACTTCATTTAGAAATCTGGAAGCAAGGAAATCAATTATGTGCTATTATCAATTATGAAGAACAAATACTATTCCTTTTTTGTCACATATGTGCTATAACATTTTTGCAAAACTAGTATTGGTATCTTTCATCAGTTTTAAGGTATTTTCAGTCATTAGCTCTTCAAATATTGCCTATAATCCTTTTATAAACTCTCTCCTCTCGACACTCTGATTAAATTTTGGTTAGATGCTCTCTCATTCTACCCTCCATGTCTCTTCAACTTCTTTGTCTTACATTCCATTTTCTCTTTCTCTCTGGGCTGCAGTCTGAATATTTTTTTCTGACCCTCTTTTTAATTCACAAATTCTTAAGATGTTAAACCTGCTCAGTTAGTATTTAATTTGTTATAATCTTTTCATTTTTAGAAGCTCTATTTGATTTTTCTAAGTTGACTTATTCTTTTCTCATTTTCAACACGTTCATTTTTTGAACTATTTTAATCAACTATTAATAGATATTTTTCAATTTAACTTGTTCTTTTCTCATTTTTCAACACTTTTTTTTTGAACTATATTAATCAAATATTAACACTTTAAAAATATTTGCTCTCATTTTCAATGTGGAAATTATTTCCATTCAAAAACAATGGTGAAATTCCTCCAGAAAACATTTGTGTTTGCTTCAATCAGATATCTAAGGATACTACTAGTCCAGCACATGAAACCAAATGTTTACAAACTTGAAGGTTTTCAGAACATCTAAGTAGTCTGAATACAGGTTGCAAACAGATACTAGAGTCAATTGTTATGTTGATGAATTCTCTAGAAAAATGTTTAACTTTTTTACTTTTCCGCTTAGTCCCAAAGTTCAAGAGAGAGAATTTTCTGGTAGTTCCCTGAAGCAGCTGGAGTTGAGATGAAGGTGGCAGGTTTATATGTTTACCCTTACACTAAGGTTTCTCCTCACAGAGGGGGTATCCCCAGTTATCAGATTCCCCATGTTGTTTAGAGCCCTGGGTTTTGTCTCCTACCCTCAAAAGCCCCTCGAGGGAGTAAAAAGTCAATGCTTAAGTTCAATTAGTTTGGCAAACGTTCTCACTGCAAAAATCTGGCATTAGTGTTCTGTTTATCTCTCCAGGTTCCCACTTCCACTTAGAATCCTTACTTTCTTGCCAAGTTCATTAAGATACATATCTGAAATAGCATTTTAGCTAATCTCAGCTGGAGTTTCCAATGGCTATCTGGTTTGTCTAATTCATCATTGTATGACCCTCTGTGCACTGTGCCTAGTGATATGCTGGAACCAGCTTGTACTGAGTCACGAAAGCCAGGTCTCCTGAATACCACATTCGTATAGGCATGAAGGACTTCATATAGACTGCTGGAAATCATCCATGATACAAGTACTTACACCATAGAAATTGGCAAAAGCTACAAATCCTCAGAGAGATAGTTCAACACATAACAGCACACCACTGTCTCATACATAGTAAGTATCCAAATATCTCACTGAACAGGAGTCTTCCAGTTATCATCCTATTAGTTAGTTCTATCCTTACTAGCAAGCTTCTCGCCATCTCCAAACTGATTCCATGTTATCATAACATTTAATGGGTATGTTTCTATTTCATAATTTGGGATATATGAAAATGCTAATCACCACCAGAATATTGTAGCTCTCCCACCCACAGCCAGTTTCTGGTACAGTATATTATACTTATTATTAGGTTTACAAGGAAACGTTCATGAAGATGCCAAATACCATTTTCTAACTAGCTACATAATGCTCAATAATCCCAGTAATTTAGTTTTCCTAAACTACGATGAATTTATTATTGCCTTTTTTTTTTTTTTTTTTTTAAAAAGAGTCTTGCTCTGTCGCCTGGAGTACGGTGGCATGATCTCAGCTCACTGCAACCTCCACCTCCCAGGATCAAGTGATTCTCCTGCCTCAGCCTCCTAAGTACCTGGGATTACAAGCACCTGCCACCACGCCCAGCTAATTTTTGTATTTTTAGTAGAGACGTGGTTTCACCATGTTGGCCAGGCTGATCTCGTAACTCCTGACCTCAAGTGATCTGCCTGCCTTGGCCTCTCAAAGTGCTGGGATTACAGGAATGAGCCACTATACCCGGCACCCTATTACTGCTTCTTAACTAGGCCCAAAGAAAAATTACACCAGTTTAGTTCTAGCTCTGCTATAAATTAGTAAAGTGTGACTTGGGCCAAATCCCCCACCTCTTTAACAATTTTTATTTTTTTAGACAGAATCTCATTATATTGCCTAGGCTGGAGTGCAGTGGCTATTCACAGGCATGATCAGAGCACACGACAGCCTATAGCCTAGAACTCTTGGGTTCAAGCAAACCTCCCTTAGCTTCCTAAGTAGCTGGAACTACAAGTATGCATCACATGTCCAGCTCTCCATTATCTGTTCTCAGCTTAAGGTCTCTCATCTATTCTCACTGGTCCTAAATCATCCTAGATGATCCCTATGGTCCCCATGATTCTAGAATACACTATTTACAGATATTGGCTTAGATCAAATCCAGGGTACTGCCTGTAACATGTGTCCTTAGGGTCAAAATCAAGTCAAGGACGTTCCTTTGTTAAGACCTCTGAAAGATTTAAACTACTGCCCTCCTGGATCCTCTTAGCTAGACAAAAGGGCTTCTAAAACTCTAAATGGCATTACCCTACTCTATCTCACCCTCATGGGTGAGAACGATAACCCTAGCAGACATCCCCAAAAGAACCCCTGGCCAATACCAGTTAATATGCCAGATGACAACAGGTACCAGTTGCCAGCTACATAAGGCAGGCATTTTAGAGCTGCCACCACTCCAGTTCAACTAGCCAACATCACTTGGAGAAAACTACAAAGAGGACTGGTATGTTGTTGTTTAAACTTACAATTTAGAGTGTTATATATATAGCAGCAGTAAATAACTGAAATATTTATTTTACCAAACTCCCCTCCAAAGGTGCTATGGGCTAAACTGTGCTCCCCCATAATCTTTTATATATTTATTTTTTACAAGACCAGTCAAGAAGACTAGTGAGAAGGGGAGGAAAGAATAAAACAGAGTTAGATCTATAGCTGATTGTGAACAATCAACTGAGATAACTCATTACCTTTGGGACCAGCCCCCCACATATCCATGCTAAAGTCCTAACCCCCAGTCCCTCAGAATGTGACATTATTTGGAGATAGGGTCTTTACTGAGATAATCAAGTTAATCTGAGGTCATTGCGGTGGGCCCTAATCCAATATGACTGGTATCCTTACAACAAGGGAGAAATTTGAATACAGTCACACACAGATGTGAAGAGACGGGGGAAGACAGTCCTCATCTACACAGCAGGGAGAGGCCTGGAACAGATCCTTCATTCATAGTCTTTAGAAGAAACCAACCCTACTGAAACTGTGAATTTGGTTCTCCAATGTCGAGAATTGTGACACAATAAATTTCTATTATTTAAGCCACCCAGTCTGTTGTGGAACAGTAATATTTCTATCATTTACATCAGTTAATGGCTGCCCTAGAAAACTAATACAAAGAGCTACAGCAAATTACATTTTACACCAAAATTACCTGACAGTACTTTTTTCCAATGCTAACAGACACTGTTTTGAGTCTTAGACAATTTCATAGCCCCAAAACACATCTATTTAAATTTGCATCCTGGTCCATTCATTCCTACATTTTGCCTACTTTTATGTTGCTTATCAATTTGCAGAATTTAAATTGGTCTTGAAAAGGCTACTTAGTCATTTATATATGTATCATTAAATGGACATGATACACATTAAAACTGAAGTCTACAAATTTAAAAAGAAATCAAATACATACCTCTTTTCTATAATGATTGGCTGCATCCAGATTATCCAAAATAATGGTGTCTCCTAACAGCATACCAAATACTAAAAAAGTCAATAAATGAATTTTGAAAATTATGATATTTTCCTTGGTCATATTAAAATATAATGCACATTGCAAATCTTTCTTTGAAAGAATGCTAGTATTCGTTCTAATTTAATTTGACTGTCCTCTAAAAAATATTGGTAAAACTATGACTGATAAGCAAAGTAAGAATATAAATTTTCATTATCAATAATTTATAGATTTGTATCACCAATTTAACATCTGTACAAAAAGTAAAGCCACCATAATGTCTTTTACCTGTTTCACAATGTTCTACATTATCTGGAAATGTTAACAAGTCTCGAGCAAAGACTGGATCTCCAATGGGTTTAAAATACAATTTTCCATTTCGGAAATGAGGTAGAGGTCTAAATAAAAAGAAATTTTAAAAAGATATTAAAGTACATGACTTTTTTAATTTTAAAAAAGACAATATGGAAAACATGAATATATTACACATCATTTTGATCATATAATCAACTCCCAATCCACCATAAGTGATACTTTTAAATGATAAGCTATTATGCCCTTAGAAATGGAAACAATAGTGACCATATAAAAAATCTACTTGGTTTTATCTGTACTACTACCTTCTATTAGTTTGTATTAACAATATAATAATAGTTTCATTTGACAAGGAAAGAAAAAAAGTAGCCTCTAAAGCTGGTTCCAAACGAGAGTATGAATGACGTAACTGTTCACGTGAAGAGTGGTCACAGAATGACTAGGGGAAAGGGCAAGGCCCAAGACTGAGAAACATATGAGGAAGGCAGCTCTACGTCCCCTGTCTCCTTGTCCTTCCGACATAATAGGAAGAGGAATTGAAGCCAGTAGATGATGATAATGGAATTTCAGAGATGGTAGTTGATTGGGGTGTCGGAGACTTTCCCTTCAACATAGGTGTGGAGGAGTTCTAGTTAACTCAATCCCAGTGAGAGAGAGAGAATACCAGAAACAGAGAGGATAACTCGTTTCTAGAACAAACGTTAGTCTTAAATGTCAAATCCATAATTTCCCTAAATCAAGGATCCTTAACTTAGTCTCCAGGGATTACAGAGATTAAATAAGCCCTCCTGGAGAAAAAAATTCTTCTCACAAAAAGCATTAGGGTGTCAGGGGTACATGCCTCTAGTTGTCCCAGTTACTTGGTAGGCTGAGGCAGGAGGATCACTTGAGCCCACAAGTTTGAGGCTGCAATGAGCTATGACTGTGCCTGTGAGTAGACACTGCACTCCAGTCTGGGCAAGAGTTAAACCCATTCTCTTAAGTGGGCTGGGCGCAGTGGCTCACGCCTGTAATCCCAGCACCTTGGGAGGCCGAGGCGGGCGGATCACGAGGTCAGGAGATCGAGATCATCCTGGCTAACACGGTGAAACCCCACCTCCACTAAAAAAAATACAAAAAAAATCAGCCGAGCGTGGTGGTAGACGCTTGTAGTCCCAGCTACTTGGGAGGCTGAGGCAGGAGAGTGGTGTGAACCCAGGAGGTGGAGATTGCAGTGAGCCGAGATCGCGCCACTCCACTCCGGCCTGGGCGACAGAGCAAGACTCTGTCTCAAAAAAAAAAAAAAAAAAAGCATTACCTTTATCAACACAGTAACAATGACCCGTCAGGATTTCCCATGCTGTTCCTTTGAGTACTGACTAGCTGCAGGGTAGCAGATTTTAGAATCCGATAGATCTGAGTTCAACATACAGCTGTTTTGTTTCCTCAATCTATTTTTAGATTTATAAGATGAAATAACAAGTTTACTGACATAGTAGACTTTTAATGAGATCCCATTCTCCTTCAAGTCCCCATTCCTATGCAATTACAGGCCGTGAAAAGCTTTGTTTAGCAATCTGAGAAAATACTGACCAATATTCTGTTATACATTTTTATTTATTTTTTTGTTAGTATTTCCTTCCTGTCTTTAGGTGCATTTTTAAAAGTAGGCCTAATCAGAGTACACATAAAATATAAAAAAGGGCCTGGATGCAGTGATTCACACCTGTAATCCTAGCAGTATGGGAAACTGAGGTGGGAGGACTGCTTGAGCCCAAAAGTTTGAGACCAGCCTGGGCAATATAGCAAAAAAAAAAAAAAAAAAAAAAAATTTAGCTGGGCATGCTGGCATGCACCTGTAGTCCCAGCTACTTGGGAAGCTGAGGTGCGACGGTAGTTTGAATCCAGGGAGGTTGAGGCTGCACTGAGTTGTGATCACGCCCAGCCTGGCTGACAGAGCAAGACTGCATCTCAAAAAATAAAAATTAAAAAATTAAAAAAAAAATTTTATGTCTTTGTATTTTTTATGTCTTGTGTGTATACATTACATATACATGTAATGTATGTCTTTGTGTGTATACATTACATATATAAATAACATTTAATTGGCAAATAAAACATAGCCAGCATATGTAATGAAAAATGCCCATTTGTGATGAAGACAAAAATAATGTAGATAATTCAAGTCAATTCTCTGTTTTAGATATCTTTTAAATAAATCATTTTTAAATTCAAGGCTTTGATAAAAAAACAGAAAATATATTTCAGAAAAAACCATTACTTTCACTTTTTTCTAACCTTTTCCAATCTGGAAGAGTCTTCTTATAAATAGAATCAAGGGGCAACACCTGCTGACGACCTTGGGTTTCATCATAGATACGACGTGCAGCATCAGTGGTTAGGGTGACTACACAGTCCATGTCACTTGCCAGATGCCAAGAAATAACCATCGCAGCTCTATCATCTTCAATTTGTGCTAGATGTGCAATCTACAACCCATTTTCATAAAATCAAGTTAAAAAATATAAAATCCATTTATAAAAATTTGATATTACTTTAAAAGCCCAAGCCTAGGTAACAAAAACTTTTCTGAAACACATGAATTAAAAATAAATTGTCTAGTTGTTAAAAACTTAACTTGAAATATTAAACATTCTATTCTGCTATTAAATTAAAAAAATTTTTTCTAAAGATTAAACTCCAGTAAAGTTGCAAATAAGCAAATAAAAATATTAGGAATTTTTCCTTTTCAGACCGCTCAGGGATGAAATAATTAGAAATTTTATTTGCTAGTAATATATACTTTTTTCACATTTTAACACTCTATAAATGGGATCTGTCTTCTTGGTAAAATAATCATAAAGTACACTTAAATAATATACACATAAAATAATGCAGTTCAATTAAACATATAGTTAATATGCCCTTCCCTTCTAAGTAAATTCTTTACTCCAATATTACAGTATTCCTTTCAGAAAACAAATCTGAACATCACAAATAGGAATTGTTTCTTCTGCTACTCAGGAGGCTGAGGAAGGAGGATAACTTGAGCCCAGGAGGTAGAGGCTGCAGTGAGCCGAGATCATGCCACTGCACTACAGTCTGACAGAGCAAGAACCTGTCTCCAAAAAAAAAAAAAGAATTGTTTCTTTTGTTTCTGTTTCTAGGAACAATACTTTGGAGCTTAGAATAAATAAAAAATTACAAATCCTTGCTTCAGACACAAGTATTCTTTTTCTTTCCCTCAGATCAGACAGGTAATGTGCCAACAGTGTAACAAGGTTCAACGGTGGCATATTTCACACATGTGCGTGAACACCCAATCATCAACAAGCATTCTTGTTCAAAGTCAAGTCCACCAAGATTGGACTATTGTGGCCAGTATCAAAGCCTAATTCATTGTGCTAGGATGGTGGTGTCTACCCTTTCATCTTACTTGATCTGGTAGCACAAATCTGCCCTAGCAATAAGAACACTGTGTGTCACTTTTAGAAACATCAGGCTGGACATGGTGACCCACGCCTGTATTACTAACACTTTGGGAGTTGAGGCAGGCTGACTGCTTGAGCCCAGGAGTTTGAGACCAGCCTGAGCAACATCACAAAACCCCATCTCCACTAAAAATACAAAAAATTAGGGGGGCATGGTGGCATGAAACTGTAGTCCCAGCTACTGGGGTGCTGAGGTGGGAGGATGACCTGAGCTCAGGAAGTCCAGGCTGCAGTGAGCCGAGATGCATCACTGAACTCCAGGCTGGGCGACAGGAGTGAGATCGTGTCTCAAAAAAAAGCCAATAAACAAAACACATCCTAACATCTATCCTTATATTCTAATTCTCTAGAAGTTAGTATGAACATGCAAAAAAATTAGTACATGTAAATGAAAACAATGTTCTAGCCAATGGAGAAAGAATTAGTAGAGGCAAATGAAATGTAAGAAGAAGAAATGGCTTACTTGTGACATTTAGATGTGTTTTGTAAAAGAAATACCATGATACTATCATAAAACCTATTTAGAGGGGCATGTTAATTATAACCATAATATGTTTAACTGAACAAAAAAAAAATTGCTACTAAATCTTCCTCATTTAGAGATGGGATTTCAAGATATTAGGAATTGAGGAAGAAATGTATAAAATATCTAAGTTACTTGAGGTATTCAAATACATTTTGAAGTTTGGGGGAAAAAAGCCTCCCCTTGTTCCTACTATATTTCTACGATTATTTATTCCAGGGTTTTTAAATTTTTTTGAGACAGAGTCTCGCTCTGTCGCCCAGGCTGGAGTGCAGTGGCATGATCTCGGCTCACTGCAACCTCTGCCTCCCAGATTCAAACAATTCTTCTGCCTCAGTCTACTGAGTAGCTGTGATTACAGGCACATGCCACCATACCTGGCTATTTTTTGTATTTATTAGACACGGGGTTTCACCAGGTTGGCCAGGCTGGTCTCAAACTCCTGATTTCAGATAATGCGCCCGTCTTGGCCTCCCAAAATGTTGGGATTACAGGTGCGAGCCACTGCGCCTGGACTATTTTAGTTTTATAATAAATGCCAGGAAGAGTATCTTTTAAAGAAGCAAGGGAAAAGACTAAGGATGACATGGAAGGATTGCAAAGTTTTCTCCTACTGGTTAGGGTAGGGTTTGTACTTCTGAGGGGACAAAAGAGAAACTATGTAAAATGAAATTGCAAAGATTTCCCCCAGATTTTCAAGACATGCAATGGGAAATATTTAAAAAGGAGACTTTAAAATACATTTCTCTTGCTAAAATTTATATGTTGATAAAAATTTTACATATTGTGCAAGAATTTTGTATTGGATGGACTATTAAAATGTGGAAACCATATATTTATATGCTTAGGATCAAAGAACTGCTTTTTTCTAAAAATTGGTTCTAAAGAATAACATTTTAAAACATTGTATATTAGCAACTTGTTTTGTAATGTATAAATTTATATTTAATTTAAATTTAAATTCAATTTTTCAATTTGCAAATCTGAGGTTTGAATAATAATGTACATGGTTTTGGTCATAAACACTGCTACACATTACCCCCTATTTTCAGTGGGCAGTGTATTTGTGAAGGCATATAAAATAAACTACCACAGATTTTAGAGTCAGAGAGACCTTGAGTCACATCTAAGCTCTGCCTTTAACTATATTTTAACAAGTTATTTGAGCTCCCTGAATTTCAATTTCTTCATGTATAAATGAGAAATACTACCAATAATAGTTCATATGGTGGTTATAAAAGTAGAATATACATGCACAGGCAATAACCAAAGACTCCAGAGTCAGACTACCTGGGGTTTCACCCCTGGCTCTGCCACTTGCTAGCTGTGCAACTCTGAGCAAGTTACTTGACCTCGGTTTTAGCTGGGCACGGTGGCACACGCCTGTAGTCACAGCTACTTGGGGGGCTGAGGCAGGAAGATCGCTTGAGCCCAGGAGGTGGAGGGAGCACTGAGCCATAGTCTTACCACTGCACTCCAGCCTGGGTGACAGACTGTCTCCCCCTCCAAAAAAAGAGCTGCATGACATGAAAGCATCTCTAAGTAAACAATAAGCCTTGAACTAATACATCTTAACAACTTCTGCCACAGCCCTCAATAGTAATATTACAGATTTCAGTTTTAAACTCTACCAAATCCCTACTGCAATAATGAGAGCAGGTACTTTATTGGAAAGAAGTAAATTACAAAGAACCTGACACTTTTTTGTCACTTTTAGAAGACCCATTTTAAACAAACAAGATAATAAAATGTACTGCCTCTCCAAAGGCTTAATAAACACAAACCTTTCCCAAAACATCCCCACTGCCTTTAGTATAGTTTGGAAGAGTACATGATCTTCTAGGTTTTTTCTTCAGTTCTTCCTGTTCTGATAGCTTTCTTTTCAGAAGCGCTTCAATGTGTGGCACCTATAATTTATAAAGAAAAATTAACTACAAGACCAATTACTCTTGAACCAGGCAGCCCATAATGACAGTGGAGAAAAATTAACAATTTAGATAACTCAAGAATATAAAGTTGGTAAGTAGGCATTATTAAAAAAAAAAAAAAAAAGACAAACTATCAGAAAACACACACACACGAAGAAAACACAATTTTAAAAACCATGATTATAGTAATATAAAGTTCCCACTTCACTGAATTTTTAAAAATCTTAGTGAAGATATACACTACCTATAATAGGACTTCTCTTTGAATCCGAGTTACACATATAAAAGAATATAAATTTTAAAAATCTAGATTGCTTTTTATTTTCTCTTATTTTGTTTACCACGTGTACTGGTTATGTACCCTTTTCAAAGCAGTACTTGAACTGATATATTATTAACTGCATTTATTGGTGTCATTACATTAAAAATACAAATTGCAATTTCTTTGAATAGAGCACTCTATCTTTTGTTAGTCATTTTTAATGTCTAGTGACTAGACTATAATGCACACGTCCTTGTACCCTAAAACAATACTCATAGAATTCCTAATAAAAACTGCATATTGTAGAATGGACTTTAATAAAAAATCTTTCACATATACTTGGAAACTGTACCTGTTGTGTTGTAGGAATGTCAATATTATGTATTTTTAGTTCATTTCGCAATTGGGCCTCTTTTAATCTTGCTTCTTCAACTTGACCTAAAATTAAAAACAAAAAACTTGCATCAATTTCTGATAGCCCTCAAATCATAGTTTTTGGAAAATATTTTTAAATTCCTTTCATTTTTTCCTTTTAATGTCTGTTGCTAAAATGAAAACTGATAGGTGACCATTTTAGAAATTCAAAATTAAACTATACATCTTAAGTCTCAATTCTGATACACAAAAATGAGAAAACAAAATTAATGCAACTAAAGGGAGATATGATATACTGCAAACTCCTAGTAATCTTGGATAAGTGACTTCATTAACGAGTATACATAATTTATACATAATTGCACAAGGTTGTTCTCGAACAAAGAAAGACTTTATAAAAACAATTTTTAGTGCTACACAAATGACATATTATCTCATTACTAGATTTAGCTCCTATTATATTCTAAATATCCTTGATCTTGTACAGGCATACATGAAAGTGAGTACTTTGAGGCAAGCAGTAAATATTTCTTGGTTAACTTGATCAAAATAACTAACACAAAGTCAAAAACTTTAGCAAAAAAATATGACAAATGAAAAGGGAAGAGATGATAGAGCACAACTCAGAAAATGTCTTTCAATTATATGAAACATTATTAAGAATTGCAGCAAACGTAGGCTGGGTGTGGTGGCTCACACCTGTAATCCTAGCACTTTGGGGTGCCAAAGTGGGCGGATCACTTGAGGTAAGACCAGCCTGGCCAACATGGTGAAATCCTGTCTCTACTAAAAATACAAAAATCAGCCAGGCGTGGTGGTGCGTGCCTGTAATCCTAGCTACTTGGGAGGCTGAGGCACGAGAATCACTTGAATCTGGGAGGCGCAGGGTGCAGTGAGTAAGATCACACCACTGCACTCCAGTCTGGGTGACAGAGTGAGACTGTGTCTCAAAAAACAAAAACAAAAACAAAAAAACTGCAGCAAATGTTCTGTGAAGTGACTCAAGAATAATTTACATATTTCAGTATCAGTGTGTGCTGCCCCAGATACCTCCATAGTATGACAAACTGCAGATGTTTGAAGTAAAACACATACAGCTCATTAGTCAAATGAAAAATTACATTACACATCACTCCCTTGGTGATATTATCCAGTATCTTTTGCCAGAAGCCAGAGCTAAATATAAACATTATTATTATGTAGAAAGCCTTAAATTTTCCACAGGTCCACATTCCTAACAGAATGTGTCAATTTTTTATAAGTAAGCAGGATACAAATTTATTTAAAATAAGACATACTTCATCTTAAGAATTCTCAATGACAGTATCAACCATCATTACCACCTTTCTGCAACATTCTGCATTTTACTTGTGGTTTAGGAAAGTGGAAGCATGTTTGTGTATCATGATTTCACCTCCTGCCTCATCATTCCCCAAAGCATAATTTTTGTCTTGAATACAAAATGACTTACATTTCATTTCATTAAGAAGCTGTTGGCTGGCTTCAAATAAACTTTTATACATAATAATAGACTGAGATAATTGGTCCTTTTCTTTTGTAAGTGCTGCCATTTGTTGCTGCTTCTTAACATCTAAGAAAAAAAATTGAGATAATTTAATGTAAAAACTGACTTTTCTAAAATATGTCATGATGTGATTAAATAGCTAATAAACACCATGTTAATGGAAAGCAAAACAAGGTTATCTAAAGTATCACTAACAATGGAGTTTAGCCATTTATTTCCTAGAAACTTACCATTGTAAAACATGAATGGTAGGATATATGGTTCTAAGGTTCTTGATAAAAGTGGTAGCCGGGGCTCAAATACAATAAAATATTCAGTACTATCCCTTCCAGGACTACTTTCTGCCAGCACCAGACTCTGTACATATAAACAAACAAAAGGGGAAAACAAGATTTAAAAAGAAATCTTTCAACATAAAAATGTTACATAACTCATTATGCTCTGTTTTCAAGTTAAGTGGTTAATTTTAAAGGCCAAAGGCATAGACTGATCCTTAAGATTCCATTAAACCATCATCACCACCCACCACTACCCAAGACATAAAACATGTTACCTTCTGGTATTGGTTTGAAAGCCAAATGATCGTATCAATAAACAGCTTATGTGAAAATTATATATAATAAAAAATTTCAAGAAAAAGTTATTTCCTTCACATTAGAAATAATGATGGCTGCTTACAGTTTTGACCTGTAAAATCTTCTTGATTCTAACCTCTAAATTGAAAGCAGCATGAAACAGCTGATAGTGTGAAAGTTATAAAAACAATCACAAAGCCCAATGCTGAGTTTAAGTTACAGCTGTTACCATGGAAATAGACCCATCAAAGTCCCAGGTGACAGAACAAGAGATTTTGAAAAGCTCTAAAGATTTTTTAAATTGTGTTTTTCTCATTAATGGACAAAAAACCTTTTGATATACTTTAAGACCATAACATATAACTAGTAAATGACACAAATATATTTTTATCTGAAATGATTTATTTCCACACAATTCTATGGGAAACAATGACAGCAGCTGTTTTTGTTTAGACTATAACAATACAATTTACAAAGAAGCAGTATTTTTAAAAAATCTAAATCAATATGACACTGTAGGTCAATCCATGAAATAAAATTATAAATTATAGCTCACAGACTTTTTCCCAAAGAATATAGAATACAAGCCCACCATTAAACCAATCGCCAGTTTCTGAATGTGGTTTTCAACAGACTTACACAAATGCAAACATGTATTTAAAAAATACTGTTTGCATTTTAAAAATAAGTAACATATACTTTATACTTTAGCAACTTGATTTCAGCACTCGATTTGATCAATTCATGTGAATGTATAGATAACAATTTAAAATTTATGCATAGTACATTATACTAGACTACTCATTCATCGGGTGGTGAATATTTAGTACGTTTACAATTTTTAAACAATTATCTATAATATAGCAAAAATATATCTCCAAATGTTTCTCTGCAAATGTGTTTTCTGGGATGAATAATGAGAAGTACAAGTTTATTTTAAAAGGTAAGTATCAAATTTCCCTCATAAGAAGTTGTATCAATTTATCCTCTCACCAGCAGTGTATGGGACTGCCAAATTCCCCTTATGCTGGCCAACATTTAATATCAATCATATATTTTTTTCTAAAAAGGAGAATTAAAAAGCAACCAGTCATTTTTTTTTTAACTAATATCTCCCCTGAGTGGTATTGAAATCATGCTTCTTATGTTTACAGGTTATTTATATTTTCTTTTCCATTAATTGCCTGCTCATATTCTTTGCCCATTTATTTTTCTACTGGTTTGTCTTTTTTTTTTTATTGATTTGCAAGTAGTTCCTTAGGAGGTTTTAGAAATCTGTTCAATATATCAGTCCTCTAATTATATGTATCTAACACAGTCATGCACCACATAACAACATTTCATTAACAAAGGACCACATGTACAATGGTGGTCCCAAAAGATTATAATACTGCATTTTACTATACCTTTTCTATGTTTAGATACACAAATACTATTATATTAAAATTACCTACAGTGTTCAGTATAGTCACATACTGTACAGGTTTGTAGTCTAGGAGAAACAGGTTACGCTGCTGGGCGTGGTGGCTCATGCCTACAATCCCAGCACTTTGGGAGGCTGAGGTGGGTGGATCGTCTGAGGTCAGAGTTTGAGACCAACCTGGCCAACGTGGTGAAACCCTGTCTCTACTGAAAATACAAAAATCAGCTGGGTGTGGTAGGCATGTGCCTATAGTCCCAGCTACTCAGAACGCTGAGGTGGGAGGATTGTTTGGACGCAGGAGGCGGAGGCTGCAGTGAGCCAAGAGTGCACCAATGCACTCCAGCCTGGGTGACAGAGCGACACTCTGTCTCAAAAAAAAAAAAAAGGAAATAGGTTATGACATACAGCCCAGGTGTATAGTAGGCTATATCACCTAGGTTTAAGTATACTCTATGATAGTTGCACAACAATGAAATCACCTGATGATATATTTCTTAGAACGTATGCCCATCATTAAGTGATGACATGACTGCATATAGCAAAATTGGTATTTCTCCTCAATTGGCTATCTTAAAGACTGTTTTTTCTAATACAGAATCAGGTAATAAATCTGATCATCCAGTGTCAACAATTATCAACATACTGTCACTGTTTCTTTTAATTCTGTTTAAGATATGCTTACAGTACATAAAGTGTAACCTTTTTTTTTTTTTTTGAGACAGGGTCTTGCTCTGTCACCCAGGCTGGAGTACAGTAGCATAATCATGGCTCACTGTAGTCTCAACCTCCCAGGCTTAAGCTATCTTCCCACCTCAGCCACATGAGTAGCTGTGGCTATAGGCGTGTGTGACCATGTGTGGCTATTTTTTGTAGAGATGGGATTTTGCCATGTTGCCCAAGCTGGTCTTGAATTCCTGGGCTCCAGCAATCCTTCCACCTTGGCCTCCCAAAGTGTTAAGGTTATAGGCATGAGCTACTGTGCCCTGCAGAAAGTGTAACTTTTAATGTAGTTAAATATAATCTTTTCCTTTTTGTCTTGTTTAAAGAGGAATCTCCTATCTCAAAGTTTTACAGTTTTTAATCCCTGATGCATACCTACCAAGAAAAAAGCATAAACAGAATAACAGAAATGAAGAGAACTGAAGAGTCCCAAACTGGATCCAAGTATAAACGGAAATTTGGCATATAAGAAACAAACAAATGCATACCAGAATGAAACTTAAGACACTGCCATCAGAAACGTCCAGCTCATGTAGGCAAATAATACAGTGAATCTGAATAGCACAATTAACAAACTTGAGCAACTACAAATTTAGATTGTAACTTTACACAAAGCAATAATGTGGAACATTTACAAATACTGTTTGTGCTCTGGACCAGTGTTTCCTAAACTTCCCTAATGATAAGAATCACCTGCTTGTTAAGAATCGCCTGCTTGTTAAAAATCAGATTTTAGAGCCCTGCTCCAGACATACTAAATCAATATGTGAGGCAGGAACCAAGAAGGACTTGAGTTTTCTATTTATTCAGTGAGATATCAGGGACCTCTAGTGGTTAGAGTACATTTACATGCATGATGTGAAGAGATTTTTATATACAGCTGCTGGGGAATAACCAAATCTCTGTCTGAATCTCAGGAGTATATACAGCAGGCTTACCAATTTCAAATGACTACAAGGGGGCCAAGAAAACTGGACATAGCTAGGCCGGGCGCGGTGGCTCAAGCCTGTAATCCCAGCACTTTGGGAGGCCGAGACGGGCGGATCACGAGGTCAGGAGATCGAGACCATCCTGGCGAACACGGTGAAACCCCGTCTCTACTAAAAATACAAAAAACTAGCCGGGCGAGGTGGCGGGCGCCTGTAGTCCCAGCTACTCCGGAGGCTGAGGCAGGAGAATGGCGTAAACCCGGGAGGCGGAGCTTGCAGTGAGCTGAGATCCGGCCACTGCACTCCAGCCTGGGCGACAGAGCCAGACTCTGTCTCAAAAAAAAAAAGAAAACTGGACATAGCTAAATAGGAAAACAGGTAAAGTGGACTAGATGTCTTCTTCCAATACAAACCCACTCTGCATGTTAAGTATGTCTCCCCACTCCCCTTTGTTTTTCAATGTGGCTTTCATTACCTAATTTTTGTTAGAGCACAAGAAAATTTTACTTTATTCTCTACTATAATAAGAACAAGTGTGAATATAAGTGATAAATACATATGTCCTCAATGTCAATAAATGAAAAGAAGTGGCATGGAAGTCGCTGACTGGAAACCAGATGCACTGAGAGGAGCAGTCACTGTTCAGGGTAAACACACAGTTGGCTAAGACAATCCTCACCCAGTGTTGCCAGATCTTTAGATTTTACCAAGTAAATTAGAAATGCAGAGTTTTATTTAAGAACTCCAGAACTTTAAATGTTGGAAATTAATTAAAATGAAAATGCTGTATTGGTCAGCCACTGCCAGACCAACTGACAAGTCTTCAGGCGAGATACAGCTTGCAGGCTCCTACGGTATAAGCCTAATTTTACTGAAACAATGTGATGTTGCAATGAGTTAGACACAGAAATGAACAACAAAAATACAAGAAAAGGTAACATTTCATATCTATTAGTACTGTTAGAATTACTTATAAAGATATCAAGAAAATTAATGGATTTGAAAAAGGGTCAATGAAATCCAGATATATCAAAAATTAAAGAAAGGATATCAGAGATAGCACTGTGAATATGATCTGCCCCTCCAATATAAAGAAAGGAAAGTTCTGAAAACAAAACAAAACAAAAAAAACACCTCAGGAAAAAGTACTTAATACTTAATAAAAGAGCACTAATGTTTTTAAGAAAAAAATGAAATTTCAAAAAGAAATGGTCAGTAAACAATCTTAGAAAGATTAAAGCCAAAAAATGTTCAACCTTAGTAGTGACAAAAATAAATTTTTAATTAGATATTTGGTTAGAATTTTTAAAACTGCTCACATATATAGTGTTGCTAATATGAGTAAGATGGACATATACTTCTGGCAGGAATATAAACTGAAGAGCAATTGGCAATAACTACCAAAAGGTTTAAAATATGCATATCCTATCTCTAACACATTCTGCTTCTAGTAATTTCTTAAAGAAATAATATATACAAAAAGATATATAGTCATCCCTTGGTATCTGTGGGGTACTAGTTCCAGGACTCCCACAGATACTCAAATCCACGCACACTCACGTCCCTGATATAAAATGGTGTAGTATTTGCATATAGCCTATGCACATACTTCATATACTTTGAATCATCCCTAGATTACTAGTAATAACTAATAAAACGCTATGAAAATGGTTGTTGTATTGTTTATAGAATACTGACAAGAAAAATATCTGTATGTATTCAGTACAGATGAAATTTTTTTCCCAATTATTTTTGAATCTACAGATGTGAAACCCACGGATATGGGGGGCTGACTGTACATAGAAGAAAGCTAATGGAAGCACTGTTGATAAAAACAAACTTTAGAAAATAACTAAATTTCACTAAGGATTGATCAAATAAATGGTGGTCATTAATGTACAATGATGATGTAGGCTTACTTTTACTGAGAATATATTACAGATGTTAAACCAGAAAAGATTTTTATAAAGGCACAATTCTATTAATGAAATTTTACACCCTCCGAACATGTATATAAATCATATACACACATGGTATGCAGGCAGCATTAGTGTATATGCTAAAACTCCGGAAGGTAATACGAAATTGCTAATCATCTATTATCTCTGACAGGTGACAATATCTTGATTATTTATGGAAGTTCTTGCATTGTGTATTTTTAAAATACAAATAAAACTATTTTCATTTTAGAAAAAAATGAGTAACAAATATAAGTTGTTTAGTTAAAATTTACCTGGGCTACATTTTTTGTTTCTAGCCACATAATGGCAGCTTTTCAATGAAACATAAAATATCACGCATTGTCACTAAAGTTAAAAAGAACTAGAATCAGAAAAAGCTGTCATCCCATAGGAAAAATGGGAGTCTTACTTATAAAGATCCTGGGTTCAATTTGTAATAGCAAAATCAGAAAATATTTCAGCTGACTTTCCAATTTAGTGCTATGATTAGAACATCTTCATAGCTATACAAAAAAAAAAGGTGTCTTAATATGGTGGTTAAAAACATTAAATACAGAAATCCTATCTACCAAAAGATATAAAAAATTTACCACGATTTCAGCTGAACCATTCACAAAGGGGAATTCAAGTGTTCTAACTTTCCCGATAAACAGTGGGGTATCAGTATCTTCCTCATTAGAGCCTTTAATGGTGGCTATTATAGTGCCAACCAAATCAATTCCAGTATGGTTGTTGTAGTCATCCTTAAAACAAAAAATGGAAAACAATCAGAGAAAATGATCAGAAGAGTAAACCCAGAGAAGAGCATGTACAAATCAGAAATAAGACATAGAGCCCCCAACATTAAATTATCTGTATCTTTCTTAATCTAAGCACAGAATTCAGTTCTAAGTTTGAGTGTTCCACAGGCAAGAAATAGTTCCAGAAACTATAAAAGAACAAGAGACTTCCACCTAATACAACAGTTCCTACCTTACTAAATTACAAAGACTCCCATTTTAAAATATCACCTTTTCATATACTTTTAGCACCTACTGATGTGAAAAGTGATTAATAAAAAGTTATTATAAACTTGTAGTGACTTTAATTATTTTATTAACACCAGCAGCATCTGTATACATTTGAAAACCAATAGGCCTATATGTATTTCACACAATGTTTGGTGCTTATATGAGATTCAAAGACTCTTGGAGTAATTCTATGGCACTATTGACCCCAACAAGATGTTTTGGGAAAAGAAGAGATGTCTGGGGAAGAATAACCAATCATCTAAAACAGGAAAATAAACTGGAAGTAGGTAAGTATCCCACCAACCAAATTTTCCATACAGGTGCAGTCCCACTACTGTGTTTTACATGTTTTTGTTGGTATTTTTGACAGCTGTGTTGCTGCTTACGCTTCATGAAATCAGCAGCCTCGGAGGAGCTGTGATTTTCTTTCTTTCTTAACTATGAGCAGTCATCAGAGCAGATCACTTCAAAAAAAAGAAAACAAAAAACTCATGTCCTTCTGTCCCCTCAGTGAACTGGACATTGAAGAGTCAATACAGTTCACACTCATTCGTGATAGATACACGAAAAAGGTGAGTAAAGGTATGTATTAGAAAAGGTAGCAGCTGGGTGTGGTGGTTCACAGCTGTAATCCCAGCACTTTGGAAGACTGAGGCAGGAGAATAACATGAGGTCGGGATTTCAAGACCAGCCTCGGCAACACAGCAAAACCCCACAGAAAAAAATTTAAAACTAGCCAGGTGTGGTGCTGTGCAACTGTGGTCCCAGCTTCCCAGGACGCTGAGGTGGGAGGATTGCTTGAGGCTGCAGTGTGCTATGATTGTGCCACGGCACTCTAGACTGGGTGACAGAACAAGACCCTGTCTCAAAAAAAAGGTAGGCAGATTAAGATTTCTGCATTTTGAGTCAGTTCTGCTTAGTATATCTGAATTCATTTTATGTATAATGTTATATATTCTCTATTTGTATTCAAAGATATTTACAAATATTTAATTCATCTGCACAAGTTTTCTCTATAACCTTAATCAGAGTAATTGACAGAATCCACAAAAATAATTTTGTACCCTAAAATCAAAGATAATTTTTCTTGTTACCCTTTGTAGTTTTGGAAGAAAACAAACATTACCGTGATACTAAGATGTAGATCTCTGACCAAGGTCCTACTGGCAACTGAGCGAACATTAGAAACAGCTGGTGTAGGTGGTTTAATTTTAGGTACTAACTTCACAGGTTGATTAGGCAGGACTTCAACTATAACCTTAAAAAATAAAAGAGACATTCTGATTAACAATATATTGATGCTTCAGTATTTAAGAGGAAGGGAAGACATAACAATGGCACATACTAAATAAAATTAAATGTTACCTTCTAAAATTTATTTCTATTAATCTTTTAAAAGTAATCAATTTGCTTTTAAAATTCAGCATAAAAGTTAGGTCAGGTTAATTTTTGGATGTTTACAGCCATCTCTAAGAACAAACTTAGAGGTATTAAAAAACATAGGTAATTAAAAAAAATTAGTATATCAACAGTTGTTTGTTTTTTTGAGACAGAGTCTCACTGTGACACCCAGGCTGGACTGCAGTGGCCATGATCTCTGCCCACTGCAACCTCCACCTCCGAGGTTCAAGCGATTCTCCTGCCTCAACCTCCTGAACAGCTGGGACTACAGGTGTGTGCCCACCACGCCCAGCTGATTTTTGTATTTTTAGTAGAGGCGGGGTTTCACCCTATTGGCCAGGCTGGTCTCGAACTCCTGATCTCAAGTGATCTGCCCGCCTCAGCCTCCCAAAGTGCTGGGATTATAGGCGTAAGCCACCGCACCTAGCCTATACCAACAGTATTAAATGTAGATGATGTATATTTAAACTAACTTGAATATCACTATCCAGAATCCTAATAACTGAAATACTATTTATTTTTAATTTCTAACTTTTATTATTTAAAAAATTTTATCTTAGATTCAGGGGGTGTATGTGCAAGTGTGTTACATGAGTATTATTGCAGGATGCTGAGGTTTGGGCTTCTAATGATCCCGTCACCCAAGTAGCAAACATAGTACCTAATAGGTATTTTTTCAACTCTTGCCCACCTCCCTCTCTCCCCTCTTTTGCAATCCCCAGCGTTCACTGTTCCCATCTTTGTGTCCGTGTGTACCCAATGTTTAGCTCCCACTTGTAAGGGAAAACATGCAGTATTGGGTTTTTGGTTTCTTAGTTAATTTACTTGGGATAATGGCCTCTATCCACATCCATGCTGCTGCAAAGGATATAATTTCGCTCTCTGTTATGGCTGTGTGAAATGTTACTAATATTTTCCATGCATGGTTGATATGAGCAACTTTATGACACTACACACTAAAATGCTGAGTCTTTGATATAAAGAGAAATGGAAATGTGACTCCTGTAACAGGTCAAATTATTGGACAAATTTAAACATATTCTATACTAATTTTCTTGAAAATTGAATTATTTATATTTCACATCCAATAATCACTTTTAAACAAAATATTTCATTCATAAACTAAATGAGAAAACATGAAGCTATTTCATTTAATGCAGAACCAAGGGGAAAAAAAAGAAAATGTAAAGCTAACTGTGGTATATTAAAAAAGTAAGCAAACCTGTTCACTGTTGAGAATATTTGTTTTATCCATCATAAAACCAAACTGGATACAATATGTCCCCACTTTATTAGGAATTACTTTATCCCTAAATTTAAAAGAAAGTTAAGATTACTGACAATGTTTGTATAGAGGGGGAAGGAATTCAAAGAGTCAACATCTCTGTTCTTTCCACAAAAATAAATGAGTAGGAAGAATAGAACTACTAACACTATATTGACCTTCATTCATTCAACAAATATTTCTTGCTAATTCCGAGGTTCCTCTTACCTGTACATTCTTTTACAAAACATCCAGAACAAAAGTGCTGGATATGGTAAAAATTGAAAGAACAGGAATATGAAGTTGAGAAAGCAGTAAATACATCAAAAATGTTGATATATGTCAAGTAAATTTTGCTTCATTTCTACTTTATAAATTTCTAAGCGACAGTTTTGTATTTCAAAATTATAGAACATCCTGTTGTTCTTCTATGTAACTTTATTTCCATTCAAGTAACTACTTGAAATATTTATGTATACAAGGCATTTACTGTGAATCAATCATCAATAACGAACTCAGTGCCTAAGAAGAGGTACACTTATTAACCTATTTTCGTCAGGCTTTACCACAATGAAAATATGAATAATATTCTACAATATATGCGACGTGGCTCATGATCCCTAGGGTAGCTTTTGCATGTCATTCATATTCTCAAAATACCGGCTCAATGCAGTACAAAGCACAGGTTTTGAATACATACTTCAATTCAAATCCCGGCACTGTAACATCTATGCAACCTTGAAGAAAATTATTTAACCTCTCTCTATATAGTTTTCTCTGAGATAGTAATTCCTAAGAAAGTTATATTGAAAATTTAAACAAGGCTGGGTGCAGTGGCTCATGCCTGTGATCCCAGCAATTTGGGAGGCTGAGGCAGGCAGATCACTTGAGGTCAGGAGTTCGAGACCAGCCTGGCCAACATAGCGAAACCCCATCTCTACTATTAATACAAAAATGAGCCAGGCGTGGTGGTGCATGCCTGTAGTCCCAGCTATTCAGGAGGCTGAGGCAGGAGAATCACTTGAACCCGGAAGGCAGAGGTTGCCGTGAGCCAACATCACGCCACTGTACTCCAGCTTGGGTGACAGAGTGAGACTCTATGTCCAAAAAGAAAGAAAACAGATTTCTGCTTCCAAATGGCAGGCCAACCTTTCATGATGAAAACAGCCGTACCAAAAAAAAAAAATTGCTTGAAAATGTTCAAGAGTTAACAAGCTAAAGTAAAAAATAACTTAGTAGAATATAAGATAGAATGGAGGCCCTGGGAGATGAATTTCACATTTAAGGATGCTTTAGTCATGGGAGAAAATTCTAGCAGCACAGGTAAACCTAAAGCAGACCAGCTTGCAAAAGAAATGCAACTTGGCTTTTAATCATGTCAATCTCTGAAACTGAACTGAAGTGGTAATAGATGGGTAGTGGCCCAGACAATGGACAGAAGCAAATGTAACATACTCTTATCCTACATATCCAATTATTTCTATAAATATTCATAAATAAAATGTCTAGTACAGCAATAACAGAATCACCAGATACATGAAGGACAGAACTAGAATGAAAACCAACAGAAACCAAGAGAAAATCACAACAGACCTAAAGGAACTCTAGGCAGACTTTAATACACAGAGTAACTGAAAATGTCAAACAGAAATTGGCAACTGAAGGAGGGATTTAACAGAAAATTAGATGTTACTGAAGAGAGAATTAGTTAACTGAAGATAGTTCAAAGTCATCATCTAGAAGGAAGAGAGGCAAAAGAATGGCAAAACTTTTTAAAACTGAAGACCACGAAATCAAAGCCCGTGAAAACCAAGCGGGATGTAAAAAAGAAATCCACACAGACATATCATAGTAAAACTGTTGGGCAGGGGATGGGGTGGGGGTAGGGAAGAAACAACCACAAAATAACCAAAGGAGGGAAAATACATTTTTTTTTTAAACAATAATGAGACTGACAACAGAATGATGAGAAGATAGTGAAGGATGGCGGTAAGAAATTGCTGACCTTGAATACCATATGCAGTAAAAATGTCCTTCAAGTATGAAAGTGGAATAAAGATATTTTCAGGTAAAAATAACATATTTCATCACCAGCAGACATACTGAAGGAACTTTCTAAGATGGAAAACAATACCAGATGAAAGCCTTGAGTTAAAGATTAACATAAAGGATAAATGAATAAATCTAAATAAACACTGATTATAAGCAATAAAAATGATGCCTTGATAGGTTTAATATGCACAACAAAAAAGCCATGTAAATTGGGAGAAGGGAATGGAAGTAAATGTTCTAAGATCCACGCACTGCTCAAGAAGGTAAAAAAATACAAATTATTACTAGATATTGCTATGTCAAGTATACATGTTACAAATCTCCAAAGAAATCACTCGGAGAACAGTGAAAGATGGTATAACTACCAGAAAATGACTATTAGAAACAATATATCAAAAAGAAAGAAAACAGGAAAGAGAAGGGAAAAAAACAGTTGGATCACACAGAAAACAAAACAGATCCAAAACCAAGTAAATTGGTATATGTAAGACATAAACTTTCAATGAGAAGACAAAGATTATCAGGAAAAAAATCCAATAATGCAATTTACAAAAGATACACTTAAAAGAATACATATATATATATGCAAACACTAACCCTCATGATTCCCAAAGTGGCTTTTGCATGTCATTCACAGAGAAAGTTGGTATACTGTTACCAAAGTAAACTTTAAGGCAAAAAACATTACTAGAGAAAAAGAATACTTCATAATAATAAAAGGTTTAATTTGCAAGAAAAATATAATTAAGTCTGTATGTACCTAATAACAAAGCCTCAAAATACGTATTTTTTCTCTTAGTTTACATAAGAGAAAAAATAGACAAACCTTCATTCATATTTGGAGATTTACTACACTGCTAGGTGAAACAGACAAAGATATAGAACACTGTACCCCAAATGCAAAAATCACATTATTATCTAGTATATTTGGAACATATGCAAAAACTGACTGTATACCCAGCACAAAAACAAATAACAATTTCAAAGGATTGAAATCATACAGGGTAGACTAAATTTCACAATTCAGTAAACATCTGAATAAGCCATGGGTCAAAGGATGAAATCACAATGAAAATTAGAAAATATTTTAATCCAAGGCTGGGCTCAGTGGCTCATGCCTGTAATCAGCACTTTGGGAAGCTGCAGTGGGGGGACCGCTTGAGACCAAGAGTTTGAGACCAATCTGGGCAACAGAGTGAGGCCCTCATATCTACCAAATTAAAAAAAAAAAAAAATTAGCTGGGTGTGGTGGTATACACATCTGCAGTCCTAGCTACTAAGGAGGCTAAGGTTTCGGATTGCTTGAATCCAGGAGTTCAAGCCTGTAGTGAGTTATCATCACACCATGGCCCTCCAGCCAGAATGGAAGAGCGAGACTCTGGTTCAAAAAAAGAAAAAAGAAAAAACAATTTTTGACCCAAATACTAATAAAAATAAAATATATAAAACTTGTGAATGCTATTAAAGCTATGCTCAGAAAAGTACAGCTCTACATGCATATACACATATACATGTTGTGTGTGTGTGTGACGGAAATAAATGAGCTAAAAAACCTCAAGCAGTTTTAATAAAAGAACAAATGAAATGCAAAGGAATTAAATGAAATTAAATAATAAAACATATAAAATATATTTTAAAAGCCCAAAGTTTGTTCTTTAAAAGATCTAAAAAATTGAAATCTCTTACTAAGATTAATCAAGCCACAAAGAGAGTACAAATAGTGTCAAGAATGAGAGATCATCACAGATCTCATAGAAAATAAACAGAACAGTAAGAAGAAAAATTTGAAAATTTAGATAAAATTGACAGTCTGATAGCCAAGCGTGGTGGTGCACGCCTGTAGTTCCAGCTACTTGGGAGGCTGAGGCAGAAGAATCGCTTGAACAGGGAGGTGGAGGTTGCAGTGAGCTGAGATCATGCCACTGCACTCCAGCCTGGGAACAGAGCGAGACTCTGTCTCAAAAAGAAAAAAAAAAAGAAGATAGTTTGATAATTATATTACAAGATATCAAAACTGAGCAAGAGACAGGAAATACAAATAGGTTTGTAACTTCTGAATTTGAACAAACTGAATCCATAACTAAAATCTTTCCCCTACAAAAACACCAGGCTCAGATGGCTTCACTGATGAATCTATCACCATTTAAGGAAGGAATAATAACACTCTCATATAAGATCCTCCTAAGAATAAACCAAGACTGAGAGAAAATTTCTTTCTACTTTTGTGAGGCCTACATGATGGAGCCAACAAACTAAGAATTTGTAAGAAAGAAAATGCAGGTTAATTTCAAACATCAAGGTAGATACAAAAGTCCTAAGAAAACATTACCAAAACACCTCCATCAATATATAAAAATAATACAACATGATAAAATTGGGTTTATTCCAGTAATTGCAAGGTTGGCTGACCATTCAGAAAACTAATGTACTACAATTACCACATTAAAAAGTAAAGGAACAAAGTCTTAAGGGATATTTTTTTAAATTAAAGGAAAAATATCACATATTGCCTCAATAGATGAAATCTAAAGTCAATTTATAATTAAGACTTAGAAATGAACAGTTTGATAAAAGACTTATTAAGACTCAGAAATGAACAGTTTGATAAAAGAAAAACTCTAAAGCAAACATCACACTTAGTGGTGGAATGATGAAATGTTCCCTTTGAGATTCGAAACCAGATTAGGATGATCACTCTCATCATGTCTATTTAACATTTTGTTGTAAATCCAAGATGCTATGGTATGATAAGAAAAAGAAAACACACAGCCGGACGCGGTGGTTCACGCCTGTAATCCCAGTGCTTTGGGAGGCCGAAGCGGGCGGATCACAATGTCAGGAGATCGAGACCATCCTGGCTAACACGGTGAAACCCTGTCTCTACTAAAAATACAAAAAATTAGCTGGGCGTGGTGGCAGGTGCCTGTAGTCCCAGCTACTCCAGAGGCTGAGACAGGAGAATGGCGTGAACCCACGAGGCGGAGCTTGCAGTGAGCCGAGATTGCGCCACTGCACTCCAGCCTGGGTGACAGAGCGAGACTCTGCTTCAAAAAAAAAAAAAAAAAGAAAAAGAAAAAGAAAATACACAAAAACTGGAAAATAACAAAGCAACTATTATAAATCACAGATATTTTTATTAAATCCCAAAGAATCTACAAATAAAATTAGAGCCAGGAGTGGTGGCTCACATCTGTAATCCCAGCACTTGGGGAGGCAGAGGTGGGAGGATTGCTTGAACCCAGGAGTTCAAGACCAGTAATGAGACCTTGAGTCCACAAAAATTAAAAAATTATCCAAGTGTGGTGGTGTGGGCCCGTAGTCCCAGCCAGTTGGTTGGCTAAGGCAGGAGGGTTGTCTGAGCCCAGCAGTTTCAGACAAGCCCAGACAACATAGTAAGACCCTGTCTCCACAAAAAAATGAAATAATAAATCAGGTGTAGCAGTGTGGGTCTGTAGTCCCAGCTACCTGAGAGGCTGAGGTAGGAAGTGCTTGAGTCTGGGAGGTCAAGGCTACATTGAGCCATGACTGCACCACTGCACTATAGCCTGGGTGACAGAGTGAGACCCTGTCTCTAAATAAAGAAATAAATTAATTAAAATAAAATAAGAAATAAAGGAGTTTAACAAAGGTAACTGCTACAAGGTCAATATACATAAATCAACTGCATCTCTATAACCAAAAACAACAGAAAATAAAAATGTTTCAGGAGATACCATTTCCGATGGACCTCATGTGATCTGCCTGCCTCTGCCTCCCAAAGTGCTGGGATTATAGGTGTGAGCCACCGCACTATACATTTAAAAAAAAAAAAAATCAATTCCACGTATAACTATACAAAAAGAACACAGCAAACCTAAAGTGCCATCCTTAGAAAGGCCTGCTTGCAAGACAGGCCCTTGGCAGACATCTGTGAGTTTAGATTTCAGGAGGGTTCTGACCTTTAACTGATGAGAGTGGCTCACATTGCCTAAACCACTGTGCTAATATGGCTGATGCTACACGCTTGCTTTTCTTCTGAAAATCTGGTATTTGCTAGGCAGAGGCTGCCTATGTGACCACACCCTAACAAAAACACTGAGTCTCTAGTGAGCTTCCCTGGTTGACAACATTTTATACGCAGTCACAATTTATTGCTGGGGAACTAAGCACATACTCTGTGACTTCACCAAGACAGAATCCTTGGAAAGCTTCCTCTGTGTCTGGTTTCCCTTGGACATCACCCCATGAGCTTTTTACCTTGCTCATTTCACTTTGAATCCTTTTGTTTCAATAAAACATAGCTATAAGCCCAACTATATATTAAGTCCTGTGAGTCCTCCTGGTGAATCATCAAACCTGGCATTGGTCTTGGGAACCCCCAACACAATAATATAGTAGAATGTGTTGATGACCTAAATATAAGGGAAGACTTAAGACACAAAGAAGATCAACTATAAAAAAGATGATTAACACATTTGCTCATATAAAAATTAACCACTGCTGTTCAAGATATCATAAAGTGAGAAAGCAAGCCACAGGACAGGCAAAGATGTCTAACAAAAGCTTTACATTTCTAATATATAAAGAACTCCTACAAATTAATATAAAAAAATCAATACAAAAGTTGTTCAGATACTCAAAAAAGGCACTTCACAAAAGGTAATCTAAGTGGCCAATAAATATATGATAAACAGGAAAATGCAAATTAAAAGTAAGTGTGATGCCACTCTATTACACGTCCACCAGAAGATTACACCTGAAAAGACCCACAAAACCATGCTGGGAAGGGCTGGGTGCAGTGGCTCATGCTTGTAATCCCACCACTTTGGGAGGCTGAGGCAGGCAGATGGCTTTGAGCCCAGGAGTTCAAGACTAGCCAGAGCAACTTGGTGAAACCCGGTCTTCACACACACACAAAATAAATAAATAAATTTGCTTGGCATGGCAGCACATTCCTGTAGTCCCAGCTACTTGGGAGGCTGAGGCAGGGGGCTCGCTTAAGCCAGGGAAGCAGAGGTTGCAGTGAGCCATTGTACTCTATCTACTGCACTCTAGCAAGGCTCTGTGTTAAAAACAAATAAACCCTCAAGCTACTCAAGTTAAACATACACATCCATGTTTAACATATATATTTAACATCTAACATACACATCTACATTTAAATATACACATCTATGAACTTATGACCCAGCAATTTTACTTTTATATGAGCACCAGTGTTATAAACATTATTTGTAATAGCCCAAAATTGAAAATGCAAATAGTCATTAACAGAATGGAAAATTGTAGTGTGTTCACACAATGGACTTCTATACAGCAATGGAAATTAATGAACTTACAGCTATATGCCACAGAATCTCATGATGCTGAGTGAAAGAAGTCACATGCAAAAGAACAAAATTGTATATCAAGTTCAAAAATGGGCACAACTAAATCAGAGACTATAGAGATGTATGCTAATATAAACGGAACTTTAAATAAGACCAGATCAGGACAGGGTTTGTGGTATGTGCATGTGTGTGTTTACACGAGTGTGTGCGTGGCATGCACAACAGGAAGACAGTAATAACTGGAAGAGGCAAGGGGTGGAGCATCCATGATTGGTCCTTTACTAGTTAGTCTGAAAAAGCACTGAACAAATATAATGAACATTTTGACCCTACTGACGATAAAGGATTTTTAAAGAAACTTAAGACATAATCTTTTCAGATTTGAAAATGGAGGTCTAGAATGAAGCAGCAACATGCTCAAAGCCACAGAAATGTTAAAAGCCAGTCTAATCTTTATAGAAACCTCGTACATAATAAAAAGTTATAAAGTGCGCTGACAACATAAAAGATCTTCTGATGGCTTTTACGGTTTCAAAAGCAAATACAATCACAATTTACAAAGCTTAAAACTAATTTAAAGCTTAAAAACGAAAACACACCTTTTCCCAAAAAACTGACAAAAATTTAGAGACATTAACATTTCTATTTGATCACAAATTACTTTTCGTCAGGTGAGCCCACATCTCTCTCCAGGGTTGAATTACTTTGTAACAAGATACGTATTCAAAATATGAAATGTTTTGAGAAATACCTGAAATAGAAGCAGCCATCTTCCTTGTCATTATCTTTTATTTTATTACAACTAAATGTTTCTGCCTAGAAAGGGGAGTAGGAGAGAAGGGGAGAGGGGAAAATGACAAAATTTAACATAGTATACTTAGGAGGAAAGCTTATATATACCTACACTGAATGTGTATCTGGATTCCGTTTATAAACATACAGGTATATATATACATGTATATATCTTCATAATACATGTAAGGTACAATGTGAGATTAGTGACAGTGGAAAGACACCCCATTATTAAAAGACACACAATAGAACTTTACGGTGATATTATTTTAAGATAACACCAACTTGACTGCACTGAGGGCCCAAATTGAGCAAGCAAAGATTTAGGATTAATTAAGCAAGATAGTTTCCAAAACCAATGATCAAAATGAACCATAAATGTTGAAGTCGATTATTATATCAGGACCCTGATAAACTTTAGTTCCCAATTTTAGATTTATTTCAGATCTGCATTGTCCAGTATAGTAGCCAATGGCTATATGTGGCTACTGGGCACTTGAAATGTAACTGGTCTGAATTGATATACAGTGTAAAATAAACACCAAATTTCATAGACGCGGTAAGATAAAAGAATGTGAAATCCCAGCAATAATTTTTAAACTACTGAGTATCTGTTGAAATGGTAACTTTTGATATATTAGGTTAAAAATTCTAGAATTTTACTTATTTCTTTTTAGCTTTTAAATGTAGCTACTAGAAAGCTGAAACACCAGGTGTGATCTTTCTACTGGACAGTACTGTTCTAGACCCTCTAACTCTCTCTCTCTCCACTCTCTTTCAAGCAGTCTATCAATCCTATCTCTTTACTATCTCATTTTCTATATTATCCCCTCATATTTAATAGCTTCTGCCTTGTGCTACTGTCCTTCAGATGAAATAATTTTATTATACAGACATCTTAAAATGTTAAGAAAAATCACAATGTAGACTACTCCTTTTCAATAGTATCAACTGCCAATTCTGAAACATAGACTGATGTAATTTCTTTAACTCCAAGGAATGAAGTGAATTAACTTCCATTTCTCAAATTTATATAACATTATATATTTACATTAAATGAGATTTAGTTTTAAGTTAAATGTAAGAACTACTTTTAACTTCAAAAAATGCTTCCCATGACTCACATTTGCTGGGGGTCGGTTCCCACTGGTAGACAGCTTCCACATTTTCATGGAAATACGTGCTGGATTAATATTTTTAATGATACTGTCATCTTCAGAAATAACACTAATCATAAAATCTGTCATGGTAAACGTTAAAAAATTATTTTCTTTCTAGTTCAATTAATAGAGATGGTTAAATAATTGTATGCCTTAAAGCAAATATCTTATTTAAATGTTTAAAGCATACATGTTATTTAAATGTTAATACAATTCTGACGAAGAAATGTATAAATTCTAGCACACAAGACCAAAAGGCTAGAATGTATGTATACTCAGCAACTTAAGAGTTACGCCAACTGGTCATAGCACCATATGCTTTATGCATTCCAAGAACAGAATATTTACTTTCTTGTATGATTTTCAATAGCATACAATAGCCAAGAGATCATTATATATAATATTCCCATTATATTTACCACCTATAACATTCATTTGGCACCTGTTATTGTAGTTTTTTAATAACAGGAAATAGATCTCCCTGAAATAGACTTAATATTTTACATATGGTATAGTCTACTTTATAAAGTATAAAAAGCTATGTACACATGTAACTTAATTATTAAAAATTAATGTCAAAAATTTTAAAACCTAAACTTTGAGGTGCTTCATTCACTACTTAAAACTATGTACAGGGATTCACCTTTTTAAGAAAATGGAAGTCTTCCAGAAAATTATTTGTGTAAAGCAAAAACTAATTTCCTATTGACTTAATATCTGCCACATAATATTGAAATCATTTGCTTCCCTGTCTCCTACATTAGACTGAGCACATTGAAAACTGTCTTATTCATTACTGTAATTCAGAGCACAGCATAGTATCCTAACATAGCAGGATTTAATAAATGTTTGTTTTTCTTAAATATCTTTAATCATAAATGCTGATGTGATATATTTTCACTCAAATTAAGCTAAATGATTCTAGTTATGATGGGTTTAAGATCACAACACAGTATTTAGTAGAGCATAACTCCATAATTCTCACCATTTGGTTCCTATTTCTTTCACACAATTTTACAATTCAGTGAATGTACAAACACCACGAGAATTAATTACCTCAGCCTATCAGTTTATGTATGAACTTTCAGTTCATTCTCGATATTAAAATAAATGCAAGACACGGGAATGAGAGTAGGCATTGCTAAGTTAAATATATTTTCTTTGCCACTTAAAAGGATTTATTTTTAAAAAGAAAAAAGGCTATTATAAGCATGATTTTTTATTGTGCTGAACACCTAGGATAAGTAATTTATTCCACTAATGTACAAAGCAAATTATCATTATAGATTTATTTATGTATATGAAATACTCACCAGTGAAAAGACCCCCTGCTAAGAAGGAAGCATCTTTGTCATATTTAACATTGAGACGAACGGGTTTTTCTGGATCTGGAAGAATCATTAACTTAATTACAGGTCCTTCTATGATACTTTTGTTATAGATGGCTTTAACCTGCAGAGTATGCTCTCCTCTAACAAAACAAAACACAAGAGGAGAGGGGTTCAAATTACATTTATTTAATTTTAGTTAATAACCTAAAAATTGAGACAATTTACGCAAAGTTCAACTCTTAGAAAACCTCTCAACTTCTATTCAGTCCCAACTCTTGCCTAACATTAAATAGAAGGACAGTCATTACTTTTAACTTCAGCAAAGCAGTAGAAGAAAAATGAATCTCTATAACACCAACAACTATCAAACTTTTGGTTCTTACCTAGGGGCAAAAACACTGAATACTCCCAAATTAGCCCTGCCTTTCTCATCTGTTTTATGCTGTTGGTTTGAAGGCGTGAGCTAAAAACAAAACAAAACAAAACAAAACAAAATGGTTAATTAGAAAATTCTAGAGATCAATCAAGTTCTTTTCTTCCATTACAATGTTCTTTCCCTCTATTCCTATTTTAAAAGCAGTATTTGCATACTTCCAAAATCTAAATTTTAAAAATCTGAACTAGTTGGAATAATGTAGCATGTAATGATATAATCCAAAGTAGAGTAACAATCACTCATCTTGATCAATTTCACTAGAATTTAATGTATTTCAGTTACTAAGTTGCAGATTTCTAGTTCACCGTTTCAATATCACTGATACATCAAATGAAGTTTGTTTACACAAACAATGAAGGTATATTCTAAAGCTGGGGCAGGTGTAGGGGACTGTACTGGAGAAATATATACTGTACACACACACTCAAGTCAAAGGATCATAGCACTATCTTCATTCTTCATTTTTCTCTTGAATGTTTACTCAGCTATGCTTCTCAAATTTTTGCTGCAATACTACATTCACAGTGATAACCAAGCTTTCACTTTCAAGAGATCAAGAATCAGTGGCCACATTTCCTAATAACGGATTTAGAAGGGTCTCTCAGCCTTTTACAGATGGTTCTCCAGAAACCAGAATCATATCTTTATTATGGGGTTAAAAATAATTGTCGTCTAACTCTACTGGAAGCAAACATTCAGAATAACAGTGAATTTGTAGACCACAGTAGAAGAAAAATCAGAATGTCTCCCGAACCCTAAAACCCATCTCAACTTAATAGAACCTAAAGAATAGGTAATAATGGTACACGCAGACAGGAAAAGCAATAGCTGAATAGGAAAAAATGAGAAAGCACACTTGAAATGATAGGATGAAGTCCTATGTTTATACCTGTCCCAGTTACTCTCTGGTCCATTGTCTCTCAACCTATCTTTCTCAAAATAAGTCTCCCATCTGGGTATCAAATCTTTACTGACAAGCCAGAGAAGTAAGTCTTTTCAGGTCTTATAGCAGCAATATCATAGACTCATTTAACAGACTCATTTAAAAACTCCAACTGTAATTACTATGAAAACAGGTCCATGTGTATAATAAGCCATTCTTGGCACTTTAATCTTCCATACAACTTTTAAGATCACCTTTTCAGGTTCTGGGAAATCCCTACTGGGATTCTGATTGAACTATAAATAATTGCAAGAGAAACATCATCTTTACATAATATCAACTGGTTTCTCCATTACATTTATATTTATTTTTTATATGTGGAGGGATACTCAAGATTGTCTGAATATGACCCCAACTCCCCCTGGCTTGCCTAGCAACAACCTGGCTGGGACCAATGAATTCCCTTCAACAAACAGAAGAGAGAGTATAAAAATACAACTTTATGGCCAGGCATGGTGGCTCATGCCTGTAATCCCAGCACTTTGGGAGGCCAAGGCGGGTGGATTACCTGAGGTCAGGAGTTTGAGAACAGCCTGGCCAACATGGTGAAACCCCGTTTCTACTAAAAATACAAAAATTAGTTAGGCATGATGGCACATGCCTGTAATCCCAACTACTCAGGAGGCTGAGGCAGGAGAATCACTTGAACCTGGGAGGCAGAGGTTGCAGTGAGCCAAGATCACACCATTGCACTCCACCCTGGGCGTTGCAGTGAGACTCTGTCTCAGGGAAAAAAAAAAAAATTATACACACACACACACACACACACACACACACACACACACCTTTGCAATGACTAGCGGCTTTTCCTCTTTCCCCTAGAAGGAGGGCCTCCAACTTTGCACCAGCCCCTAGATCCCAAGCAGCTTCTCAATACTCATGGGAATAACTGATACTTAATCTTGAACTTTCTGGTAGTCAAGACTGTTCCCCAACTTTATAAGACCATGTTCATACTTGCCCCATAAGAAGAACCACAGAAGGCAGGAGCCTCACCCTAGAATATACCAGCATGTTCTAGCAGCTCTGCCCAGGATCTGGTAGCTCTCTATAAGTAGAGGATAGGTACCTGCATGACTCTTTTTGTTTAGCCTCACCATGTATGTTTCCCCAATAATGCCTGTTCCTTAATCCATTCTGTGGGTCCCTGTGGTATCTGTCTTCATTCACTTTGTCAGTGTTAATTATCTATTTATTCATCCTAATCTGAAATGCAAATCTTACTATATAAAAAACATTAAAAGAGTCATAACTGTACAATGTTGGCCCCTTGTTGTACTATTGTAAGATATAAATTCTACTTCCTCCAAATAATTTAAACTTTTTTTGAGGTTTATTTACACTAATAATAAAGATTATGTAAAATATATTTTTTAAAAAAGAAGCAATATGACAGCTAAAGATACTATCATGAAAATGAAATCCAGAATTTTAAATGAAGATGTAAGGAAGTTTAAAACTTACCTTTAAATTGCTAGCTTTTGTAAGACTTATTTTAACATGTTGTACCGGTGCTGGATTATCCCACTGATCACAAAGTTGAACAATAATAGGGTTCTGTAAATCTCTTCCATTAATCACTGGAATGCACTGAAAAGAATAGAAATATTTTAAGAAACACTAAAATATATGGGACAAACAATGCAATTACTTGTATATTTGTGTAACGATCACTTAATTTATCTCTGTTCTATTCGCAAATGGCTTCTTTGGTCAATGAAAACAAACTTTTGAAAGTCAACTAAATTGTGTGACCGTCTTATCGAAATGATAAATGATCTGAAAAAAGGTAAAGCAACACCTGACATTACAGTCTTCCCTCAGTATCCACAGGAGATTGGTTCTAGACCCCTAGTGGATACCAAAAGCTGCAGATATTCAACTTTTTTATATAAAATTGCATAGTATTTGCATATAACCTAAGCGTACACCTGAAATCATCTTTAGATTACTTATAACATCTAACACAATGCAAATGCTATGTAAGTACTAGAATGTGTTCAACAGAAATGGAAACCTATCTTTGGTTCTCAGATTTAGCATTGGTAATCTCTAGTTTAGCTTCTCCTTCAGTTAATGTTCAGCTCTCTTGCCATTGTGCATTAAAAGTAGTTAACACGGCTTTCTAGCCCTTGGTTAAATAGGAGTATTCACTGATGATCTACACTGTCTTGTTGACTTAAAATGCTTCTTGCTTTTTCCCTAGCTAATATGTAAGGCTGTATAATTCTAGAAATCTGCTTACTGACCTATTAACATTGGGCACATCAAAGGAAATACAGTGTTAAACAAGATACCTGACAAAAGCCCAATCCTCTGGGTCAATATTTTAAAAGTTTACAAAAGACGGAAGGGAACTAAAGAACAACAACAAAAAAAAACTGATTTATCACCTCTCCTCTAACAAGAATGTTCCTTCTGCTTCCTCTATCCCCTACTCTTAACTGAGGTAGTTGGTTACCAGATTACGGGAAAAGGCTGCTGAAAATGGAAAGAAAAATTAACATTCTGCTATGGATAGGATATTATGAAAAAACCAAAGACCCTTGAGATTGGTTTAGTTGTGTCACTCTACCATAAAGTTTACACAGCTACAGCCTTGTTCCCTCTGCCAAAGTTTACAAAAAGCTTGAATTTTGAAAACTGCTGAATTTCCAAATGTAAACATACAGTATTTCATTCCTAATCAAGTAACCGTTTACCAAAACTACCTTTAAAGGACAGTCTAAGTATTTAAAGACTCCTAGCTACTTTTAAAGGTTATCTTTAAGTAAATGACTTGCAGCTCAAATGGCTAATAATAATGTTTTCTAGAAAATAGAAAAAGCAAATTTCCGAAAAAAAAAAGTTCATAAGCATTTTAATATCACATTTAATGTCACTTTTTAATACTGGAATGTTAATATTTCAGAATTTCAGTTTCCTCATTTACTTGTCTTTTTTTTTTTTTTACTTTTTTACAGAGACAAATTCTCACTATGTTGCCCCACCTGGTACTTTTTAACTCCTGGGCTCAAGCAATTCTTCCACCTTGGTCTCCCAAAGTGCTGGGATTACAAGGCATGAGCCACTGCACCTGGCCAGCTCCCTCATTTATAAAGAATAATATATGTATTTATTAACACCCATATATTTTTCTATTCATCATGTTTATATATTATATCAGTTCCTCCTCTCTGAACAGATCCTATTAGGGAGAAGATGGGTCAGCAGTTAGAAAACTTAGAAAAATTAGATATCAAATAATCATTTTTCTAGCCTCATCTACATATAACCATATCTCAACAGACTGATATATTAGTTTATGTTTTAAGTTTCTGGATTATTATGGATCTACAAATAACTCTTACAAATTTTTGAGCCAACAGCCATCATTATTTTTTTATATTTATCCCCCAAAACAATATAAGACAAACATGTCCAGTTTTTTCCACCTCAAAACTATTTCACACAACTGTTCCAGGTAATAGTCAATCAACAAATCCCTTATTGGCATCAATAGGTATAAAAAGTGGGTTAATTTATGTTTTGTAAGTGCTCCCAGAAAAAAAAAATGCACTGGCTTTTCAGTAAAACCCTTTAGTCAACACATTATTATTTTTAAAACTGTGTTTTATAAAGCACACTGTCATAACCAGTTTATCTGCTTTTTAAACTCACAAGTGAAAAAGAGGAATCTCAAACTAAGGCATGACCATGTTAACCTTTCTTAGATGACCTGCCCCTTTACTAAGATAAATTCACCCACTACCATGATTGTGTAAGTTCATTTTCTTTTACAGAAAATGTGGGCTGGGAACGGTGGTTCACACCTGTAATCTCAGAACTTTGGGAGAATGAGGCAGAAGAATTGCTTGGGCCCACGAGCTCAAGATCAGCTTGGTCAACATGGTGAAATCCTGTCTCTATTAAAAATAAATAATTTTAAAAATTTTTTTAAATAAAAATTTTTTCAAAGTTAGCTATCACATCAACAGTTGAAGTCCTGGCTGGGTGCGGTGGCTCATGCCTGTAATCCCAGCACTTCGGGAGGCCAAAGTGGACATACTGCCTGAGGTCAGGAGTTTAAGACCAACCATGGACAACGTGGTGAAATTCTATCTTTACTAAAAATACAAAATTAGCCGGGCATGGTGGCACATGCCTGTAATCCCAGCTACTTGGGAGGCTGAGGCAGGATGATCGCTTGAACCCAGGAGGTGGAAGTTGCAGTGAGCCAAGATCGTGTCAATGCACTCCACACTCCAGCCTGGGTAACAAGAGAAACTGTTTCAAAACAAAACAAAACAAAACAAAACAAACCGTTAAAGCCCTGCTATTCCATAAGCAAATGCCAGAATCTGAACATTTTAAAACTAGAATTCCATCAAAGGATACAAAATTTCAGTTAGATAGGGGTATTAAGTTCAAAAGATCAAATTGTATGATGATGATTATAGTTAATAGTATATTATATTCTTCAAAATTGCTAATAGATTTCAAATGTTTTCACCACAAAAAAATGTGAATACGTGTGTTAATTAGCTTGATTTACCCATTCCACAATGTATACCTATTTCAAAATATGTTGTACACAATAAATATGTACAATTTTTGTCCATCAAATTAGAATACTAAAACTTCAGTTAAAAAAAAAAATCAAAGGATTTGGCAGACATTCACAAAATTAGTGTTTAAAATTTAAGTACTTGCATAGGAAGTCATACTGAAGTTTTTATGGGTATGACTTGATGTCTGAGATATGCTTTTTAAAACTCCAACAAAAAGTTATTAGATTAGTATAAGAGAACAAAGAACAAAATTGGCAAAAATCAGTAACTGTAGAAACTAGGTAACTGGCACGTGGGAGTTCACTACACTATTCTCTTTATTTTTATGCACGTTTGAAATTCTCTGTAGTTTTTAAGATCTGAATTATTACACTCATTTTTAACAAATGAGGATACAATGATGAATCAAATAGCAAAGTATTAAGACTCACATTACCTTGCTCTTTTGTTATTTTTACTGTTAACAACTGCTAGTTGTTACTTCAGCAACAAAATATATCTGTTCTGATCCACTGACAATCTGAAAGTAATAGGCCATGTAATATTAAATTCTTTCAGTGAAGACATGAAGTGACTTACCTCCTTCAGTTCTGGCCAGTCTATAAGAAGTAGTTTAGCAGGAGGTCCAGAAATTAGTTGCACTCGAATAAAGTCAGAAAACTCATGCCAAGTAAAACAAAGATCCTTATTTCCAGGAGGACCTGGAATAAATTTGATGCCTCTTACACTTATACTCTGTGTGTTTTCCTAGTGAGGAAAAGTACATTGAGAAAGACAGGGGGTATCACTTAGTTTTCAGAAAAACAAAATAAAATGTTTTGTCATTAACCCATGGGCATACAGATGTGTTTCTTGGTAAAAGGACAGAAAATAAATTGTACCTATGCAATAATGGCATGTCATAAATTTTATTTTCAAGAGAGGAGAGACTGAATTTCTTCTTTCAAGGGGTAGGGGATCCAAAAGGTTCTGGCTATGTCTCTTTATCTTATCTTTTCTTATTTTCCCTCCTCCTTGTACTTTCTCCTTTCTGCTACCTGAACAGCTTTTACACTTTTCTTTCCCTCTGTTTGCAACATTACTTACCAGATATACACATTTTCTTTAGATTTTTGTATATGATACCTTAATAAGAGGCTCTTCCCTGATCACCTTACTTATTGGCATACTATCTATCCCCTTCCTTACTTCATTTTTCTTATCTCTTATTTCTCATCTATTGCATGTCCTCTCCATGACAAGATGATTTCCATGAGGGCAGGAGCTTTGTCACTACTCAATCTCTATTACTTAGAACAATGCCTAACATGTCATATTAATGAGAATCAATGAAACTAGCCTATAATCTCTGCAGTATGACTGAATGATTCCACACTGGCGTGAGTGCTATAGTATTCATATTTTAACGGTGACCCTTGAAGATTCAGTCATCTTAAATTTCTACTAGGTACAAAACTACTTCATCAAAATTTTGCTTTTGTTTCTGGGCTGCTGTAACAATATTTCATCAAAATTTTAAAATCAGGCCAGGCACAGTGGCTCCTGACTATATAATCCCAGCACTTTATGAGGCCTAGGCGGAAGGATCCCTTGAGCCCAGGAGTTCACGACCAGCCTGGGCAACAGAGTAAGACCCCATCTCTACAAAAAATTTTAAGATTAGCCAGGTGAAGTGGCAAGCGTCTATAGTCCCAGCTAGTTGGTAGGCTCTGGTGGGATCACTTGAACCCAGGAGGTCGAAGCTACAGTGAGCCATATTCACAACATTGCACTGCGCTCCAGCCCGGGCAAAAGAGTGAGATCCTGTCTCAAAAAAATAAATAAATAAATCAGAGAGAAAACTTCATGTTTTATGTTCTCAATGATCTGTAGAACACAACACTTTATGTAAAAGGTCACTGCAAAATAATCAAAATTAATCTCTCCTAAAAGTCCAATAAGCACAGAAGAATTTTTTAATATTCAGAAAACAAATTAAATAGATATTCCTTAGTAAAATGTACTGAAGTTCAAAATATGTAAAGTCTATCTTAGCGTTCCAAATTTGATAGCTCTTCTGAACCAAAAGCCCTTCTGAAGGGGTGATTTCTTTTTTAAAGTCATGTTGGAAGTTGTTCTGGTTTTATTTCAAATCTTGAAAATGAAATTGCATTTACAAATTGTAGATGGGTACAAACAGAATTAAATATACAATTCCAAAAATGGGCCAAGATGGTATATGTCAATTACAGAACAACAGAAGTAGAAAAAAAGTCCACTTGGCTGGAGAGTAAAGAGCTATGGAGAGAGAAAGGGGTGAGATTATGGTAGGGTGGAATACTATAGGTATTATAGGCCATACTAAGGCAATTGATTTCAAATGCAGTAGAATGTAACATGCTGATAGGTCTAATGGGTAGCATGAGAACTGAAAATTGACCCCTGGATTTGGTCAGGTAGAACAGAGCAGAAAAACATGATGAGAGTGGCTTGCTACAGAATGACAGAAAAGGATGTGAAAACATACAACTCTTCCAAGGAGTTTTACTATAAAATGGAGGAGGGCAGTAGACGGACAGGAATACAGAGCCAAATGAAGCTTTGCTGGTTTTTCTGGAGGGATTTTTCCTTTTGTTTGTTTAAGATGAGTGACATTCCAGCATGTTTACATGCTGGTGGGACAGATCTAGTAGAATAACTGAAGATGTAGGAAGATGGGTTATAATTTAGGAACAATTAGGAGCCTGTGCACAGAATGATAGGAAGCAGGGATTGTTTATTCATAACCACAGGAGCACATTTATTTTCTGATTTCATCTACCTGTAGCGTGAAGCTAGAAAATGGAAGAACCTAAAAGTCAAAGAGCACATTTTATCATTGTGGAGGGAACAAAATATCATTCAAAGTTCCTCAGTAGTGAAAATGATGCTCTCAACATTAGAAAAGAGCAGAACAGATTACTGGAGACAGAAACGCTAGTTAGAAGGGAAACATGGAAGTTATTTTTGTGACTGCCCCTGTTAAGAAAAAGTGTAATAGAGACTCTCAAAGAGGAAAAGTTTAAAAAAGCATTCAATGATCTAAATGAATTTAACTTCCCTTTGACCTGAGAGATCTTCTCTCTCACCCACTGTGGACTGGCAGGTTCCTTAAGACCCAACTCCACCATGTCCTTTTCGCTAAAGGTGTCTCTACCTCTCCAAGCAGACTACTGCATGCTTGTTTGTTTTAAACTGAAAGAATTCCACCAGAGTTTTTATTTTTTAAGCTAACCTGAATTAAGTGCACAGTTGCAAACCTTTATAATGATTTTTCTCTCAGCATCCTGTTAATACAGGGTTTAAACACCAAGAAATTTTATTTAAACAGCTACTATGAAAAGCTATCAAAAAAATCTATACACCACAACCTTTATGGATAAAATGGTATGATGTCTGGAATTTGCTTCAAAATGATATGGTATGGGGAGAATGATGACTGTTGAAGATGATGGGAACACAGAAATACCCATTCTATGTTTATTTCTGCGTATGTTCAAACTTTTTCATTATAAGACTTTTAAGTGCCTTTTATGACTTTTCAATTTAAAAACTAAAATCAAACTTTTTTGTTATACTAGTTTTTCCCAAACTTTTTGTTACACATATAACATAGAATGAATCAAACCAACATGGTATAGAAAGCAACCATACCTGAAAGGTTGTTTTCAAATTTGAGCTATCAAGTCCAACCCCAGCAATTGACAAAGAAGATAAAGAACTTGGTGAAAATGCTTGAATCTGATTTCCGTACTGATCCGTAATTATTATAACTAAAAAAGGGGAAGTTTTATTTTAGTATTATCTTTTAATAGAAGATATAAACATCTACAATATACTTTATAAAAACATGCTTAGAAACTTACTCTTTGTTCTCTTACTAATTTTTGGTATAAAACAATTATACTCATTTTTTAAATTCACTATAAAATAAAGATTTACATAAGTATATTTTCAACTACATTTAACACGATGCTAATGTTAATCAGATTTTTTTACCATGAAAATTTGAAGATAATATTTTAATGTAATTTTCTAGACATAAGAAAAAATACATAGGAATCCATTCATACATGTACATTATACTTTCAGGTTTATACCTACGTAACAAACCTGCACGTTCTGTACATGTACCCCAGAACTTAAAAAGAATTTTTTTAGGAATATAGTATCACTATTTTGTCCAGGCTGGCCTGAAACCCCTTGGTTCAGGCAATCCTCTCGCCTCAGCCTCCTGGGTAGCTGGGACCACAGGCATGTGTACCATGCCAAGCTTACTTTATACTTTTCTCATTAACTTCTAATTAGTAATATTATTACTTCTAACAAAAGGCAAGATTTTTTTCAACAAAATATGTTTGTCACACTGATTTCAAAGCTATGTCAGCCTGGGCAAACGTAATGAAAATACTTCAATCTTGTCTGACAATAGATTTTAAACCAATAGAACCCAAAAGCTTTCCTTTCAGATTATGTATCTAAAACATCCATAGAAGGAAACATCAGAAGTTTTTTTGTTGTTTTTAAAGCAAGCCATACTAACCTACTTCTCCTTGAAGCTCTTGGCCAATCTGTACGGTTTTTCCTCCTTTCATCTCACATTTTAAATGTTTAGGTTCATCAGGAAGTGGTCTGAAATTGTTTAACAAGTTAGAAGTCTTTAGTTAGACCATTAATTGAAGTAGTTCCAACATGCTACAGAATAACACATATATAACGTTCGTATCCAATAACTCAAATATAATAACACCCCTTTAAATAACTGTTTAATTTATATAATCTGCTATTAACCCAAAAGAAAATAGGAAAAAGATACTTTGCAAAGATAGTAGAGAATACATACCAAAAACTTACAGACATGTTAAGTCACAATATTAATGCTGGATTAAGAGGAAATTATGACAAGAAAACAGACGAGTTAATAACTCATTGAGTGATGTCATCACGGTCAGAATGCAGCGCATTTGAAAATTCTATCTCAAAAACAGAACTATCCTAAGTGTTGGGAAAAGTATAGAAATGGGTAGAGGAATTAAAGTCCAAGAGGTTATTGGAAACGAGGTGGCCAAGAAATTGACAGGCCAGTGTAAAAGTTTTTTTTTTACACATTCACTTAATTCTGTCCCTTCAATATAAGTTCTACATATTAACTATGGTGGGACTCTCAGCTTTAAAAATTCTCACTAAGCAATGAAAGAAATTTTCCTACTGAACAACACTGACTGATCACACTGTATCTTTTGTATTTTTCATGTCTTTGTCATTTTGCAGGTGTTTTCACTGTTGCTGGCACTAAACTTTCCTTTAATAAAGGTTCCAGATACTAGAAGGCCAATTCAGTGCAAGGTTATAGTGATAACAAAAATTAATCGCTATCACCAATGATACTTTATTCCAAAGACAATCTATCATATTTCATTGAAACCGTAGTATTTTTACATTAAAAACAACTTTCATATATGTGCAATGGAGGAAAGTATTTTGTTGCCACAGGCTGCAAAATATAATGAGTCCACAAACCTTACTGTAAATGCACTTTCCAAAGACACATGATCATCTTGGAAAGAAACCTGGCAATAGCGCATATCTTTTACAGATGTTGGTACTTGCACATCAGGAAGAAGACCCTGTAGCAAGTGCTCTTTGTTAATCTCAGGAGTCCAATTAACCTAGAAGAAAATGATATATTTAAGAATAATAAAGCTTAGTCTGTCTAATGTTCTCCTACTGCCACTTCTCTTACTCTTAAAACTACATTATAATCCATCTTCTTCACCTCCAAGAAAAAAGTCTCTTTATGGTCAGAAATGGTGTGGTTCATATACTACTATGATACAGAGGCATCCTCTTTGTCTCTGCTGTTAATGTTGCCCTATTTTTTAGTGAGACAAAATAAAAATTCTTAAGTCATTTCTTTAGTGCTTTGCCACAAAAGTATCACTGTGGCCATTATCGTTTAAAAGTAACATATAAATCAGATCATGTAATTCTGAAAAGCAATATTCAATTATTTTTTGAAAAGAATCCTATTTATGAGAAGGCTTTGAATGAGATCTAGGTGGACCTTATTCTTACTCAGCAAGGTGAGAAAAAAAAAGTTTTATCTAACTTTCTGGACATACTTTGGCCTTAATCTCTTCTTGGGTGCTTTCAGTTCTGTATTAATTTACTCCTCTTACATTCCATATTTTGTCATTTAATCCATACTTTTTCAAGTTGTTTGCTCTACTCTGTCCTTACTTTTAAACTTCCAATACTTTCTATTTAAGAATTCTGACCTCAACTTTCTCTCTACTTTTATTTAGACTTCTATAGTTGATTTTAAAATCACTCATATTCTATTTTTACTTTTAGATTTTATAGACAAGGTCTTGCTCTGTAGCCCAGGTTGGAGTGCAATGGCATGATCACAGCTCACTGGAGCCTCCAATTGCTGGGCTCAAGCAATGCTCCTGCCCCAGTCTCCTGAGTACCTGAGACTACAGGCATGCACCACCAGGTCTGCCTAAGTTTTTGTTAAGAAGGGGTCTCACTATGTTGCCCATGCTGGTCTTAAACTCCTAGCCTCCAACAATCCTCCCACCTCAGCCTTCCAAAGCGCTAGGATTACATGTGTGAGCCACCATACGTGGCCTTAAAATCACTAACAATCTTTTTTTTAAAAAAATTCTAATTTACACTTTATTTTTCCTCTACTTTTAGGTTCAGTGGGTACATATACAGGTTTGTTACATGGGTAAATTGCATGTTGCTGAGGTTTGGTCTATGAGTTATCCCATCGCCCAGGTAATGAGCATAGTACCCAATAGGTAGTTTTTCAACCCTTGCTCCTCTACTGCCGTCCCCTTTTTTGGAATCTCCAGTGTCTACTGTTCCTATATTTTCCATGGGTATTTAACGTTTAGCTCCCACTTACAAATGAGACCATTCAGTATTTGGGTTCCTGTTCCTGTATTAATTCACTTAAGATAATGGCCTCCAGCTGCATCCATGTTGCTGCAAAGGACATGATTTTGTTCTTTTTTATGGCTGTGTAATATTCTGTGGTGTATTTTCTTTATCCTTATTTTCTTTATCCAGTCCACTACTGATAGGCACCTACGTTTTTGTTGTTGTGAATAGTGCTGAGATAAACAGAGACTGCATGTATATTTGGTGAAATGGTATATTTTCCTTTGGGTATATATATAGTAATGGTATCATTGGTTCAAATGGTAGTTCTATTTAAGGTTGAGAAATCTCCAAACTGCTCTCCACAGTGGCTGAATTTACCGTCGCACCAACAGTGCATAAGTATTCCTTCTTCTCCACAACCTTGCCAACATCTGTTATTTTTTGACGTCTGCTATTTTTAAATATAGTCATTCTGACTGGTGTGAGATGGTATCTCATTGCTTTTGATTTGCATTTCTCTCTGATTATGATTATGATGATGAGCATTTTTTTCATATTTTGCTGACCCACATGTATGTATTCTCTTAACAAGTTATCTGTTCATATCCTTTGCCCATTTTTTAAATGGGGTTGTTTTTTGCTTGTTAAAGTTCCTTATAGATTCTGGATATTAGACCTTTTTAGAATATATAGCTTGTTAATATTTTTTCCCATTCTGTAGTCTGTCTGTTTACTCTGTTGGTAGTTTCTTTCGCTGTGCAGCTCTTTAGTTTGATTAGGGCCCACTTGTCAACTTTTGTTTGTGTTGTAACTGCTTTTGGGGACTTGGTCATAAATTCTTCATCAGGGCCGACGTCCAGAATGGCTATTTCCTAGGTTTTCTTCTAGAATTTTTATGGTTTGAAATCTTATATTTAAGTCTTTAATCCACCTTGAGTTAATTTTTGTATAAGGCAAAAGGTAGGGATCCAGTTTCATTCTTCTGCATATGGTTAGCCAGTTATCCCGGCACAATTTTTTGAATAGGGAGTCCCTTCCCATTGCTTGTTATTGTCACCTTTGTCAAAGATCAGATAGCTCTACGTGTACAGGTTTATTTCTGGGTTCTCCAACCTCTTCCATTGGTCTATGTATTTGTTTTTGTACCAGTAGCATGCTGTTTTGGTTACTGTAGCTCTGTAGTACAGTTTGAAGACGGGTAGTGTGATGCCTCTCATTTTGTTATTTTTGCTTAGGATTGCTTTGAGCCCTTTTTTAGTTCCATATGAAATTTATAATAGCTTTTTTCCAATTCTGTGAAAAATGACAGTAGTTTGATACGAACAACACTGAATCTGTAGATTCCTTTGGGCGGTATGGTCACTTGAATCATACTAGTTCTTCTGACTCATGAGCATGAAATGTTTTTCCCTTCTTATGGGTATTATCTACAATTTCTTTCAGTAGTGTTGCAGTTCTCCTTGTAGAGATCTTTCACTTCCTTGGCTAGATGTATTCCTAGGCATTTTGCATTTTTTGTGGCTACCGTAAATGGGACTGATTTGGCTTTCAGCTTAAAAGTTACTGATACACAGAAATGCTACCAGTTTTGTACACTAATTTTGCATTCTGAAACCCTACTGAAGTTGTTTATCAGCTCCAGGAGGTTTTTGGCAGAGTCTTTGGTGTTTTCTAGGTATAGAATCACCTCCACAACGAAGAAACAGTTTGACTTATTTTCCTATTTGGATACCTTTTATTTTTCTCTTGCCTGATTGCTCTGGGTAGAACTTCCAGTACTATGTTGAATAGAATTGGTGAGAGCAGGCATCCTTGTCTTGTTCCAGTTCTCAAGGGGAATGGTTCTAGCTTTTGCCAGTTTGGTATGATGTTGGCTGTGGGTTTGTCATGGATGGCTCTCATTATCTTGAGGTGTATTCTTCAATATCTAGTGATGGCTTTTATCACTAAGGGATGTTGGATTTTATCAAAAGCATTTTCTGCATCTATTGAAACCATATTAAATCATATGGTTTTAATTTTGCTTATGTGGCAAATCGTACTTATTTGTGTATGTTGAACCAACCTTGAATCTCAAAAATAAAGCCTACTTGACTGTGGTGAATTAACTTTTTTTTTTTTTGAGACGAGTCTCGCTGTCGCCCAGGCTGGAGTGCAGAGGCGCAATCTCAGCTCACTGCAACCTCTGACTCTCGGGTTCAAGCAATTCTCTCTCTCAACCTCCTGAGTAGCTGGGATTACAGGTGCCCGCCACCACACCTGGCTAATTTTTGTATTTTTTTTAGTAGAGATGGGGTTTCGCCATCTTGGCCAGGCTGGTCGTGAACTCTCAACCTCGTGATTCACCTGCTTCGGCCTCTCAAAGTGTTGGGATTATAGGTGTGAGCCACCGCGCCTGGCCCGTGGTAAATTAACTTTTTAGTGAAAATCACTAATATTCTGTTTCCTAGTTTATGCTGCTCTAATGTTTTTAGTTACCTTTTTATCTTTTAAAACCATCTTTAGTCTCTGTTCTTTATTGTATTAAAAAAAAAAAGGAAAATAAGAAGGAGTTCCACAAAAAAGATAAAAGGCTTTCCTCACTGACTCTGGCTGTGTACCCCTCTGAACAGATTCCCCAGCTCAGTTCAGGCTGAATTCCATCTATCTTGGCTTAATTCTCTCAACACCACAAAACCACTGTAAAGGCTGTGCATTCAACTTAAGAAAAAAGGAGTATTCACTATCTTTTACTGTCAATGAAGAAGTGCATAGACATACATAATTACCAAATTAGAGGCACAATGTGTCAAATGCAGGCAACAACCTTAGAGAAGGTATGATAGGGAGAGGCTCTCCACTCAAAGTTTTTCTTAAACTTAAGAAACGAGGAAGTGGAAGCATGATTGTGAGAAAGAAGGAAATAGCTCAGAAGACACATCCCTGGCACCACTATTAAACCACTACTTACCTTCAAATCTGCTTATAGAGATAAAATGGTTACCTCCTTTCCAAGCGGAATCAGAATTATTTCTATCTCAATTCTCTCTTCCCTCATTACGAAGGGGAAAAAAGCTGGCTAGAACAAGCATTGTTCCAAATAAGATTTTAAAACTCATGGCAGTTGAACCCATGCTAAATAATCCTTTTGAATTACCAGATCTTATGTTTGGAAACACAGGATGGGTATGGTGTATACCAGTCTGAAAGAGCAATTGCCAAACAATGTTAACTCCCCAAAAATTTGGTTAACTGGGACTCCTTACTAAGAGTCTATGAATGTCAGCTCTCCAGACATGGAGGAATGCTTATTTCTAACTACCTCAAAAAGCCTGGAATTTTGGTAAATTCTTTTTCCACTCTTGGGAATTTTATCTCCATAGACGTCAAGGGGAAAAAAGTACAGTAAGTTCTGTTACAATGCTTACTTTGAAAATGCAAATTTGTTCCAATACAATCATGTTTACTTTGAAAATGAAAATTTGTTCCAATACAATTATCAGTAAACAATTTTAGCATAAGGCAAATTTTACTTTTGCTTAGGTACGATTTCATCTTTGAAAAAACTAGGTCAACACAGAAAACTGTGCGCAGCTGAACCAACCAAGTGGGAACACAAAAAATGTTGCACGTCAAACACCTATCAGTCACCTCAGTTGACTGACTATGTTAATGAGCCATGCTCATCCACAGACTGTTAAAACAACTTCTCCTCACTTTCAGACAACCTTCCTTCCACCACTTTACAGTAACTCAAAAGCTGCAATCATTCCTAAGACTTCATTAAGCTAGGTAAACTGCCATATTATTATAGTATTTATGTACTTCTTAACATTTAACACGTATTATCATTATTGTTTTTGCCACTATTTTATTAGGTTCTCTTAATGGGTTACTGAGAAAGTTTGAGTATTGTGCCTCTAGTTTCCATTTTCCCTCATAAGTCCTGTGATTTTTTTATTGCGCAATTTTGCACAGCAGAGTGATTTTGAAGAATGCATGTGTCTCATTATAGAAGAACAAACTGAACTTTGAAAGAAGCAAGCATAGACTGTCCACTATTATTTCAGTCAACCATAAAGGGAATGTGAAAAAGCTGTCTACTTTATGTAATAAGACTCTTAACATTTTGATTTGGGTCCCTGTTCAGTGAGGTATTAAGTTTCAACATGCAGATTCAATCCTATCAAGGTACAAATGTCATATTTAGATGACAGCAGGTTCATGAGGACCAACAAAACTCTTTCTAAGGATATTTTTAGAGTGGTATACCAATTTCAGTAATTTAAATGGCCAAATCGAGGCTCTGAAGTTAACAACACTGTTTCACTGCTTGCCTTTAACAGATCTTTTGTTTAGTGCTTTCAAAACTGCGACCAATTTATTGCTAGCTTTATCAAGGTGGTGATGTTGACTGCGATTGCAGAAAAACAGCTAGTCAGGAAGAGCACAACTAAACAAAATGCCAAAACCTAGATTTTTAAATGTCAAAATCATTTTTTTCTAAGTATAATTTTGTCACACATGAATCATTCGCATTTCAACCTACTCAATGAAAAAAGCTTATTCTTCTTAGAATTTGAAATGATAGTATAATTTTTCTGTGACAACTTTCTTTTTTAGAGACTACCCACAAAACGGCTTGTTCAAAGTCTTACAAACATAAAATTTAAAAAGTTCTTACAAATAACCAATCTGTTAGAGATACTTACTTTAATTTTTTCTGCTAAAGCGGATGTTATATTGATTTCTCTTTCTCCTTCATCATACATTTGAAAAATAAGATTACGCATAATATCACCTGCTATCCAATTAACCTCATCCTGATGTTTGATCTGAATTGCCTTTTGTCCTTCCACACTGAATATTTGTAGTCTTGCAACATGGCTACTGGGAAGTAACTTAATAGTCTTCTCCACAGGTGCCACATCTTTACAACTCTAGGAAGAGAAGAAAACACAAACACTGAGTGATATCTGCACTGAAATCTTACACTCCTGAAGAATTTACTTTCAATATTAGGGAAGACCATCTCATACACTGTTATACTCACAGGTTTTGTCATTAAGATGGCATTGTACTATTAATAATTCCGTATGTTATACCATCAGGTTATAAACGACAGTGGCCACATTCTTGAAACAAAAACAATTATATTTGGACTAAAAGGATTCCCTTCCTCTTTTTTATTTTTTTATTTTTATTTTTGAGACAGAGTCTTGCTTTGCCTCCCAGCTGGAGGGCAGTGGCGCGATCTTGGCTCACTGCAACCTCTGCCTTCTGGGTTCAAACCACTCTCCTGCCTCAGCCTCCAGAGTAGCTGGGATTACAGGCGACCAACACCACGCACAGCTAATTTTTGTATTTTCATCAGAGACGGGTTTCACCATGTTGGCCAGGCTGGTCTCAAACTCTTGACATCAGGTGATCCATTGGCCTCGGTCTTCCAAAGTGCTGGGATTATAGGCATCAGCCACTACACCCGGTCCCTTCCTCTTATTTCCAAGTTTCTTTAAAAGTATTGCCAACTTGTGAAATTTTAATTATGTTTATACTCTGTTAGTATTTATGAATAAGAATAAAGATGTAAGAAATTAAGAACTTTCCACAAAATCAGAGACAAACAGCTACCATAAAATATATTATATAATGGTAATAGATTACATTAAGCTTTCAGTATTTTTTCAATTCATAACACATTGGGATAAGTGATCAAGGTTGTTTATAGCCAAAGAAGGACTCTAGACGCCCTAAAGACAACTGGTCAATGTATCGGCATATTTACAATTTATTATTGGCACACCAGTGTTCTACAGATCAAAGAAAAGACCTAGATTATGCTATATAAATTGATTTTAGGCACACAAAATTAAAATATTACATGATTATTTCATAATCTAGTTAGTCTATTCAACAGCATACACTAAATTTAAAACAAGTTTAAACGTAAAATACCTTTATAATCATACCTAACTCATGTCTCCTTCCTCATCCAGTTGTAGCCATTTAACTTATGGAAGACTATCCATTTGAGTGATATTAAAAATTCCTACCTCACAGAATGTCAGGCACACAACCATCTTCTGTTGTATCTTATTTGCTTTACTCCTAAACTCAGTTACTGCTATTGGATAACATTTTGTAACTGCATATTAGAGGATTTCTGTTGGCATTCGTTTTAATTGACCTGAATTCTTGGTCTTCTGCTGACTGGTCTGTAGTATTTACATAAGTCCTAATCCCTGCTGCTCTTGCCTCCAAGTCCAGATTCCTCCCTAATTCAGTCATCTTTTGCAAGAAAGTGTGCTCAAAAGTATGTTGCCCATATTATTGCATTAAAAAAATGCATAAAAAATACTTTAAGGTTATCAAATATAACCAGCTTAAAAAGAACTGGAATGAAGAGTCACCTCATTCTAATTCAAAAAGTAAAAGACATCTTGTATCCATTTGAGGTTCAAGCTATGTTAATAACTGATGTATAATTAGTAGGAAAGTATAAGTTAATCAACCAATTAGATTATCTATTACCATTATCAATTACTAAGAAATCACATTTAAGTATTTTACTTAAGTATCTGTACTCAGCAACCTTAGAAGTTTTACTTAAGTATTTGTTATCCCACTCCGCAACCTTAGACTGTTTACAGCTTCTGCCTCCATGCTGGCTTCGCTATCAGCCATGATGCATCGCCAATAAAAAGTATCCTACTGGCACATGATAAAGAAATCCCTTTGTGGGCCAGGCGCAGTGGCTCACACCTGTAATCTCAGCACTTTGGGAGGCCGAGGCGGGTGGATTATGAAGTCAGGAGATCAAGACCATCCTGGCTAACACGGTGAAACCCCATCTCTACTAAAAATACAAAAAATTATCTGGGCGTAGTGGCGGGTGCCTGTAGTCCCAGCTACTTGGGAGGCTGAGGCAGGAAAATGGCGTGAACCCGGGAGTGGGAGCTTGCAGTGAGCCGAGATTGCGCCACTGCACTCCAGCCTGGGAGACAGAGTGAGACTCCATCTCAAAAAACAAACAAACAAAAAAAAGAAATCCCTTTGTGTAAAAATACAAATAAAAAGCTATGTGTGTATTGAAAATTATATACACAAATTAAAGGTTTATATGTTCTTCAGTGGTGGTTTAAATGGAGATATTTACCAAACTTTCTAAAACAAATGAGAACCATAAAAAGCAAAAGGGCTGGGCACAGTGGTGCACGCCTGTAACTTCAGCACTTTGGGAGGCCAAGGTGGGAAGACTGCCTGTGGACAGGAATTTGAGATCAGACTGAGCAACACAGCAAGACCCTCTTTCTCAAAAAATAAATAATAAATAAATAATCAGGTGCATTGGTCCTTGTCTGTAGTCCCAGTTACTTGGGAGGCTGAGGGGAGAGGATCACTAGAGCTTAGGAGTTGGAGGCTGCAGTAAGTCATGATTGTGCCACTGCACTCCAACCTAGACAACAGAATGAGACCCTAACTCTTAAAAAAAAAAAAAAAAAAAAAAAAAAAAAAAAAAAAAAAAAAGCAAAAGCATAAAATTACGGTGGCTCAAGCCTGTAATCCCAGCACTTTGGGAGGCCGAGACGGGCGGATCACGAGGTCAGGAGATCGAGACCATCCTGGCTAACACGGTGAAACCCTGTCTCTACTAAAACTACAAAAAAACTAGCCGGGTGAGGTGGCGGGCGCCTGTAGTCCCAGCTACTCGGGAGGCTGAGGCAGGAGAATGGCATGAACCCGGGAGGCGGAGCTTGCAGTGAGCTGAGATCCGGCCACTGCACTCCAGCCTGGGCGACAGAGCGAGACTCCGTCTCAAAAAAAAAAAAAAAAAAAAAAAAAAAAGAATAAAATTATGTATTTTAATAGAAGAAAAATATTTTAGGGAAATATAAATCAGTAATAGTTTCAGACACTATAATAAAGACACTGTAAAAATCAAGACAATTACTAATATTTGACACAAATGTTAAAATAGTCATTACAGCATTTCATATTGCCTTTGCTTTGCTTTGGCTGAAAGAACCACAAATACCTCATTTTTAGAAGTTAACAATTTTGCAAAACGTTATTAAGCAGTTGAAGACTATTTGTATGAAGACTCAATACAGTATCAATGAGTAACAATAATAACTTACAGGTATTTCAATTCTTGCTTTAAGCATCTGGTCTTTTTTAATATTCTGAACTTGAATTGCAGATCCTGTTAAAATACTGGTTCCGGAACTACTGCAATCTACAACATAGACTGGAAGGTTTGGAGCACCTGAAAACTATTTGAAGGATGCAAAATAATGTAAGACCCTATCAAATGTATTTGATTATTCTACAATTGTTCAAAGTTTCAAATAATTCACTAGAGCTACTATTTCTGGCAATGAATAAGAAAATTCTAAGTAAAAGTCACTAAAACTCTTGAATACTGAACAAAAACAGTAATTTTCTACTGTACTATGTAAAATTTATCTGTTTTGGAAGGAAAACCAACTTCCTCAATCACAATCCTTCTCTTTTTTACTTAACTGGATTTTCCTTTTCTTTCTGCGGTCTTTTACCTACCTTCATTTAAGCATCATTCCCAATTTTTTTTTCCCCTAAAATAAAGGAATAAAGAAGGCTATTCCATAGGTAGAGCAGCCCATTCCCAATCTTGAAAGACATTTTTGTCTTTCTATTCATGTATAATTCATATGAAATGAGAGGGATGGAGTCAAGGAAGGAGAGGTGAGTAAACCTTCATCCACGAATTTATGAAACTGGGCACAGGTAGCATCTTTATTGGTTTAGGAATGATTAAAAAAAAAAAAAAAACTATTGGCAATAAGATCCCACAAATCCCTCCATGGAATAATCATTTCAGACTTAAATCCTATGTAAGATTTACTATTAAGTGGCTAAAATAGTTACTGCCACTTACTATAAGGGACTCAAAATAATCGACGTATCTTCCAATAAGCTTACCTTACAATGAACAATCAATTTTGGTTGTGCTGTTACGTTGTCTGATTCATCTAAAACTTCCACCTGAAATGGGAAAGCTGTTCCATTTTCTATAACTAAAATTTCGGAATCAGGTTTTACTTTCAATCGACGAGGCTGACCTAACAGTAAATTATACAATGAAATACATATTCAGGTTTCAAAGACTGAAGTACTGAAATAGCAAAAGAAACAACTTTAGCATTACAGACTCAATATTTTATAAATATTGCCAAGAAAAATATAGGCAATGTCCAAGTTTAATCGGTTTCATCCCAAAATGCATAGATTCAATACATGACAAGACTTATCTCAACTGTATAAAATGCTTGGTGTCTAGGCTAAGTTTCATTCCACAAGGTACGACACAGTGATAATTCACATTAGAAATCACCGAAAATCTTTAAAAGATACTGGGGAAAAGGTATTCAAAAAGAAAAATAACGGCTTATTAAAACTATTTAACAATTTTACATGATGATTTTTCTGGCACAAGTAACTATATGTTTTAGACATTCAAAGAATTAGTTCTTATAATGACATGATCAGGTCATTCACTTGTTAGATTGTCCACTACCTCTGATGTCATAAGCAATTAACATCACAAATTTCCTCTAAGATTAAGAAAAGTAGGCTTATACTTCTGTAGTAAGCCAGTCTGATTTGTTCCATAAACACTGATATTTTAAAATTCAATTAATGCTACATACTGATAACACAAGTATACGGAGAGAATTACTGAAAATATTTATTATACTCTGTACTAATATTAGTTAATATTCATTTATTTATTATATATGAAGTATTGTGCTAAGTTTTATTAAGGATTATTTTTACATAAACGTCACAATAATCTTAATGAAGATATTACTATTATCATCCCCATTTTACAGGGAAGGAAACTGGGATTCAGATAAATTAAGTATTTCTTCCAGGTCACCAGGCTAGTAAGTAGCAAACATAGGTTTAAATCCTGATTTGTAATTTGAAACTCCTTGACTTTTATCACTATACCATGATACTTCCTATCTACCCCTCAAAAAGAACTATCTAGCTACTAAGAAATATACTACTCAAATCCATACTTATTATTTAATAATCTAACCTCTAAAATAAATGAATGTTTGTTGATACGTATGATTTTTTTCTTGTACTTCCACCAACGGACTTACCTAAATTCTTTAACAATTCACACTGGAGGAAAATGTCAAACAACTTGAATTTGTGAAAGCAAATAGCTGATATGTTTCTTTTTACCTACAGCCAGTAACAAGATCACATATGCACACAGATATGGTTGTGGTATTGTTCATATCAGAGCTAAAACTAACATGCTAAACATTGCTGTGTTTTACAGGTGCAGGCAGTTCTTACTTGGTACAGTAGGTGTTAATGAAAACTCTTGCGTATTGGAACTGTGTCCTCCATTGAGTACTACAGAACTGTGCAAGGCAAGGACTACCTGTAGTAACTCATTTAATACTCCTAACAACCCCAAGGGAGTAGATATTATCTCATTTTATACAAGAAGAAATTGAGGCATAGAACGAGTTTACCTAGACACTAACCCAGGAGGGCTGACTCCAGAATGCACTTAGAACCTCTATTATAGACTGCCTCTCAAATTAGCCAGCATATTCTATCCTATGTAACTTTAACGCAACTTCATTTTCTCAAGTTAAGTCATTAACTTAATAAAAATAACATTAAAAATTTTTCTTCTTAAAATATGAAACAGTTGTATAAACAAAATGTAAAGAACAGACCCATCTCTAATAAAGCCTAATAGATATATTCCAAGAAATAGTTCCCCAAAACATTTTCAATATCCAAACTTTTCTCCCAATGTTATATATAGAATGTCAATAACATCTTCCTAAATGTTTTCCTTTTTAAAAACTGGTCATTTCTGTTAGTGCTATGGTTTGACATTTAAATGTATTTTCAAGATTTAAACCACTACTAAGAGCCCAAAAATCTCTAACTTTATAGCATTATACTTTAACATAAGAATATTATTTTAAATAATTATGAATATTTCTTGAAATATTATTACCAGGTAGTAATTTCATTTTCAAAATCTGTGAGTCTTCTTTTAAGCCCGGCAGAGTAACCTTCAGATTATAATTCTGTTGAAAAAAACAGTAAAAATTAAACCCAGTCCTAAATACATACTTAAGTAGTTTATCACATCAATTCTGATTTATATTTTGGTTTTATTTTCATACCATTGTAGACATTACTTACCAATTTTATACTTACTAAAATTATCATACACAGAGTCAGAAATCTTAGAGGAAAAAAATGATCAATACTGCTTCCTTCTAGACAGTGAAATGAACAGAATTATGGTAGAACCTACTTTTCCAAAATAGGAATATCATTTTAGGATCAATTTTTCTCTTAAATTTTTATTCTCAAAAGGCATAACCTCTGAATAATTATCATAATCAAGATAGACATTATAAAACATATGAAATAGTAAAGTAGAAAGAAACAAAAATCACAAAATTTTGAAATGCAATGTGGTACTCTATATTGGATCCTGGAGCAGAAAAATAAATTAACTGGAGACAATAAAAAAAGTCCACAGTTTTGTTAGTAGTATTTTGTCGATGTGTGGATAAATATATAAAGTTCTGTCAGACGTTAACAGGAAGAACTTTCTACATGCAACCTCTCTATACTATCTTCGAACTCCTTTTTAAGTTATTTCCTCTAAAGTTATTTCAAAATAAAAAGGTTTTTATAATCTAGGAATTTTTAGTAAGTTTATCTTACTAAAGTCAAATTTTCTGTGAATTTCAAGTTCTTTTTCCAGAAAAATCTGAATTCAGAAAGAATCAAGAACTCAATTGTTGACTTGATTATACAAAGCAGTATACAGTACTTGAAAAAAATACACATGCTCTGTTTTAAACATCACACTGATAGGCAAAACATTTAAATATTTAAAGTAATGATACACTGAAAAAAACACTTAGCTACAGTGTTCCTTTTAGTCAGTTAAGTCTATTAGCTGCTTTATAGACCTAATTGAAAAATTACTTTCTAAGAGTTTCTATCTTTAGCTTCCCTGTTTTTTTTTTTTTAGACCAACAAACTATGCATAGGATTCCTTCCTTAACTGTATCTCTCACCAAACACTTCCTTTTATCTAAATATCAAAGTGATATGTTTAAAGATGTGAGCTGAAGTTTCCCATATTTCTAATTGTCATTTTTGTTCTAAGAAAAATATTCAAAAGTGGACAGAAACAGTAGGAGAGACACAGAAAAAAAAAAACCAAAACGGCATAGTCCTGGATAACTGCCAAAAAAAATGACTTTGAATGTGAAAGAACTGAAATAGCGATAATGGGGACAGATGAAAAATATTTAATTCATGTTTAACCAACAACAGTAGGAAATGTGCCAATTTTTCTTACAGATGTAACTGATAAGTCAGGTGGCATAATGCTGATAAATTCCTAAAAACCCAATTACTGTCATCTGTTTTTTAAAAATAGGTCATTCCACTTTTCATTTACAATTTCATTCTTACCATATGAAATAAATACTTAACAAGTATCATAGGATCTATACATAATGCTTACCTTGCCTTGACAAGAGTTTACAGGGCCCTTAGCTGTAACACCTCGAATTACACAATTTGGTCCTTTGGTTACTTCTTCATAATGTAAAGATAAACCACTGGGGAAAAAAAATTATTTTTTAACTCCCCTCAATTGCCTACAAGTAAGCTGCAAATGTGTTTTTGCTTTCCTATGTAACACTGCCATGTCTATTTTTCTAATAAAATATTTTTTATACATAAAGAACTAAACAGAAAAAAATTCCAATGGATTTCTTTTACAAAGAAAACTGATCCAACAAGTATTAATAAGTGATGCCAATGGGTTAAACACTGAAAATGATACAATAGGTATAATGTAAAATTAAAATAGCACATATTGAATTAGTAAAGATACAACGCAGTACCTAATCTAATGCTAGACCATGTATACAAGCCTAAGAAAAGGAAATACCCAAAGAAACCAGGTTTAAGGATGTCCTCAGCATTTAACATGAATTCTTTCAAATATTTCACCAGTGGGATTTTAGAGACTTATGGGCATCTATTATTAAAATGAATGGCAATTTAGATAAAAGTCCAAATAATAACAGACAGGCTTATGAGGACATAAACCGGCGAGATCACCTAATCTACTTCCCATGAGTAATATGGTTCCTAAAGCTGATTCCAAAGCTAATTTCATCAGATTTGACCAGATGCAGACCTTTGCAGTGGCAAAATTTTACTCTGTCAAAGGTAAAGGGGAAAAGAGTAAAAAATATACCATGATGGAGAAAAGCCTAATTTTTCTGAGGAATGGAATTTAAGTGTTTACAGGTATTTTCAGAATAAACTGTAAAGCTCATTTGAAAAAAGATGTAATGTGGCACACAAGATAAAATAAATCCCCTGGGAAAGATGGCACATTAAACATATACACCTACTTTCACTGTCTCTTAAAATCCTACTAATATGACAGTAAAGGGATTTATTTTATTATTAAAGGAAAAAATAAAGAAAAAACAGAAAGGAAGCAGAGACAGGGCAACCAAACTTATCTGCTAGAAAACAGGACAGACAAGTGGCAAGTATCAGCAGTCTCCAAAAAGCTGAATCATAAAATAGAAATAGAAAAAGCTAGAAACCAACCTCTCTCATAGAGTGCCCAGGTACTGTTCAGAATTGGCAAAAGGAAAAGGTTTAAACAAACAAGCAAAAAGACTGATGAAAAGTTTAGATCTCAGATCTCCAGATCTCTCGTCTCTGCCTCTGGCAGATGAGTGAAAGATAAATCTCTGAAAAGGTTAAAACAGAAGATCTCTGAACCAGGGACAGGAGGTAAGTTGAGGATGAGAATGAAATACTAAAAAGAAGAGAAGAGGTAATCTGGAACGAATGCATATGGATACTGAGACCTCTCCTCCCCAATTCCCACCCCAGTCCTGTTCTTTGATTAGGAACCAAACTATTCTCCGCTCCAGGCAAAAGACTGAAGATTCTTCTTTGAGGAAACTGCCCAGCCCAAGACCTAAAAACACTAACAGGATTTCCCCCAACAATGTACTCCAGACAGATCATCCCACAGTGGAGCTCACAGGCAACAGCCTCTCCACACTCTTTCACCTGCATTCCAGTCTCCTACTCATTTACAAGCAGACGACCAATAACCAGATATCTCTAGAGACCAAGAACAAGCAATCGACTAAGTTGGAGACAACAGAGTATCTGTATAGGCAAAAGAAAACTTGGGAAAAAAAAAAAAACCCAGCCATTTGTTTTATCAGTGAAAACGGTACTACGTTCATAAAACAAAAAGAGGGTCTTCAAAAAATTTCAGAGAACCAGAAAGAACTCATGGCAACTAAAAATACATTAGCAGAAAGGAAAAACTCAATGGAAAGGTAGTAAGCACAAGGTTGAGAACATTTATCAGAAAGTAAAACAGAAACACAAAAAGATTGAGGACTTTTTTTTAAAAAATTGGGGATTCAGTACAGAAGGTCCAACATCCAATAACTAAGAACCCTAAAAGAGAAAACAGTGATGACAGAAGACACAGAATGAAGTATTTCAAATAATGAATTAAGAGACATTATATCATACTTGCAAAAGAACATGGAGTAAGACATAAACACCTTAACTTCAGCAATAAATTCAGTCAAAATATAAACTTCAGTGAAGCAATTTATATATGACACTAGTCACAGAGGATAGCTTGGAGCTAAATTACTCAGATATAATAAAATTCACTAATATTTTAAATAATACTAAAGTTGAACACCTTACACACAAAAAAAATTAAGCTGAAAAAAAGAGCAAATGCTTAGCAAATATGAAAGGACAAATATGTATTGATCCTTCAAATTACCTTGCTTCAAGAACTGGCTGAATATCAGTTACTAGTTGAGTGGTATGACCAAATTCATCCTGAAACTCCAGAGGGATATTAAATGGAACTCCAACACGAAAAAGATGATCCGGAAGAACACATGAAAATTTCTCTGGCTTACCCTCTTCAACAAAAACAAAAATGAAATGAAAAGCAAGTACATTGGTCAGAAAATCCATTGGGGGTCAAAAACAGATCCATTTCTATATGAGAAATTTTAGAAATCTATTTTAGACTATACTAAAAATAACATCTTAAAATCAGCACAAAAATTATATATTATGCAGACAATCCACTTGGGAAAAACCTCCCGAGTAGCTGGGACTACAGGTGTGTACCACTACACCTGGCTAATTTTTGTATTTTTTGTAGCAACAGGGTCTCATCATGTTGCCCACTGGTCTTGAACTCCTGAACTCAAGTTACCCACCTGCCTCCCCAGGCGTGAGCCACCATGCCCAGCCGTTGTACCTTTTCATAGGAAAGAACTTTAAAGGCAAAACACGATATTCAATAGTTATAAAATGATATACATGATGAAGTTAAATAGAAGCTCCACACGAGAAAATATTTGCAACATGTGTAACAAGGAAAATTCAGACTACATGAAACCCTCCTATAAATAGGCTGTTCTCAAAGTGTGGTCTCTAGTCTTGAAGTTTTAGCATCCCCTGAGAACTTATTAGAAATGCAAATTCTAGGGTCCACCTCAAACCTGCTGAATCAGAAACTCAGGGTGAAATTCAGCAAGCTATGTTTCTTTCCGGGTGAATCTGATACAAACTCAAATTTGAGAACTACAGCTTTAAACTATTAAAATGGGTATAGTAAATTAACAAGCATTCATAGATGGCATACAATGTCCAATAATGGCTAGAAGAGGTACACAATCTAAAAATTAGAGAAGCAGTTTCACCACCAACTATGCTAAATAAATGCATAGTTCAGCCAGGAATGAGCATGCAGTCAACTGGAACTCTCATAGTGAGAAGTGAAGGTACTTCTTGGCATAGCCTTTTGGGATGTCCACTTCTTGGTATCACCCTAAGGAGATTCTAACATATGTACAGAAAGCAGCATAATTTTTTTTACCAAATAGCACTACGGTTTCTAATAGCCAAAAACTTGGAAACAATCAACATGATTCATCAACAGGAAACTGCTTAAACTACAGCAAACCCATCTTATGAATATGTTCCACAGGTGTTAAAAGAACAGAGATTTATGTATAAAAAAGTCTCCTAAAACATTAAAAAAAAAAAAGAAAACCACTCCACGGTGGTCCTTCTTGATATCACAGCTACTTAGATTTAGATCAGTTCTCTCCAAAAACCCTGTAACAATGACTCCATAAAAGCAGTAAACAAGAAAAAAGATGAGAGTAATAGAATTGGAAAGCCAAAGAACATATGAGTAAGTGTAACTGACTTAGCAGAAAGACCTAAGAACATCAAATACTCAAACAACAAAGTAAGCAGAGACCGAATCTGATTCACAGTTATCAGATGCCCAAAAGTCTCAGGGATGGCTGTAGAAAGTTGTAGTGAAACTGAAATAAAACAAGGTTAGCTGAAGTAAGTTTGAGAAACAGTTTCGCAGATCCCCATCCTTCAACGCATGGGCTAGTCAATGACCCTCCTCATCCCCAGCAAAAGATGGAAGGTTAATTCTTTAGGGAAAGAAGAAAAGGTCCAGAACGGAGAGACAATGACCCTCCTCATCCCCAGCAAAAGATGGAAGGTTAATTCTTTAGGGAAAGAAGAAAAGGTCCAGAACGGAGAGACACACCACTACTAAAAGTGTCACTGATCAGGCGTGGTGGCTCAAACCTATAACCTCAGCACTTTGGGAGGCCAAGAAAGCAGGATAACTTGAGCCCAGGAGTTCAAGACCAGCATGGGTGACATAGTGAGACCCTGTCTGTATTTTAAAATATAACTAATTAAATTTAAAAGTGTCATTGAAAATAGGAAAGTGTTTATTGAAAATAGGAAAATCAAGTGGAAAATTATATACTAAATGTGAGGACTCCCACAAACACACACAAATGGTCTTTCCCAGGTTGGTTCCCAAAATGCTGGCAGCTACGTCTTTACCCTTTTAGCAGGTGACTGAAAGGCTCCACTCTGGGGAATGGAAACAGCCAAAGAGATAAGACCTAAAAATTCTCGTATCATAACTTCCCCCAAGGAAATTTAAGTTTTTAAGTGCCCTATTCTTCAATGTAAGCAAATCACTAATTATACAAGAGAATATCTAATAAAGACAAGGAGGAAAAAAAGCAATATGGAGGAAATAAACTATGAATCAGGAAAAATGCTATTAAAAAACCCCACTATTATTAATATCCTCAGAGAATAAAGATACTAAATTCATGAAGTAGGAAGAGAATGCTTAAGGAATTGTTTAACAAGATTATTTTAAAAGAGATTTTAGAAACTAACAATGGTAGCAAAAAGGAAAAAATAGCATAGAACATCAAGCTGTTAAGAAAATCTCCAATAAGGTAGTAAAACAAAACCAAGAGATGGAAAGTAGGAAAAACAAAAATAATATACCAATCCTGAAATCCAACATCTTAACATTAGATGTTTTAGAAAAAAAGAACAGGCTGGGCACAGTGGCTCAAGCCTGTAATCCCAGCACTTTAGGAGGCCGAGGCAGGAAGATGGCTTGAGGTTAGGTGTCTGAGGCCAGAATGGGCAACATAACATAGTGAGACCCTGTCTCTACAAAAAAATGTTTTTTAAAAATTACACAGGGCCAGGTGTGGTGGCTAACATCTGTAATCCCAGAACTTTGGGAGGCCGAGGCCGGTGGATCACCTGAGGTCAGAAGTTCAAGACCAGCCTCACCAACATGAAGAAACCCCATCTCTACTAAAAATACAAAATTAGCTGGGCATGGTGGCATATGCCTGTAATCCCAGCTACTTGGGAGGCTGAGGCAGAAGATTCACTTGAACCTGGGAGTCAGAGGTTGCAGTAAGCCGAGATCACACCATTGTACTCCAGCCCTCCAGCCTGGGCAACAAGAGCAAAACTCCATCTCCAAAAAAAAAAAAAAAATTAGGTGCAGTGAGCTGCAATCACACCACTGCACTCCAGCCTAGGCAACAGAGCAAGATACCATCTCCAAAAAAGAAAAGGGGCCAGAGGTGATGGCTCATGCCTGTAACCCCAACACTTTGGGAGGCCAAGGACGGCGGATCATGAGGTCAGGAGTTCGAGACCAGCCTGGCCAACATAGTGAAACACCGTCTCTACTAAAAATACAAAAAAATTAGCCAGGTGTGGTGGTGGGCACCTGTAATCTCAGCTACTTGGGAGGTTGAGGCAAGGAGAATCGCTTGAACCTGGCAGGCAGAGGTTGCAGTGAGCTGAGATCGTGCCACTGCACTCCAGCTCGGGCAAGTGTTAGATTCCATTGAAAAGAAAAGAAAGAAGAGGGGAGAGGGGAGAGGGGAGAGGAGAGAGGGGAGAGGGGAGAGAGAAGAGAAGAGAAGAGAAGAGAAGAGAAGAGAAGAGAAAGGAGAGGGGAGGGGAGGGGAGGGGAGGGGAGGGGAGGGGAGGGGAGGGGAGAGGAGAGGAGAGGAGAGGAGAGGAGAGGAGAGGAGAGGAGAGGAGAGGAGAGGAGAAAAAATCAAAGTGATTCAAGAAAAATTCCCAGAAAATAAAACAGAGATTTCCAGACTGAAAGGGTCTATGAGGTACATGGCTGGATGATACTAGATAAAAACAGGCCCACACTAAATCATACAATTGAATATTTCAGAAACTGGGATTCCCCTAAACACTTGAGGATTAGGGAACAGAGAACATTTTGGGGGAGGAGGGGCCATAAGCCAAGGGTCAGGAATCAGGACAGTTTTAGACTTTACCAGCAACGATGAAAAGTAGAAAACAATGTCTTCAAAATTCAGAAAGAATATGATTATCAAGCAGACTTATAAAGCTATTTAAAAATCAAGATGGGCCGGGCGTGGTGGCTCACATCTGTAATTCCAGCACTTTGGGAGGCTGAAGCGGGTAGATCGTCAGACGATATGAGATCAAGACCAGCCTAGTCAACGTGGCGAAACTTTGTCTTTACTAAAAATACAAAAAGCCAGGCACGGTGGAGGGCACCTGTAATTCCAGCTACTTGGGAGACTGAGGCAGGAGAATCACTTGAACCCAGGAAGCGGAGGTTGCAGTGAGCCGAGATTGTGCCACTGCACTCCAGCCTGGGTGACAGAATGAGACCCCAACTCAAAGTAAGAAAGAACAAAACAAAACAAAACAAAATAAAATAATAAAATAAAATAAAATCGAAATGGTTACCCAATTGTTCAAACATCTTTTATTGGCTTATCTCTCTTTTCTTTTTGGATTTAAAATGCCACCTTTAACATATATAATTATATATTACTGTTTTGCTTACCTTTAACAGAAAACTTAATTGCTTTAGATGGTAGCGGTCTCCCTGCATAAGTGTCTGCATTACTTTCATTCAACACAACTTGTAATTTCAAGGTATAATTCCCCAACTTCTGAAAGTTTTCTGGATAAATTAAGAAGAAATTAAAAATCAAGTCAACACAATACCAATGTATTTTTTAACATTCAGAATAAGAACTCACCCATTTTTTTAAACCAGTAAGGCCATTTTCCTCCATGTTGACTAATATGCGAAATAATCTCTTTATTTCCACTTGAAGCTTAATAAAAGAAAAAAGAAACAATACTGTCTTGAGAAATTTAACATAAAACATGAAACATGCAATGTCACATTGGCACCAAATACCTATTTGCTGTATTTTAAAACCTGCTTTGAAGCTTCAAAAGATCTAATGCTATCCTATGAAAATGAACAGCAATAATAAAAGTTAACTCTTCAATTCATTAAAATCTCTTTATTTCAAGTCTTTACTTGTAAACTCTTTGACTTTATTTAAAATTACTATTTAAAGAGAAAGGAAGACAACAGAATAGACAAATAACACGACCTCTCCAAAAAATTCCTTATTTATTGCCCACTCTAGAATTATATAATGCAAATATTCAAAAACCCAGAATTTTTTAAAAGGCAATTCATGAACAAAACCGAAATGTTTATCAGGTAGGTAACATGACCACACAGACCAAAAACAGGGAGAGAGAGAAAAGTAGTCAACCTTACCCACTTGGAAACAGTACAATAGTGTATTCAAACTGTGAACTTTTACCTAAGAAGGAACACAGGAGTTCAACATAAAAGCATAACAGGAGGCCGGGCGCGGTGGCTCAAGCCTGTAATCCCAGCACTTTGGGAGGCCGAGACGGGTGGATCACGAGGTCAGGAGATCGAGACCATCCTGGCTAACACGATGAAACCCCGTCTCTACTAAAAAATACAAAAAATTAGCCGGGCGATGTGGCGGACGCCTGTAGTCCCAGCTACTCGGGAGGCTGAGGCGGGAGAATGGCGTGAACCCGGGAGGCGGAGCTTGCAGTGAGCTGAGATCCGGCCACTGCACTCCAGCCTGGGCGACAGAGCGAGACTCCGTCTCAAAAAAAAAAAAAAAAAAAAAAAAAAAAAAAAAAAAAAAAAAAAAAAAAGCATAACAGGCCCAGTGTGGTAGCTCATGCCTGTAACCACAGCACTCTGGAAGGCTGAGGCCAAGAATTTGAGACCAGCCTGGGCAACATAGTGATGGCTTGTCTCTATAAATATTTAAAAATTAGCCGGGCATGGTCCGGCTAATTAGTCCCAGCTACCTGAGAGGCTGAGATGGGAGGACTGCGTGAGCCCAGGAGGTCAAGACCGCAGTGAGCTATGAAGGTACCAGTCTGGGCAACAGAGCAAGACCTTGTCTCAAAAAAAAAAAAAAAAAAAAGCAAAAGAAACTTTGGATACTTTGAACACTTCAGTAGGCAACAGCACTGCATGTCCCATGAAAAACTGGGAGTGAATCCTCTGTGTGAGAAGGAGAGAGAGCAACTGAAGCCAGTGGGAGCTCCTTGGCCCTACCAAGCACTGGATCTGACTTGGAGAGCACTGGGGAGAGTGGGAAGTGCTCCACTCATACTCCTAGACCCAGTGGGTGCAAATAGAAGGAGGCCATTCCCAATCCTAAGTCACAGGGGGCTGCACAGAAACCTGCCAGCCAGCATAGGTGGCAGTCACTGGTATGGAGAATCTCCAGACTAAGATTTGTGATCTATTATTGAGGAGAGCAGCCTCCACAACCAGAATTGAGAGGCAAACGTAACATGGGCCCCAGCCATGGGTAGAGAATTGGGGGCCCCTGCTTTGCAGAGCCAGACTGGGAGGGGTATGGCCTGGAGCCTGGTTTTTGTCCCTGGCAGGAAGTTTTGCAGCCTGAGACAGATTCACAATCTGAGGACAGACTGCCTGGGACTTGGCTGGCTATTTCAGCTTGCTGCCAGTAGCAGACGGTAGGAGGGAACTCAACCAGATCAAAACTGTAGAGAACCAGGTGCCACTATCACCTGCCAGGTTGTAGAGCCCTAGCAACCCCACTTTCCCCGTGCTGGATCTTTGGCAAGGCCTTGGTTGCTCTGCTCCTCCCTGGAGCATTGCTTCAGGGGCCTGAGAACTACCTTGCAACCCCTGCAAGGGCTGGTGCTTGTGTCCACTGTTGAGGTGGCCAAAATGCAGGATTCTCCGGCCCAGCCCTGCCTAGCTCTGTCCTCCCCAACTGCCTCAGGGGCAGAGCACAGGACTGGGACCCCTGGAAGTTAACACAACCCAGTTCATCATCTAGGACATCAGAGTACTTCTGGTTAACAAAGGTAACCCATAAATGCTACTACAACAGCTGCATCCAGCTCTTACCTTCTAGCACCACATACTGGACAGGAGGCCAACCTGCACAGCCCATTAAAACATCTGCTAAAACAATCATGCAGTGCTCAGGAAGGAGACAAGCTCTGCCACCACCTCTACTACCACAATTGCCCATACCACTGCAGCTACACAGGAAGCCCTGAGACTGCTCACCCGCCCGATACATTATTACAATAGCCAGCATTGCAGAAAGCCACCACACTAAGGCTATTTATAAACAAGGAAATCATACATAACTTATGTCACTGAATACACCCAAGAAGCAAAGTCAAAAGAATCTATTAAACATACATCATAGACACATTGTCAAGGAAAAAATAAGTCCTGCCCCAACAAAAGTAAATTCAAAAATAAAAATAAGCAACTACTACTCCACATGCAAAGGAAATGAGCCCAATACAGAAAACATTTTTTAAAAAGGTGCTATGACAGTTCCAAAGCAATACAGTAACTCTCTAACAATGGATCCTAACCAAAAAGAAATCTTTGAAATATTAAATAAAAAATTCAAAATACTGATTATTTTATTTCTTAAGATATGGTCTGGCTCTATTGCCCAGGGTGAATTTCAGTGGCACAATCATAGCTCACTGCAGTCTCATGGGCTCAAGTGATCCTCCCACCTCAGCCTCCTAAATGGCTGGGACTACAGGTCTGCACTGCCATGCCCACTTGTTAAATTAAAAAAAAATAATTTTTTGACAGAGTGTCTCACTGTTTTGTCCAGGATGGTCTTGAACTCCTGACATCAAGCTATCTTCCCACTTCAGCCTCCCGGGATTACAGGCATCAGCCACCATGCCCAGCTAAAATACTGATTTTTAAAGAAGCTCTAAGAGATACAGGAGATATCTGAAAACTAATATAAAGTAATAAGAAAATGAAATTCAGGATATGAACAAGAAATTTACCAAAGGCATAGTTTTTTATTTTTTAAAAAAGGAACTTCTGGAATTAAAAAATTCATGGAAGGAATTACAAAATACAGTTGAAAGCAAACAATGGACTAGACCAAGCAGGAGAATCTCAAAATGTGAAGATAAATCTGTTGAATTAATCAATCAGACAAAATAAAGAAAAAAGAATTGTAAAAAATGATCAAAGCCTTCTCGAAGTATGGGTCAATGTAAAATAGTCAAACCAACAAAATCCTAGGTAATCCCAAGGGAAAAGAAAAAGCAAAAACTTTAGAAAACCTATTTGAGGAGGCCAGGCGCAGTGGCTCACGCCTGTAATCCCGGCACTTTGGGAGGCCGAGGCGGGTGGATCACGAGGTCAGGAGATCGAGGCCATCCTGGCTAACACGGTGAAACACCGTCTCTATTAAAAAATACAAAAAATTAGCCAGGCGTGGTGGCGGGCACCTGTAGTCCCAGCTACTCAGGAGGCTGAGGCAGGAGAATGGCGTGAACCAGGAGGCGGAGCTTGCAGTGAGCCGAGATCGCACCACTGCACTCCAGCCTGGGCAACAGAGCAAGACTCCATCTCAAAAAAAAAAAAAAAAGAAAACCTATTTGAGGAAATAATTGTCGAGGAAAACTTCCCTTGTCTAGCAAGAGATCTATACATCCAAAGAATAAGAGGCTCAAAGAACACCACGCAAAAACACTGCAGGAAAGGCCTCACTACAATGTATAGCAATTAGACTGCCTAAGGTCAATGTGAAGGAAAATATCCTAAAATCAGCAAGAGAAAAAGCATTCAGTCACCAGTAACGGAAAATCCATTAGACTAACAGTGGATTTCACAGCAGGTACCTTACAAGCTTAGTAGAGACTGGGATTTTATTTTTTCTGTTTTTTACAATCCTGCTCCATCTGTAGGATTCTGTTTTCAAAGTGCTGGGGGTGGGGAGCAGGAGGACTGTCAACCATAAATTTTGTGTCCTGCTAGAATAAGCTTCATAAATGGAGGCAGAGAAGCAAACCCTGAAGAAATTCACCACCCCTAAACCAGATCTACAAGAAACACTGAAAGGAGTTCTAAACATGGAAACAAATGGTCAATACTAGCCATCATAAAAACAAGAGAGTATAAAATTCACAGGTCTTATAAAATAATTATAAAAGGCAGGAAGAGAAAAAAATCAAATAGCAACACAACAGAATTCCACCAAACCACAAAGACAGAAAGGAGGGAAAAAAAGAAAGAATCTACAAAGCAACTAGATAACAACATTATGATAGGAGCAAAACCTCACATATAAATACTAACCTTGAAGGTAAATCGATTACGTGCTCTACCTAAAAGACACAGACTGGCAGTAATGGATTTTTTTAAATGAACCAACTAAATGCTACTTACAATAAACTCATATTACTCATAAAGACAATTATAGACTGAAGGTGTGGAAACAACTATTCCATACAAACAGAAACCAAAAGTGAGCAAGAGTAGCTGATATCAAATAAAATAAACTATAAATTAACAACAGTTAAAAAAATTACATAATGTTAAAGGGATCAATTCAACATGAAGATACAATTCTAAATATATATGTACCAAATACCAGTGCCCAAATTCATAAAACATACATTACTAGACCTAAGAAGACACAGAAAGCAATACAACAATGACGGATTCAACACCCTACTGATAGCACTAGATGGATCATGGAGACAGAAAACCAATAAAGAAACATTGGATTTAAACTGGCCTTTAGACCAAATGGACCTAAGCAAACATTTACACAACATTCTACCCAACAATATGCAGAATATACATTATTCTGCAGAATATACATTCTTCTCATCAGCAAATGGAACATTCTCCAAGACAGGTCATACATCAGGCCACAAAACAAATCTCAATACATTTTGAAAAATCAAAATCATATCAAGTAACTTCTTGGACCATCGTGGAATAAAACTAGAAATCAATTCCAAGAGAAACTCTCAAAACTATAAAATACTTGGATCAAACAGCTTGCTCTTAAATAACCTTTATGTCAACGATAAAATTGATATGAAAATTTAAAATACATATACGTATTTTGAGATGGAGTCTCACTCTGTTGCCAGGCTGGAGTGCAGTGGTGCAATCTCAGCTCACTGCAGCCTCTGCCTCCCAGGCTCAAGTGATTCTCCTGCCTCAGCCACCCGAGTAGCTGAAATTACAGGTGCACATTACCACACCTGGCCAATTTTTGTACTTCTTAGTAGAGATGGGGTTTCACCATGTTGGCCAGGCCAGTTTATGATGTATCTTAAAGAAAGCATGCCTATATTTGCCTTTTACTGCTGGATTTCTCAACTTATACCAATAGAGAAAGAAATATGTTCTAGAAACATCTTATCAATATTTGCTTTAAAAAAGGGTGCAATTATAAATCAGACAGCAAATCACCACGAGAAGTTCTCTAAAAAGACCCAAGTAACTTTCTGATTTTTGAAGCATTTATTCAACAAATATTTAATTACCTCCTATATACAAAGTACTAGAAAAAGGGTAAAGAAAACAAAATCATTGCTTTCCTGGAGTTTTTAATCTTGTAGAGCAAAGGGACTGGCAAACTACTGGACTGCCAATGGCTGCATTCATCTACAACAACAGACTTACGTAATCATAAGAAACAACTTACGGCCCTCTAAGCCTAAGTATTTATTTACTACCTGATGCTTTCCAAATAGTTTGCCACCCCTGTCCTAGAGGGGAAAGACACATTTAAGGAACAAAATTTGGTCTAGAGTTGGGAAAACTGGGGTTTGATGAGAACCAAAAGAAAACAGTTGTGGTTAGAGGTATGGTGAGTGAGGACGAGATCAAGTTGGAGCGAGAGGAAGCGCCAGATCATGCGTGGAGTATTGCAGAGCTATGACTAGTTTCCTAGGCCACTAAAGATGAAATAATATAAAACAGAGTGATATACACAGTTCTGCAATTCAAAAAAAATCACTTTGGGGTAAAATGAAAATGAGCTGGAGCAGTGCAAGAGTGAATTCAAGAGGACTTTTCATTGAGGCAGCTACTACATGGTTAAAATGAGAGACCATGATGACTTGGACTTGAATGGGCTGAATGAAGATATACAGTTGTCCGCTGGTTTACGCAGAAGACTGGTTCCAGGATTCCATATGTATACCAAAATCTGCACACACAACTCCTGTGGTTGGCCCTGCAGAACCTGCATATATGAAGAGTTGGCCTCTGTTTATGTGGGTTTCAAATCCCACAAAAATGTATTTTCAATCTGCATTTGGTCCACATGTAAGTGGACCTGCACAGTTGAAACCCATGTTGTTCAACAGTCAACTGTACTTCAGTGTGATACTTGGTGATAGACTGGTTACAAGTGATTAAGAAATAAATGGAAACACCAATCCTTTTCAAACTCTTCCAAAAAATTAAAGAGGAGAGAACACGTCCTAACTCACTCATTTTTTGAGGTCAACATTATCTGATACTGAAGCCAGACAGAGACATCAAAAAAAACAAAAAAAAACAGAAACTACAGACCAAAATCCCTTATGAATACTGATGCAAAAATTCTCAACAATATGCTAGCAAGCCAAATTCAGCACAATTTTAAAAGAACTCACCTTAGTCTATTTAGTGTTGCTGTAAAGGAATACCTGAGGCTGAATAATTTATAAGAAAAGGATGTTTATTTGGTTCACAATTCTGCTGGCTGGAAGACTAGGCATCTGGATGAAAGCCCAAGGCTGCTTAGCTGCTTCCACTCATAGTGGAAGGTGAAGTGGAGCCAGTGTATGCAGAGGTCATATGGCAAAAGAGGAGTGAGGGAGGTGCCAGGCTCTTTTTAACAACCAGCTCTCATGGGAAATAACAGGGTAAGAACTCATTCAATAAGCCCTTCATGAGAGATCAGAACCTATGACTCCAAAACCTCCCATTAGGTCCCACCTCCAACACCAGGGATCAAGACAAATATCCAAACTATACACAATAACCAAGTGAGATTTATTCTTGGAATGCAAGGATGGCTCAACAAATAAAAAACAATCTAGGCTATGTGCAGTGGCTCATGTCTGTAATCCTAGCACTTTGGGAGACTGAGGCAAGAGGTCATTTGAGGCCAGGAGTTTGAGACCAGCCTGGGCAGCATAGTAGACCCTGTCTCCACCACAAAAAAAAAAAAAAAAAAAAGAGAGAGAGAGCCATGATGGCTCAGGCCAGCTGTCCTGGTGCATAAGGAGGCGAGGCTACGTGCTTGAGGCCAACCTGGGCAACATTTAAAAAAAAACTCTCATCCACTGATAAAAAGAAAAAAAAAAACTAGCTGGGTGCAATGAGCATGCCTGTAGTCCTAGTTACTACGGAGGCTGACGTGGGAGAACCACTTGAGCCCAGGAGTTCGAGGCTGCAGTAAGCCACAATTGTGCCACTTCATTCCAGCCTGGGTGACAGAGTGAGACCCTACCTCAAAAAACAAAAACTAACCAATCAATGCAATACATCACTTTGAGAGAACAAAGGAAAAAACCTACATAATTATCTGGACTGATGCAGAGAAACATTTGGGAAAACAATACTATCTCATGATAAAAACACTACACAAGGAATAGAAACTTCTTCAACATGATAAAGGCCTTATATAAGACCCACAGTTAACATCACATATACTCAACTGTGAAAGACTTAAAGCTTTTCCTCTAACATCAGCAACAGGACATGGATTCTCATTTTAGTCACTTCTTTTTTAATTTTTTTTGAGACGGAGTCTCGCTCTGTCGCCCAGGCTAGAGTGCAGTGGCCGGATCTCAGCTCACTGCAAGCTCCGCCTCCCGGGTTCACATCATCCTCCTGCCTCAGCCTCCCGAGTAGCTGGGACTACAGGCGCCCGCCACCTCGCCCGGCTAGTTTTTTGTATGTTTTAGTAGAGACGGGGTTTCACAGTGTTAGCCAGGATGGTCTCGATCTCCTGACCTCGTGATCCACCCGTCTCGGCCTCCCAAAGTGCTGGGATTACAGGTTTGAGCCACCTTGCCCAGCCCATTTTAGTCACTTCTATTCAACATAGTATTTGAAATCCTAGCCAGACCAATTAGGCAAGAAAAAGAAATCAAAGGCATCTACTTTGGAAAACAGTAAGCTATTTCCGTTCATAAATGACATGTTCATATATGCGAAAAACCTAAATAATCCATTAAAAAAACCCTGGTATAGCTATTAAACTCAGCAAAGTTACACATACAAAACCATGTTCACAGATTGAACGACTTACAATTTTTAAGGTAAAAGTAACACTCAAAATGATCTGCATATTCACTGTAATCCCTACCAGGATCTTAATGGTGTTTTCTGCAGAAATAGAAAAACGCATCCTACATTCACAGGTAATCTCCATAGACCCAAATAGTCAAAACAATCTTAAAAAACAAGAATAAAGTAGGAGCACTCACACCTCCTGATTTTAAAACTTACAAAGCTACAGTAATCAAAACAGTGCAGCATGGGCATATGAACAGACATATAGACCTAGGGAACAGGGAGCCCAGAAATAAACTCTCACATATGTGGACAACTGACTTTCAACAAGTGGGCCAAAACAGTTCAATAGAGAACATATAGTCTTTGACAAATGGTGCTGGAAAAACTGGGTATCGGCAGGCAAAAGAAGTTTTCCATATGAAAAGAAGTTAACCATATGCAAAAGTTAAGGTCAAATGGATCAAAGTAGTAACCATAGAGCTAAAACTATAAAATTTGTAAGGAAAAAACATTCAGGAAAAGCTTCATAACACTGAATTTAGCAACAATCTCTTGGATAAGACACCAAAAGCACAGGCAACAAAAGAAAAAAGAGATTAATTGTTTTTTCAAAATTGAAAACTTTTGTGCATCACAGTTACCATCAACAAAGTGAAAAAGCAGCCCACAGAGTGGAAGAAAATATCTGTAAATCATTTATCTGATAAGGGATTAATATCCAGGATTATAAAGAACTCCTACAACTCAACAACAACAATATTTAAAAATGGCCAAAGGACCTGAATAGACCTCTGTCCAAAGAAGATATACGGATGGCAATAAGCTCACAAAAAGATGCTCAAAATCACTGAATATTGGGGAAATGCAAATCAAAACCACAATAATCTTTAGTAGGAAAAAGGGGAAAAGAAAAACCACAGTAAGATACCCCTTCATATCCGTTAGGATGGCTATTAACCGCCCCCCACAAAAAACCCACAGGAAATAACAAGTGTGGGTGACATGGAGAAACTGGAATGTACAGTGGGGCGACCACTGTGGAAAACAGTATGGTAGTTTCTCAATAAATTAAATAATAATATGACCCAGCAAGTCCACTTTGGGGAATACATCTAAAATGAACAAAAGCAGGGACTCAAAGGACTATTTGTACACCAATGTTCACAGGAGCATTCTTCACAATAGACCACAGGTGAAAGTAACCTGAGTATCCATCAAACAAATGGATAAACAAAATATGGTATATATATACACAAGGGAATATTATTCAACCTTAAAAAGGAATGGGAATTCTGACACACTATGCTAAGTGAAACAGGCCAGACACAAAGGACAAATATAATTCCATTTTTATGAGGTACCTAAAAGAGTCAAATTCAGAGATAGAAAGTTAAAAAGTAGTTATCAGGGCAGGGAGAAAGGAGTGAAGAGTTATTACTATAGAGTTTCAGTTTGAAATGTTGAAAAAATGCTTTAGATGGACAGTGGTAATGGTTGCACAACAATATGAATGTACTTAATGCCACTTGATAAATTTTATGTTAATATGTGTTTTATACATATATATATATATAAAATTATTAAAAATAGAAGCAGGGACCAGCCTGACCAATATGATGAAACCCCATCTCTACTAAAAATACAAAAATTAGCTGGGAGTGGTGGCATGCACCTGTAATCCCAGCTACTCAGGAGGCTGAGAGAGGAGAATTGCTTGAACTCAGGAGGCAGAGGTTGCAATGAGCCTAAATCATGCATTTGCATTCTTGCTTGGGCAACAAGAACGCTGTGTCTCAAAAAAAAAAAAAAAAAAAACAGAAGCAGGAAGGTCATGGAAGGTGCTGCACTGCTGGCTTTGAAGATGAAGGAATGAGAGTGGCTTCTGTGTGATTTATTTTATTTTATTTTTTAGAGACAGGCTGTTACTTTACCACCCAGGTTGGAGTGCAGTGGCGTGATTATAGCTCACTGTGGCCTCAAACTCCTGGGCTCAAGCAGTTCTCCTGCCTCAGCCTTCCGACTAGCTGGTACATAGGCTCGTGCCACCAAGCCCAGCTGAGAGTAACTTCGAAAAGGCAGAAAAGGCAAGGCTCACCTAGACCCTCCAGGAAAAAATGCAGTCCTGAAGACACCTTAATTTTAGCCCAGTGAAACCTGTTTTGGACGACGACTAATTCTGTAATTATTACTATAATATTAGAACTGTAATAATACATATATGCTTATGTAAATTCCTACTGCAAATTCTTCTACATATACGTATCATATCTTTACTTTAGCCCACAGTTACCTACATGAAAAAATTCAAGATAAAGTACTTTTTAAAAACTTTAGAAAAATATCCACCAAGAAAATGAGCTATTCATAACATTACTGAAATTCCTAACTTCAATAACATTTGCTGTGGCTATCAGATTGCTAGGTCTTCAATAATTACATGAAGATGTTTAATTTGATATTATTTTTAAAAACAATACTAAAGACCCAAATTAGTTTGTATACTTACAATGTAAAATAACTTTGAGCTCAACCAGGAGTTTTTTTGACCCTCCGTGGCTTGTTCCTGGAAGCTTTTGCATTGCTTCCCCTTTTTTATTCAATATTTCAATTCTTAGTGCACCTATGAGTCAAAAATTAAAAGTATCTTAATTACACCCAAAAATTTGCTGAATCTTCCAAATCTTCCCATTGCATTTTACTATCTCATGAGCTTTTACATACTGGAAATGCAAGACAAAAGAAAAGCACACTTTTTGGTATTAGAAAAATAAACATACCAATAGGGGTTCCAGCAGGCCTAATCTCATTAGGCAATAATTCATCTCCTTCAGGCCAAGTTACTGACAATCTATCAGGCAGCCTGTTATGAAACCAGTATATTAATGTTCCACAAACTTTGTTAATTATGATCTTAATTAAAAACATACAAGTTATTAGAAACTTAAATATTTATTGCTGATCTATTTTAAAAGGTTAAATCTGGAATTATTTATGATTAATCATCTAAAAAAGTTTTTCCTCCCTAACCATTCCTGTGGCTACTGGAAAAAAAAAAAAAAACTTTTTAAAATTAAAAGCCAGAAACTGTTAAATTTTTATGATTTTTTTTTCCTCCTTGTTTATAGTACAAGTTACCTTTAGAAGACAGGATAACCCCTAAGAATCAAAATTCAGTAAGAATCAAAATGATTGCATCATTAGCTATACAAGAAGAAAAGCCACTTTCTACTTCCTTTTTCTTCTTTATAACTCATTGATAAGGTTTGGCTCTGTGTCCTCATCCAAATATTTCAAATTCTAATCCCCAGATGTCAAGGGAGGGACCTGGTGGGAGGTGACTGGATCACAGGAATGGTTTCCCCCATGCTGTTCTCTTGATAGTGAGTTCTCAGGAGAGCTGATGATTTTTAAAGTGTTTGGCAGTCCCCTCCTTCCCTTTCTTTCTCTTCTGCCACCCATGTAAGACATGGCTTGCTTCCCCTTCCCCTTATGCCATGATTATAAGTTTCCTGAGGCCTTCCCAGCCATGCACGACTGAGTCAATTAAACCTTCTTTCTTTATAAATTACCCAGTCTCAGGTAGTATCTTTACAGCGTGTGAAAACGAACTAACACACTCATCTTTACCTCTCAGCATGTATTGTAATATTCTAGTTGTAGGCCAAACTGAGTTTTTTAAAAACATGTTAATCATAGTGCCTATAAGAGTGACACTTTAGATATATAAGATTTCCTTTTTTGTCTACAAAACAAATGAGGTTTCTGTTTGTATAACTAGACCTCTTAATTTTTTCCAACAAGAAGTTCATCTCAATAGGTACAATATCTAAGACTACAAATGCCCTAACAGCAGAGTAAATGACATACTCCAAAATACTTAACAGCACAATTCTTTTCAATTTTTCTTATTTTTGTCATGCATCTTGAAGTGTGACTTACCTTGCCATTTCATCTTCTACATATTTTTTTACAGCTTTCTCAGCAACTGTCCTATCCAGCTTTGCAATTGGCACAGTTCTTACTTCATCATACAGTGCCTGAGGTTCCTGAACAAATAAATTTATCAACATTTCAAAGAAAACTATTTAAATCTAGCTATAACAAAAACAAATACCCATTTGTTTCTTCCAAAGAAATATATTTTATCCTAATTAAGTACATAAATAACAGTAGCTATTCTTACATTATACCATAGTGTTTGTTTATATTTTTTACATAACCTCTGTAGTCCTAACATATCAAATATTAACAAGAAAGCATGGTATAGGGAAAAAACCCACTCCAGTTTTGCAGTTACTCATTCCTGAGATAGAATTCTGGCTCCAATGTTTACCAGTTAGTGGGCTCTAGAGGAAATACGACTTTATAAAATTAATGTGGTAACTAGTTATAATGTATATATGTTTACAAAAACTGAGCATATGTTAAATTGTACAGATTACTAAAAACATCAACTATGACACATAAAAATTCACACAAAAACTACAACCACTTTATCCAATGTAAAACTAGTCACAGACAAAATATACTGTATCTTAACAATTACACAAGAGTATTTCAGTATTATTACTTGCTGTCTTACCACTGCAATTTGAACCTCTCCTCCAGTAGCATATACTTCTCCATCATGATCGCCATAAAGAAAAAATCTTACTATGCTTCCATAAAAGAGAGGAAGTGTCTTGATTGTCTTGACCTAGTATTGTTTTTTAAAAACAAAAGCTTCAGTATTAAGATTTACTAAGAGAAACAGCCTTAATAATAATTTCACATAACTTCTTTATTACAAAGTAAAAAACCTTGGTAACTATCATTAGAAAAACTAATGAAAACCGCATTCTAATATTCAAATAAAATTGTATTTTTTAACTTCTGTACTTAACAAATTGTTGTAAAAATACCGCAACTTCTTTATACAAATGTGTTAGAATTAAGCATGTATCTTACAAGTCCATAATTCCTTCAAATTCAATTATAATGAATGCCAACGTACCTGAAACCTTTTTTTCCCCATAAAATTCTGCTCTCAGACGATGAACAGCAATTCATAAACTCGACAAGTTAACATTATTTTTCAAACACATCAGCTCAAAACTTGCATATCATATTTCTTCTTCTTACTTGGCTTAAAAAATCTAAGGCAAATTTCCACTACTCCAATTCAGAAATTCCTAACAAGGACTACAAGAGTTTATCCACAACCTACCTTTCCTGCCCCATTTCTAAACTATTTCTCTTCACACAGACAATAGGCAGCAGGACAACCCAACTCTTCTTACTACTTGTTTTTCTGCACTTACCTGTGCACATCTCTACGCTCAGATTATCTTCTAGAAAGCACTTTACTCCATCACCACTGAGCATTTGACTAAAATGATCACTCCTTTCTTCTTGTAACTCTTCACTTGGCTCCAGGGATGTCATATTCTGCTAGTTTCCTTCTATGTCACCAGCTTATCCCTGCCAGTCTCCTCTGACAGCTCCTCCTTTTCATTCTAACCACTAAATGTTGGGAAAGCTCCAGGCTCAATCCTTTTATCTCTTTAGCTACACTCACCAAGTATAGGTGATCTCATCCGATTCTATAGCTTTAAATGTACAATGGTGTCTCTAATTTATGGAGAGAACAGACAGCCTTCTACCTTGTAATTATCATCTGTGTAAACCTCAGCCTCTACCCCTTTCAAGGTCCACACAAATGCTACTTCTTTTCTATACATGTGATTTTGCATATGTTTTAAATTAAATATTATTTTAAAAATGACAATAAGTTATACCTACCAGCTGTCCTGCTTTGTATATCTTTCCATCCCATTCTATTGCTGCATATGTTGCCCAGGGACCTTGCTTTTTAGAAGGAAGATCAGGACGTGTAATTATTCCCTTAAAAAGCGTAAATTTTATTTGTTTATCATACTTTTCATGACAATCCTTCAGCCACAAAGCAAATTCTCTGTCAATTTTCATTCGCTGTTCCTGTAGAATTTTAAATGTTTTATGAAATATAGCTACTAGTAAACAAATATAACCATAAACATTTGTCATTCATTTTATTTTTTCCTTTCATATACTCCAATTCAGAAAACCTAATAAAAAATTAAATATTCTGCTGGATCCTTCCCCTGTACACATTTAGGATATTTCAAACAAATGCATTACCAAAAAAGAAAAATTTGGTATCATTCTTAGAACCAAGGTCTCCGTGGTCAATATCAACAATAAAACCTTCCTTTCCACCTTTAACTCCTAGGATACACTAAAAACTGATGAACCCTTACTACCTGGGAGAAGAACTAGCTAGCTCCACAAAAGGGATGAGTGGAGGCCTTCTAACTGTAAACCACATTCTCAATGGGACAATAAAAATCTCACTGTGTATCAAGTACTTTATAAACGTGAATACAATATACAAACAGACAGATAGTAAATCTGCAGTGGTAAAATTTCATTGGGGAAAACAATTGAGAAAAAGATGCCAAAAAAGACTCCTTATGAAGGTGATAATGAAAAAAGGTTGAGAAACACTGCTATGCAAAATGTACTTCTTTTTAATTTTCTCTTTTATATATACAGCCTATTCAAAGAAACTCATAATAGAAAGTCAAGTGTATTCTAACAATACTTAAGAAGATGTGTTTTTGCCAACCATTCTTCACCCTTTTGGGAGAGAAGAAGAAATCTCTGTTGAAGCATAAGGTGTTATACACTTGTTTGATGCCTGCCTCCAGGACAATGAGGAGGTAAAGACAATCTCCCAATTACATGCTTTCACAGAGGACAGTCTGTAAAGTTACAGAGCTCCATTCCTTCTTACGTACCTTACATCATAAAATACCATTTCCAAAGGAAAGTAAGGCAAAATTAAAAATAATTTCAGCCTAAGTTTTTGAAGTTTGCTGTCAAGAAGGATACTATCTTAGTTATTAATAAATTTGATTTTTTTTAAGTTATATGAATGAAAAAGAAATATATATACATGGTGAAGACTCAGAGGTCCAAAATGGTATACAGTTTCCAGGAAATGGCTGCCGCCCTTACTCCTATACCTAGGTTCCAACTCTTTCCCAAATCAGCAAATCATTGTCAGTTTGCCAGCTGACATGGAGATTAAATTATTAACTAGGAACCAGAAAATCTGACTACCAAAATGTTAAACTGTCCCTTCTAAAACTCTCAGGATGGATTCACTATCAACCAAATTACCAGATGCATTAATTCCAGACACTCAATAACAGTCAAAGTACAATTCAGTAGTAGGCATGTCAAGTTAATCTAGGGGAAGAGTATGCAGACATTCATTTTATAATATTCTTTCAACTTTTCTGTGTATTTGAACATTTCTTTTCCTCCTCCTTCTTTTCTTCCCAAATAGGGCATCTCACTGTATTGCTCACACTGGTCTTAAACTCCTGGCCTCAAGCCATCCTCCTGCCTCAGCCTCTCAAGTAGCCAGCATTACAGGTGTGAACCGTTATGCGCAGCTTGAATGTTTCAAAATTAGAACATACATATTTTAAAAGTACAGTGTAACAAAGGAATAGAATTAACTTTTTCTGGATAGCTTTCGAAAAGACCCACTGCTCAATAAATGTTGGATAACAAACACCATATTATAAATGAATTGTAAGTGTATAATAAAGGAGTAGTAACTCATTTTGATAAGGCCTTTCTCAGTGCATAATTCTTAAAAAGCGTCCTAATCTTCTATGATTCAGAATCTTTATAAGAGCAAAATTAATTTCAACATCTTACAGGAATGACTGACTACAAACACTATGTACTATGCACTGTATTTACTGCCCAGCAATAAATTGATAATAAAATCATCTATTTCCTGGCAATTCGACATTAAACTACCGAAAGAGTAGTATCAAGTAAAAGTCTCCGAGGTCTGTGCACAGAATATAAGTACACTAGTATGGTAGTTTCACTCAACTTTTTAACAAATTTCAAAGTGAAATCATTCTTGTTGTATCAACCAATGCATGTATTTTAATACCAATCAATCTCAAACCACCTTTTAGCTCAAAGTACTTCACAGTTTTACCCCATTTTTACCTTCAAGACTAGCTAAAAATCGCACAATTAGGTTATTCATGTACAAATATAGCCCTTAAAGCAAATACAATTGTTCATAAATGTTCTCATCAAGATGCTTCTGTGGCTTCTACTATGTCAAGGGCTAGATATTAAGATCTTGGCCGGGTGCAGTGGCTCACGCCTGTAATCCCAACATTTTGGGAGACCAACGCAGGCGGATTACCTGAGGTCAGGAGTTTGAGACCAGCCTGGCCAACATAGTGAAACCCCATCTCTACTAAAAACACAAAAATTAGCCAGGCGTGGTGGCACATTCCTGTAGTCGCAGCTATTTGGGAGGCTGAGGCAGGAGAACAGCTTGAACCTGGGAGACAGAGGTTGCAGTGAGCCAAGACTGAGCCACTGCAATCCAGCCTGGACAACAGAGTGAAACTCCTGTCTTTTTTTAAAAAAAAAAAAAAAAAAAAAAAAAAAAACTAATGAAGATATGTAAATTCTAGCCAAACCTAGTCTAATTAGCTTAAAATTTTTTAGTTATGTGAACATTTGACCGCTCATAAAAAATTTATACATCACAGTCTTTTGATGCAAAATATCAACAAAAGCCTACACTGCTAGTGTCTTCTTTTACTTAAAAATAAAACATTTGCAAATATTCACAACTTTATATTCAAAAATCATACCTGTCCATTTAAAATCCTTGTAAAAAGGGTGTTCTTATCTTTCAATTTTAGCTCAAGATCCATAAACGTCAGTTTATTTGTGCTGACCTGGAATTTGTCATTAGTGAATAATGCACCAGATATTCTATTGTAGCATTCAATTGGTGCAAGCCCTCTCTTCTTAGGAGGAGTACACCAGTCAAAGCTTGAACAGAACAAAATGTTAGTTAGTAAAAAAAATTAGGTGGTAAAAATATAATTTCAGCAAAAATCAAACTTACTCTTCAACTGATGTATATGGTATTAATCGTCCATTCCAAAAACATTCAAAAATAGGCCTTTTCCCTCTAGCTGCTTTCTCAAGTATGAAACAATCATCATCATCATCTTCATCTTTTAATTCTAGATCAAAAGGGCAAATGGAACAAAATGTTTATTGCTAAAATGTGAGAAATAATGAAACAAACACATATGATCTTTCAAATTGCATTCTATAAAACCTAAAGGTAGTTTTATACTCTGTTTGCCCACAGAAAGGCAGGTTTACAAAGTGGTTCCACATTACGAATGGTGTCTGTCATTTAAAAGTCAGTAATTACTTATATACGAACTAATGTACTAGCTGCTGGGCCTGTCATCTTTAAACCTATTCATGAGGCTAAAAGAGTCTTACATCCAAAAAGATTATCTCCTATAACAAAATCCCTCCTTCCTACAAATATAGGAGCTTAAATCCTGTATCTAAAAGTTTCACAATTTTATCAGAACTAGCATGTTCACATGAAAATCACCTGAGAAATCTGACATCTAATAGCAGCGAGTTTAACTAGATTGAACAAATTAGTGAATGATGCTAAAATTAAGCTTACTTTCCAGAAATTATTTCATTTTCAGATTTAAGTAAGCATGAAAAATGTACACAGAACTGTAAGATATATTACTATGCATCGAGAGCATTAATTAGCACAATTTTCTATAATCTTATGTTTATTAGCAACACACTCTCGTGTATCCAGATAAATTAGGATTAAACAACATGATCCTGACATATTAACATCTCAGCTACCCTGGCATTAGTTCACGCACCTAAAACAAAACCTTCTCCCTAAAAGCCCTCACAAGAAGTCCCTTATATACAAGGTGCTTTCAATCAAACAAAACCACTTTGCTCTTAGAGAATCCCTCTGATTGATCACTCAACTTACTTGCTCTTCTTTTTTTTTTTTTTTTTTTTTGAGACAGAGTCTGGCTCTGTCGCCCAGGCTGGAGTGCAGTGGCCGGATCTCAGCTCACTGCAAGCTCCGCCTCCCGGGTTTACACCATTCTCCTGCCTCAACCTCCCGAGTAGCTGGGACTACAGGCGCCCGCCACCTCGCCCAGCTAGTTTTTTGTATTTTTTAGTAGAGACGAGGTTTCACCGTGTTAGCCAGGATGGTCTCGATCTCCTGACCTCGTGATCCGCCCGTCTCGGCCTCCCAAAGTGCTGGGATTACAGGCTTGCTCTTCTTTTTAAGGCAGCATTTGAAAAAATTTATATCTTTTTGTCTATTAGCATACAAAAATTGGAAATAGTAAATTTAAGAAGTCAGAGACAGCCAGGCACAGTGGTTTACGCCTATAATCCTAGCACCTTGGGAGGCTGAGGTGGGAGGATTACCTGAGTTCAGGAGTTTGAGACTACCCTGGGCAACATGACAAAAGCTTGTCTCTAATAAAATACAAAAAAATTAGCCTGGCATGGTCGTGGGCACCTGTAGTCCCAGTTACTCAGGAGGTTGATCCATAAGAATTGCTTGAACCTGGGAGGCAGAGATTGCAGTGAGCCTACATTGTGCCACTGCACTCCAGCCTGTGTGGTAACACAAGACTTTTGTCTCCAAAACATAAAAAAAAAGCAAAAATGCCAGTGGAGCCACTGAGTAACAATACATACTGAGCAAGAGCACTTAAAAAATAGTGCTGAACACTATTCTGAGAAGTTGCCCCAGTTTTTAAATTTGATCTTCACAACACCCCTATGAGGTGTGAACTACCCATATCCCAGATAAGGAAACTAAGGTAGGGAGTAGTTTGTCCAACAGAAAGCGGCAAAGATGGGATTCAAATCAGAAAATCTGGCTGCAGACCCTAGAAAACTAACAATGTACTCAGGAAGTATTCTGAAAGAAAAAGTTTAATATTGTTAACCTATCAATTCAATGCAATCCCAATAATCCCACTAGAATTATTATAAGTGAATGTACGAAGCTGATTCCAAAGTTATCTAGAAGAGCAAAAGTATTCTCAAAAAGGAACAATAGTGAAAATGTTTTGTCCCAAACATACCAAATTACAAGATAAAGCTACAAGACAGTATCATTACTCATATACAAAAAAATAAATAGTACCTTATAGTAAAGAATCTAGACCTATGTACTTATGGGAACTTTATATTATAAAAGTAATATTATAAAAGTTCTAACTATTGGGTAAATTATAACATTTAATAACTGGTGCTAAGAAACTGAATATGCATACCACATAGAAAATAATTGTTAAATCCCTATCTCTCTACTGGGAAAAAAAAAAAAAAGGGCCGGGTGTGGTCGCTCACGCCTGTAATTCTAGTACTTTGGAAGGCCAAGGCAGGAGGACTATTTCAGGCCAGGATTTCAAGACCAGCCTAGGCAACATGGCAAGACCCCATCACTCAAAAATTTAAATAAATAAAATCCCACCTTACTCTACATACAAAAAAGGAAAACCCAGATGCATTGACCATAAAATGACAACGAAATCAAAAAAGCTACAGATTTACATAATCTTGAGGTGTAAAAAGCCTTTCTACAGTAAGACAAAATCAGAAAGCAGAAGAAAAAACTGAGAGATATGACTGCATAAAGTGTAAAACTGCAACAAGGATAAAGAGAAGAGAACATATAAATGATTAATATGCATACATATCTAAAAGTTTGGTTTCATAACAGAACTAAGAGTTCATTAAAGATTTATTCATCTAGAAACGAACGTACATAAAAATCAGGAATTACAAAAATTACAAATACCTAACAACCTAAGACCTGCATAAGAAAAAGTTTTATTATTTATTTTTCTAACCTGAATAGCCCAACTGATAATCATTTAGAAAAATAAATCGCTGTCCCAAATCACAACTTTTATATTTTATAACTAAGATAACAGATTAACATACTTGATGGAAAGCATGGATCATCAGGGTAGGTTTCTCTATCATATAAGAATGGATGATAACGGATAATCCCTTCCACTACACCATCTCCTTCAACATGAGCTTTGAATTCAAAACTGTCAGCTGCTGTGTTTACATACAACGTCTGCATGTCATCTTGTATTTCCCTTAGGTTGACAATCTTAGGTACCTTCCCTTTTTCAAACATAGAAATCTAAAATAAAAATGAAACAAAAATAATTAAATTCCATGGTAACTTTACTTTTGTTCTCAGCTATGATTCAACAATAAGCAAAAATTCTGTTTATTTGTACAAGTAATAATCTGGCTTAATGAAATATATATATTTATATATGAGTTAAACAGCTTTAAGTAGCATCTCAATAAGGAATATACTACTAAAAAATATAATATAAGCAAAGAAACAGCAAATCAGAGCTGAAGGACAGAAAAGTCACAATAATTCAAGGTTTCTTGCTAGAGGTAGGAAGTGGGACAACATTGTATGTGAAATTCTAACATGTGGGTTAGGGTATTGAGAATCCAATACTCAAATGCTCTGTGCCGCTAAATCTTGTCACCATCATACAACTTCTACAAACAAAAGGAAAGCTACGTTATCTCCCTTTTCCTCCATGCTTCAAGACATGACTGATGTTCAGTAACAATACATAGTTCTACAGAAGAGAGACAAAAAAAGATAAACCAAGCACTACAGTAAATAAAGGTTCAAGAAAAATATATCTAGGAAAAATCTCTTTAGTTGGATATCAAACAATCAAAGTAGTTTGGTAAAAAGGAGAGAAGTTGTCTAATTATCGAGTGTTTTTTATTAGCCCAAGTCATTTAGAACTGGAACAAATATCTCATAATTTTTAATATTTTAAGATGGATTTTTCTCTTACTTCAATATCAATATTGTTGAAAGGTTCAACTTCTTTTGATGTTCGTATTTCGTTTCCTTTTGGGCCATGAATATAGTAATGATAAATATGCCTAAAAGAGAGAAGAATAATTTTATACTTTTAATTCACATAAAATTATAGTTAATGTAATCTTCTATCAAAAAATTTTAACACTATTTACTAGGTATCAAGCACTTTATTAAGCATTTTTAAACACATATTCCATTTAATGGTAAAAACAATTGAGATGCAGGTATTATTGCATCTCATTTTACAGATATAGACCCTGGGGTGCAAGGAGTGTATGTAAGTTATCTGACATCGCAGAATAGAGTTAGGGAGCTGTGGGCTTCAACTCAGGTCTTCCCAACTTTAAAGACCATATACACCACTTCCAAGAGGAATAATTCATCAAATAAATATAAACTAGACAGCAAGAGTCTATAATGCTACTTGCCAGGTACACTCCAGAAAGGACTCAATTATCGGGGGTAAACTGAATTCGACATCTAATCTCAATACGAGAATATCATTCTAGAACAGCAGTCCCCCACCTTTTTTGCACTAAAACCAGTTTCATGGAAGACAATTTTTCCAGGGATGGGAGTTGAAGGGGGGTGATTTGGGATGAAAATCTTCCACCTCAGATCAACAGGCATTAGAGTCTCATAAGGAGCACGCAATACCTCACAAGCACAGTTCACATTAGGGTTCATGCTCCTATGAGAAATCTAGTGCTGCCACTGATCTGACAGAAGGTGGAGCCAGGAGGTAATGCTCACTGGGGCCCACCACTCACTGTGGGGCCGGGTACCTAAAAGGCCACAGATGGGAACCAGTTCACAACCCGGGCGTTGGGAACCCCCATTCTAGAACATTCATCTCTACTCTCCTATAGCACTGAGACAATCTTATCCTAATATTCCAAAAACAAAACTACTAAGTTTGACGTCATCTCACTGAAAACCAACACTCTGGAAATCAACACCTCTTTATTTTTTAAGAAAAGGTTTAAAAAGACTATATTTTGGTAATGTTCAGGATTATAAAATACCATGTCTTTATTCGCAAAATAGAAATTTGCAAAATTTCTTCATAATCGTTCTTTATTAGAGCAAGAGTATATTTAAATTATGTGTTAATGTACACTGAGTTCCTTCAATAAAAAGAAACCATAAAATAGCTAATAAAATAAGTACTTGAAGAAAACTGCAAAGTCCTATTTAAATACCTTGGGTAACAGGAATAATAAACAGAAATATTCAACAAGAAAAAAGGTATTCCTAAAATCAAATTTATTTTCCCATAAAAAATTTTTTAAAATTCTCTTAGCATATAATTATGTATAAAATTGAGACTCTCAAATTAAGAGCAACAGTCTTTTGGGTAAATGTAAAAAGATGCATTTTTAAAATATGAATTTTGAGCAGATGTACCCATTTTGCAAGTCTCAGTAATTCAGACTAATGCAAATCAGGGAAACAATACAGTAAATCGTACATACCACATAGCTATAAAAAAAAAAATTGGGGGCCAGGCGCGGTGGCTCACGCCTGTAATCGCAGCACTTTGGGAGGCCGAGACAGGCAGATCACGAGGTCAGGAGATCGAGACTATCCTGGCTAACACGCTGAAACCCCATCTCTACTAAAAATACAAAAATTAGCCAGGTGTGGTGGCGGGCGCCTGTAGTCCCAGCTACATGGGAGGCTGAGGCAGGAGAATGGCATGAACCCAGGAGGCAGAGCGTGCAGTGAGTGGAGATCATGCCACTGCACTCCAGCCTGGGCGACAAAGCAAGACTCTGTCTCAAAAAACAAAAACAAAAACAAAAATTTTAGGCCGGGCACAGGGGCTCACGCCTGTAATCCCAGTACTTTGGGAGGCTGAGGTGGGCGGATCACCTGAGGTCAGGAGTTCAAGACCAGCCTGGCCAATTACGGCGAAACCCTGTCTCTACTAAAAATACAAAAATTAGTCGAGTGTGGTGGCATGCGCCTGAAATCCCAGCTACTCGGGAGGCTGAGGCAGGAGAATCGCTTGAACCCAGGAGGCGGAGGTTGCAGTGAGCTGAGATTGCATCATTGCACTTCAGCCTGGGCAACAAGAGTGAAACTCTATCTCCAAAAAAAAAATTAGAGCCATTAAATAACTATTCCTCTGATTTGGTCTAATGGGATATAGAGTCCCTACAAGTTTTACTGGAATAAAAACACATGATTATTTTCAGCACTAATGTCATACAGGCACATACACACATATATTTTTTATTTTAATAGGCTTGATGTATTCATTCATTTAATAAACATCTGAGCATCTACCATGTAGCAAGTATTCCGCTAGTAGACATTGGAGACACAGCACTGAATTTAACGACAAAAATAAATATATATGGTATGGAAGATTATGACAGGTGCTATGGAAAACCAGCACAAAACGGGGTCATGGAAGTGATATAGTGCTCAATTTGACAAACTGTGAAGTTCATTTTTAATTTTATAGTATTGTCAAAATCCTGTGCCTCAAATAATGCTCAGTACACTAGAGATGATCTATAAATACTTACAGAATAAAAGAATAGAGAGCTGTTTTAACACCAATATCAGAGTACTGGATAATATCAGAGTACTCGGAAGAAAATGAGATAGGAGCAAAAAGGATACCAAAGAGGCTTCAATGTATCTGTAATATTTTCAGTCTTAAAAATGTTAAGTACCAACATTTCCTAAACCAAATATAATTACTTACGCTAACTGTCGTGTCCAAAGGTGGAAATAATTTTTCAAGTACTGTATGTGTTCTGGTTGTACCCCTGTGATAACCACAGCAGTAAAGCTATCTTTATCCTTCTCCTCTATGATAAGATTATGTAGAAATCTTTCATCATCATTTGTAATGTGAACAGAATCAGAGGGCTACAAGAGTGAACACAAATACAACAGATTAAATCATCTAAATTATAATTATACAAATAGCTATTGCATCAAATTTTAATGTGATTTACTTGGAGTTTCACAAACAGGCTTCAGAAAAGCTTTTGGAGGACACTGGCCCAATACAACAAACTGGCTGAGTATGTGACAACACTGTGAAGACAAGGGAACTTTCACACAGACTGCTAAACTAGCATGCATAAAGAGCACCCTATCTTATAATGATAAACCAATTTTAGAATCATAAAGGAAAAGGTAAAGACAAATACCGAGTTTTAAAATGCCTTAAAAAATTGAGGACACTCACCCTAGGGTGGAATGAACCCTTGCTTGGGAGACCTACCACTTAACTTGGTCCGGACCAATGTCCAGCCCTCCATGTTCAAGAAAACTACAGGGCAGGCTGGACACAGCTAGCTAGGCCCAAACACATTGTGCTTAAAGGTAAAAATCATCCTGGACACCAGTCCACTTTCAGAGAAAATCTAAATATTCTCTGGAAAGGAGGTAGTAGGGGAATTTGAGGATAAAATTACAAACTTCTCAGTTTGTAGTATGAGTCTATGTTTTAAAAAATTCCAGGTCAGGTGCGGTAGTTCACTACTGTAATCCCAGCACTTGGGGAGGCTGAGGCGGGCAGATCACCTAAGGTCAGGAGTTCAAGACCAGCCTGGCCAACAAGGCAAAACCCCATCTCTACTTAAAATATGAAAGCAGCCAGGCGTGGTGGCACGTGCTTGTAATTCCAGCTACTAGGGAGGCTGAGGCAGGAGAACCGCTTGAGCCCAGGAGGCTGAGGTTGCAGTGAGCCAAGATCGTGCCACTGCACTTCAGACTGGGCAACAAGCATGTCCTTAAAAAAAAAAACAAAAGAACAACAAAAAAAACATGGTATGTGCACATGCGTGTGTGTGCATGTGTGTGTATGCGTATACAGTCACATGCCACATAACATTTCTGTCAACAATTGACTGCAGTGGTCGCATAAGATGATACAGTATTGTAAAATTAGTGTACCTTTTCTATGTTTAGCTACACAAATATTTACCATTCTGTTACAACTGCCTGGGGTAACAAGCTGTACAAATTTGTAGATTAGGAGCAGTACCCTATACCATATAGCCTAGGTGTGTAGTAGGTTATGCCATCTAAGTTTGTGTAAGTACACTCTATGATGTTCACACAGCAACAAAATACCCTAATGATACAGTTCTCAGAATGCATCCCTGTCCTTAAGTGATAGGAGACTATATCTACTGTGTATGTGGCTATATACATTTAAAAACTGTGGAAATAAAAACAGATCAAACTATTCTATCTAGGAAATCAGTTGATTTTTTAAAATAAGTATGTATGATTACTTGCTTAACTAAAAACAGTGTTACAGCTCTTTTAGAATTTGTCTATCAAATTCTAAAATTTCTGATTAAAAAATAATAAATCCTTTAAGACCATACCCCTTCAAAACCATTCTAATGCATCTCTATACACTAAATTGCTAATATCACAGCTACAATATATACAAGTAACATTTCATACACTTTGAGTCAGTAGATAAGTCTGAATTTACTAATGATGCAAATTCATTATCCAAATATTTATCAAGCATCTTCTGTAAGTCCTATGCCTCAAATTGGGCCTAAGGAAGACAGGTTCAAGATAAATAAGACAGTGCCTTTGTGCTCTACAAATTCCATCTAGTAGGAAATGAAAAAACAAATGATTACAAAACAATATGCCATTATGTATGAAGATATGAACCAAGAGCTACACAGGTAAAAAGAGGGTGACAGTCACCCAGCAGATGACTGATTAATAACATTCCAGACAAATGAGAACATGAATTCAAGAGCATAAAGGAAATAAGGTAGTTTTAGGATATATGATAAACATATGATAAAAGATAAGGCAGGATGGCTGAATTAGAGCAGTGGAAAGTGGGTGGAAGAGAGGATAGATGAAAGAAAATAATATAAAAAACAAAATTAAATGTGCTGAATGATTAACAAAAAGGATTATCAACTTTAACTGCATGGCTAGTGGATGCCATTAATTGAAAAGGGTAGTTGAGAGGGAGACAGGAGAAAGAGGGAATAAGAAAGGTTTACAAATAATATTTGATCTCTTTCTCTTAAGAGACAGGGTCTCTCTATGTTGCCCAGCTGGTCTTGAACTCCTGGGCTCAAGAGATTCTCCCTCCTCAGTCTCCCAAAGTGCTAGGATTACCGGCATGAGCCACTGTGCCCAGCCAATATTTGACTTCAAAGGTACCAAAAGTGAGTTATTCCTCAAACACCTAAGAAAGAACATCTAATTGAACCTGGAAATGAGTGTACTGGACATGATCAGTTGGTATTCATCACCCGTTCCTACTACCTTCTACTGTACTCTCTTGGGCTGCAGAGGTTGGAAGGAAAAAAAAAAAATACTGTTTGGTTGTGGATGCAATTAGGTTTCACCAATTAGACATACTAGCCAAAATGTGGATGCCAAAAATGAAGCAAAGGCTATTTCCTGAAGTTTCTTAAAGGTTTTCTGAAGGCACTTTTCTTAAAGGCACTGAAAGATCAGTAACCAGGTTTCAGGTTTAATGTGTCAAAAGGCCACTGCAGCCCTAGTTATGGCCAGAAATTCTATTTTCCAGTCGTGGAGCAACTGTGGCAGTGAGAACATTCCAACTTTTGGATCACAGATACAGCAGTGAGTTCCTGAATTCCAGACCCAGTGGTGGTCCTCCAACTGAATGATTATAGCAAATGTTGCAGCATCCCTCCAGGATTAACTTCAGAGTCTTAGTATCATTCTTGAAGGCTTAGCCCATAACTCATTCCTTTGGCCCTTCCAATAATCAGGTAACCATCTGATTCCCTCTGTTAGATATTTTCTGTTTAAAGGGCCTAGGATGGTTTGTTTCCTTTATTGAAGCTAGCATGTTTCAGTGTCTCAGTCTTGAGAAAAGTTTTCACACAAAACACAGATTTGAGAGCTTTTGACATAAGTAGCAAATACACATCTTTAGAAAAGGCAAGACTAATGACTACAGAACAAGAACCACCAACTCCACCCACATTCTGAAAACTGCTCACAGGTCAGAGATACAAGGCCAACAAAAATAGGCTGGAAAAGACTGGTCATAAAACGAAACGGACCAGGTACTTGTTGGTACCCATGAAATGTTTGTTGGGAAGAACTAAGCACAAAATACAGAAAAGGCTGGCAGAGAAATGGTGCTCCAGGAGACACAGTTCTATACAAGCTTCGTAATATGCACACAGTTTTGAAAACCACTTAAATTCTCAATTTCTATTTCTCACCAGTTTTATCACGGCAACTAATATTTCCACCATTATATTTTACAGGGCTTTGTGGTGGTTAAGACAAGATGGAATACTGTTATGTAAAAATATCAAAATATGCAATTTGTTAAGTAAATGAAACAAAGAAAAGAAAGTCATGTCCTGCACAAAGGTATATTAAGTTATCGAGAAAATAAAAGTGGGTAATAAAATGGAAAAAAAAATAATCCAACCCACCAACTAATGAAAGGTTTTTTTTTTTTTTCACTTATCAAATGGCCAACATTTTGCTGCCCTTTCCCCTTCTCACTCTTTTGAAAAATAAATGGTCAGACATGTACTTCCATACGGTTGGAAATGTATGTGACTAGGGGTTTACCCTTTCTGACAAGCAATTTTGAAATACATGCCACAAACATTTTAAAAGTTCAAATTCAGGCTGGGCGTAGTGGCTCACACCTGTAATCCTAGCACTTTGGGAGGCCGAGGTGGGCGGACTGCCTGAGGTCAGGAGCTCAAGACCAGTCTGGCCAACATGGTGAAACTTCGTCTCTACTAAAAAAAAAAAAAAGAAAAAAAAAAGAAAAAAATTAGCCGAGCGTGGTGACATGAGCTTGTAATCCCAGCTACTCGGGAGGAATTGCTTCAACCAGGGAGGCAGAGGTTGTGGTGAGCTGAGATCATGCCATGGCACTCCAGCCTGGGCGACAGAGTGCAACTCCATCTCAAAAAAAAAAGTTCAAATTCATTATCACAGCTATTAAAATTATAACAATCTAAACTAAGGAAAAAAATTTTCAATTCAGGTAAAATGTTATGCAAAGATATTCACGGCAATGTCTTTACAATTACTGTAAAATCCTTTAAATAAGCCAAATGCTCAACAGAATCATGAAATTATGTTACAGTCATTGAAGGAAATGTTATAAAGCTACTAAAAACTGCTGTGTATCAAAATAATTTGTAAGATGGGGAAATATTCAATGTGTTAAATTTTAAAATGTGGGATCAAAACTATTAAGTATATATTTTAAAAAGCTGAATTAGAAGGAAATTCACCAAAATGTTTCAGTAGCCTTCTCTAGGACTTGGGAGTATTTTTATCTTCCTTATGCTTTCCTATAAAGTTTCTTACAAGTTATTTTAGAATCAGAAAACCAATGTTTTAAAAGTTCAAAATTACTTTTTAAATATTTTGTATTGTTTTTGAGACAGTCTTGCTCTATCATCCAAACTGAAATGTAGCAGCATGATCATAGTTCACTTGCAGTTGGGCTCAAGTGATCCTCCCACCTCAGCCTGCCAAGTAGCTGGGACTACAGGTGTGCACACCAGCACACCCGGCTTTTCTTTTTCTTTTTCTTTTTTTCAGTAGAGACAAGGTCTCCTATGCTATAGAGGCTGGTCTTGAACTCCTGAGCTCAAGCAGTCCTCCCACCTCAGCTTCCCAAACTAGTGGTACTACAGGACTGAGCTACCATGTCCAGCCCCAAATCACTTTAAAATAAAGATTTTCCCGTAACTCCAACACTTTCGGAGGCCAAGGTTGGAAGATTACCTGAGTCCGGGAGTTAGAGGCTGCAGCGAACTGTGATAGCACCACTACACTCTAGAGGGACAGAGTGAGACTCCATCTCTTAAAATAATAAGTAAACTAACTTTAAGATTTTAGATTAAAAATCATGTTTCAGGCTGGGCATGGTGGCTCATGTCTGTAATCCTAGCACTCTGGGAGGCCGAGGTGGGCGGATCACTTGAGGTCAGGAGTTCAAAACCAGCCCGGCCAACATGGTGAAACCCTGTCTCTAGTAAAAATACAAAAAAAGTAGTGGGGTGGGTGTGGTGGCAGGCGCCTGTAATCCTACAATCCCAGCTACTCGAGAGGCTGAGGCAGGAGAATCTCTTGAACCTGGGAGGTGGAGGCTGAGCGAGCTGAGGTTGCGCCACTGCACTCCAGCCTGAGCGACAGAGTGAGACTCCATCTCGGGGGAAAAAAAAAAAAAATCATGTTTCAAACAGAGTTGAAGGGATACACAATAAATATACCATTTACTTGCCACTAAGATTCAAATTTGTTAACATTTTGTCTTATTAACACAAGAATTTGAATGCAAACTTGTAATAGCAATCTCTCATTTATTTCTCTTGAGGTCCAATTTCCTGAAAGTACATTACCCTATTACTGTTTTTCTACTCTATAATTTTATTATATAACAAAGATTTTAAAACCCAAATTCAGACCAGGGAAAAAAGTTTACAATCCTACAAGCAATTTACAGAAAGCTTAGTAAGCTTTATGAGACAACTTTTCTGAAGATTTTGGCTTGAGAAAGCCTATTTTTGTTGCTAGCATGACTAAATGAAAGGGTGACTATGAAATTTCATACCTTCAAGTTAAGTTCTGTCCTACCGTCTATCCAAAGGAGTAAATTTATAATTATGAGTTAAAAATGTATTGTACCTTTCTGTTTCTAATATATCCACTATATATTGCCTCTTTATTTTTCTCCTTCTTCTCAAAATCTTCTTTAGAAAGCACAAGCTCATGAACGTCTTGGGAATCTGCAGGTTTGCTTATCATCTGTTAAATATTAAAAAGAGTACTTTTTAAATTCCTAATAAACTGGTTAATGCATTTAGACAGAGTCAACTTTAAAATATTTTGATCAACTTTCATTTCTAAGAAATCTTTTTACTTACTCTGGCTGATTGTCCAACAAAGAAGACAGCTTGCTTGCCCCCAACACCAAAATAGGAAATATCACTATTTAAACTGCGTGGCACTGGTACTGGACGAACATATCCTGAATGATCACTAAAATAAAACATTACATTAATGCAGTGATTTTAAACAAGCTACTTAAGTGTCAAAAGAAACTTTCATTGCACTTGTATTCAGTGTTAATGAAATGATCACCATGCCTGCAAACACCCCTAACTGAAAGGTGAAATAATCAGTGTCAAGACATCCACTCCAGTTCATCTCAAAGTGTAGTCCCCAGGCCAGATGCACTAGCTTTACCTGAAAATTTTTAAGAAATGTAAATTCTTGGGCTCAGTCCTACTAAATCAGAAAATCTCTCAGCAAACAGGACTAAATAAGTATTTTTATTATCCTTATGCCTCTAAAACTTTCCTTCAAAACTGTTTGCTACTTCAAAACTTCCTAAAATATTGTCTGAAGAATAATGGTAATTAGAACAAAGGAGAGTGTCACTTCCATATATCATGATAAATGAAGAGCTCTGAGGGAACACTGCACCATAACAACATTCTGAAGAAGAGGCACCACTGGTCTTTCAAAATATAAGCAAAGTCTCCAGGGACATCATCCCCCAATATCAGAAAGAAACAGAATGAAAGTGAAGCTGGAACCACTATTAAACTCAATGGAAAGATTAAAGAGCAGGGTGTGACAAAGCTGGAGAGAATTAGAGAACAGAAAGATGCAAAGAATGTAACCACAGGAAACAAAGAAAGAAAACAAAACTGAAAATATCAAAGTGGTGTTAAAAGACATAAATGACCAAAGCAAAATATCTCACACAAGATTAAATGTAGTTCTAGAAACAGAAGGGACAGAGAACGGAAAACAGCTGTAAATATGCTTGAACCAGTATGACATGGCTTCACAGATCCAAGAAAACGAAAAGAGCCCAAACAAGATACATAAAAAGAAATCAACATCACTGTAAACACCAAAAACCAAATAGAAGAACCAGAAAATAGGCTGAGAGATAAGACAGGATAAAATAGATGAGCAGGCTTTCACAGTGACAGTATAAGACAGAGAGGAATATTATCTCTGTAGTGCCTGAAAAAAATCTGTTAACCTAAAATTGTCAACTAGAAAAAAATAAAGAATTCATAGATAAAAACCAAAGTAATTTACCACCAGAAGACTTGTTCTAATGTTCCTACAAGCACAATCTAACATACAAGAGGTCACCATAATACAATACATACAAAAGTAATTTTTTTAAGTACTACATGAGACATTTATTGGTGTGGTGAAAAAGTGGTATGTGTGTATCGTTGAATTTCTAAAAAGTCACACTTTACATACCTTCAATAACAAAACTGTCATTTCAAGAAGAGAGTGACCAAAGCTAATGAAGTCCTTAAGTTGGGGGAAGGAAAATACTTTTAATCCTGAAATCTAAATATGTATGATAAAATTTCAAACAAGATCAGAGAAGATATAAATTATAAAATATTAAAAAGAAAAAAGGTGGATCAAGAAAATGAAACAGCAGAAGACAATAAATTTAAGAGAAAACAAAGAAACAGAAACAAAGAATGAGATAACCAAAAACATTTTAATTGGTATAAAAAGTCCTATCCTCATATATAAATAATCAAAATAAACATAAAGACAACATTGAGCAGGTAGGACACTGTAATACCAGAGATACAAAACAACAAAAGCACCCAAAAGAGTATTCCCTCACAATACCCCCTCAACATCTACAATCACATCCCCACACAACACACACAAACTGTCGACACAAAATAACACACACAAAATGCCTCCCCACACAATCCTGCATTAATACAAAACACCTCACACAATACACAAACATATCACTACTTTGTTTTTCTTTTTTCCACTTTTTTTTTTTTATTATACCTCAAGTTCTAGGGTACATGTGCATAACGTGCAGGTTTGTTACATATGTATACTTGTGCCATGTTGGTGTGCTGCATCCATCAACTCGTCAGCACCCATCAACTCGTCCTTTACATCAGGTATAACTCTCAGTGCAATCCCTCCCCCCTCCCCCCTCACCATAATAGGCTCCGGTGTGTGATGTTCCCCTTCCTGAGTCCAAGTGATCTCACTGTTCAGTTCCCACCTATGAGTGAGAACATGCGCACACCACTACTTTTTCAACAGAAACAGACACCACGATGCTACAAAGCATACACACTGATGATTAAAAAAAAAAATCTTAAGTCAGAGAAAAACAGACAATATGTTCTGAGATATAAAGATAAGACTGACAACAGATTTCTCCTTATAAATGATACAAGTTGGTAGAAAATTGAGTGACATATTTAACATATAGGTTTGAGTACCCCTTATCCAAAATGCTTGGGACCAAAAGTATTTCAGATTTCTGATTTATTTTCCAATTTTGGAATAGACGCATTATACTTACCAGCTGAGCATCCCAAATCTGAAAATGCAACATCTGAAATGTTCCAATAAGCATTTCCTTAAGTGTCATGTTGGTGCTCAAAAAATTTTGGATTCTGGAGCAGTTCAGATTTTGTATTTTTGAATTTGAGATGCTCAACTTGTACTTAAATTTTGTTAAAGTCAAGCTCAAACTAGATGCTCAGCAAAACTATCTTTGGGGTTTTGGGGGAAGAGAGAGATCGTATCAGACATACAAAATCTGAAAAAAAATTCACCAAAAACAGACTGAAGTTATAAGAGAATGTTTAGAAAGATCTTCTCAGAGAGGAAAACAATACTAGATAGATTTACACAAAGGAATAAATACAAGCTCTAGTAAATATGGTAAATATGTGGGTAAACATAAACTGGTTCAGAGACTCAGATTTCGCATGCAAATGTTCATAGCAGCATCATCAAAAGACAAAAGGTAGAAACAACTTGTGTCCATTCATCTACGAACTGATAGACAAAATATAATATGGTTGTACAGTGAAGAATTATTCAACCATAAAAAGGAATGAAATTCTGACACATGCTACAACATGGATGATCCTCGAAAATTATGCTAAGTGAAGTAGGTCACAGATGACAAATACTGTATAACGACAAATACTGTATACTTCCACTTAAAGGAGGTACCTTGATTAGGTAAATTCATTGAAAACAAAAAGTACAATAATGGTTACCAGGGGCTACAAGTGGGGGCAATGGGGAGTTACTGTTTAATAAGTAAAGCTTCAATTTGGGGGTACAGGGTGAAAAAACTTTCGGAATACATAATAAATATAGTTGTAA